>NW_027397075.1:45332739-45648294 GCF_003265705.2 Callorhinus ursinus
AGCTGAATTCCTGAGACCAGACAAAATCCAGGTCTCCTACTCCTCCGCCATCTTGCTCCCTCAAACTCAATTTTAAATTTCAATCAAACTTTTTTTTATTTACTAAGTTTTCTGTTTGAAGTGGTATTACTTTAATTGGTACTTTCCTGGAATCAATAATATTAAACTTATATGACTTTTCCATATTAGAAAGAGCTTCCTTATGTTAGTCCCAAATCTGTCCTTTGTAATTTCCTATGGGCTCCATTTCTGTCTTCTGAGATGCTTCTCTACTTATTTGAAACCACCTTCCTTCCAGAGTTCCAATTCCTCTGTTACAAATCCTGCTCTGAGCACTCCAACACTCAATGATTACTGTCTTTTATGAATCCCTTTCTGTATCAGTAAATTAAAACTACTCACGATACTTTAAATCTTTCATTGAATTTATTTGCTCATTCCTGGCTTCCTCAGCTACATAATAAGCTACCCGAAGGCTGCTGCCTTACACATTTTATATCTCATAATATTAGAGATTTGGAGTGTCAAACACTCACCATTCCTCCCATCCAGGCCCTTCACAGTACAAAATAAACACTGGAAGCTGTATAGTGATCTAAAAATCAGTTTCATTAATGATGATCCAATAACTAAAAAAGACAAAAACAAACCAAGACTGATAAAGCTAGATTGGAGAATATAGCTGGAATCTGAGGCCAAACTGTGAACCTTTGAAAACGATTGGGCCTGCAGAATAAATGGGAACTCTTAGACTTTTCCTTCTGTACCTCTAGTCCCTTAAAAAGTCCCACCCAGTGGGCCTATGATGTGGAGAATAGTCATGGAGGCCCATTTTGCATGAACATAGGCCATAGGCATTTCCTGAAAGAGAAATTTCCCACTATCAGGCAATAGCACTGACCAATAAACTTGGGTAGTCCATTTAATTAGGTGAAAAAGAAAGAAACTGAAGTGCTCATTCCATTAGTGTTTCGTCCAGTGGGAAAAGAGTAGCACTCTCCTCTTGTATAAATATGAGGGGAACATGGGCATCTTCTGTTGAATGAATGAATGAACAAATGAATAGACTGAAAATACTCATGGGACAAGATGCAAATTTTTTGTGATGAGGCATGCCGCTATACAAAGATAAATGAACACAGATATTCAGAGGCAAATGACTTCCAAACTCCAACCTTATTGGTTCATTGGACAATAGCTACAAGTCAAGATGTTGTAAACTGAGCTGTTATTCCCTGTAGGTACAATATGTCTGGAAACACATTTTATACCTAAAGAAATAAAAATAAAGCACAACATATGTTTTTAAAATAACTAAATATAAAGCTACATATAAATGTTTCTTATGTGTGTGGGGGGGAGGGTTCTCTAGCTGACTTGGACTAGATGAGGCTTTTTTAAATATGTGTCCAAAGACATGTCTCTTTCCCAATCAAATCAATCACCACATGTCAAACAAAGACATTCTTCTTTCCTCCAAGGAGCTTTGATCTGCATTCAAAATTAAGGTCATCTTTTCTACAATTATCATTGCCCACACAATGTGCATGAATGGGCCCAGAAGCTTTTGAACAGTAAATGGTAAGAGGGTCGGGGAGTGGAGGGGAGAGAAGATCACTGTTTCCATAGTGACTTCTTCACTGTGACCAAAAGATGCAGTGGAACAGTGGTTCATCCTGGGTCACATTCTTTAAGCTGTCATCCATAAATAAGAATTAGGATCAGGACAATGAATAGCATAAAAGCAGCGATGGAGGGACTGTTGGATCAAACTATTTATGAACGTCCTGTGCCAGTGAGTGACTTAAGACTGTCTATTCATGGGGCACCTGGGTGGCTCAGTTGGTTAAGCACCTGCCTTTGGCTCAGGTCATGATCTCAGGGTCCTAGGATCGAGCCCCGCATCAGGCTCCCTGCTCCACAGGGAGCCTGCTTTTCCCTCTCCCTCTGCCTGCCACTCCCCCTGCTTGTGCTCTCTCTCTCTGTTTCTCTGTCAAATAAATAAATAAAATCTTAAAAAAAAAAAAAAGACTGTCTATTCATATCCTAGTCTCTGTTTTTTTAATTAACTCAGAAATTTTAAAAGTGGAAATTTATACATATTAATGCCTTTCAGGGACCCAGAAATAATGACTCTTACTCATCATTTCTAGCAAAATGATAAACACCACAATCTATTTGAGGTGGAGAGAAAGAGGAGTGTCAAATATCTACAGCAAAGAGCGAAGTAGACATACATGTGGAGCTATGGGATATAAAAATAGCAAGTAGTAGTGTTTTTTGCACCTTCTAAGTTATTTAGCTTCATTGGATTAGGCAAACAAATACATGCAGAGCTAGGACAAGCTTTGTCATTAGCTTTCCACCTTTTCAGATTGGTGGCATCTATCATCATGAAAGGAGGGGGAAAGTTGCTCAATGACCTAGGTCGACATATGAGCCATGTCAAAAGTAAGAATATAATCACCTATTTGCAGTTCTTAAGCCTTTTGCTTGTTCGATGGACCTGTTCAGCTGGACAGTTTATAGGGTTTATAGGGTATGACTTTCCTGAGAGGGCAATTCTTTATAGCCTGGCACAAAGAAACACAATCATTATAACTGGCAATGACCACAATGCTATGTCAGCATCAATTTAGTAATTTTCTTCTGTAGATTACCAATTTTATCTTAAAAGGGCATTTAAGTACTTACAGAGGTATATAAGTATATCGGTGGTAACTGTTTTAAGGAAGTAGAGTGAGGAAAAGCAAACAGTGTCTTCCCCCAGGAACTTACAGTCTGGTCCAGAGGAGATAAAACAAAACTGTGATAGCTGGTATGTCCAGAAACAAAAAGGTACTCTAAAAAAAGTGAAATCACTAATTTGAAAAGATACATGCATCCTTATGTTTATTGCAGCATTATTTATAATCACCAAAATATGGAAGCAGCCCAAGTATCCATGGATGGAGGAATGGATAAAGATTTATATATACAATGGAATATTATGCAACCATAAAAAAGAATGAGATCTTGCTATTACAACAATATGGATGAACCTTGAGGGCATAATTCCAAGTGACATAAGTCAGACAGAGAAAGACAAATACCATATGATTTCACTCATATGTGGAGTCTCAAAAAGAAAACAAGTGAACAGACAAAAACCATAGAAATAGACCCATATATACAGAGAATATACTGATGGTTGCCAGAATGGACAGCTTGGGGAGGATGGGCAAAATGGATGAATGATAGTGGGAGGTACAGGCTTCCAGTTAAGGAATGAATAATTCATGGGAATAAAAGTTACAGCATAGGGAATATAGTCAATGGTGTTGTAATAGTGTTGAATGCTGACAGATGGGAGCTACACTTGGGGGGAGCACAGCATAATGTATAGAGGTGTTGAATCACTATGTTGTACACCTGAAACTAATGTAGCAGTGTGTGTCAACTATACTTCAGTGACAACAAAACGATGAGGAAGCAAAAAAGAGAGAGAGGGAGAACTATGGAGAATGTCTTTTTTTTTTTAAGATTTACTTATTTATTTTAGTGAGACAGAGAGAGCAGGGGTGGGGCAGAGGGTGAGGGAGAGGGAGAGAGAATCTCAAGCAAACTCCCTGCTGAGCACAGAGCCCAACAAGGGGCTTGATCTCATGACCCCGAGATCACGACATAAACTGAAACCGAAGGGTCCGATGCTCAACCGACTGAGCCACCCAGGCGCCCTGAGAATGTCTATCTATAAAGGGCAGAATGGGGAAAAGAAATCAGTAGAGATAGTAAAAGCAAAAAGGTAGGAAAATTAGAGGGATTCAGTATTATGGAAGTCCAGAGAGAGAGTAATCAAATATATGAAATAAGACAGAAGTCAAGAAGATAAAGACTGAGAAATTCCCAACGGATTTATA
This sequence comes from Callorhinus ursinus, assembly GCF_003265705.2. Taxonomy (NCBI): domain Eukaryota; kingdom Metazoa; phylum Chordata; class Mammalia; order Carnivora; family Otariidae; genus Callorhinus; species Callorhinus ursinus. Next base: position 45,336,639 of record NW_027397075.1, read on the forward strand.
TATTTTTGCTTTGCATTGTATTAGTTATCTGAAGGCAATTTCAGTAGAGTATGGAAAGATAACAAACAGTTTTTATGTTCTAAACATTTTACATATACTATCTCATTTAATTTTTCCACCCTAAAATGTAGATATTATTGTCACTATTTTAAAGATTAAGAAAAAACTGGCACAAACTCACACAGTGAAAAATACAAACCAGGGTTATTTAACTACAAAGTCCATGCTCTATGCCCAAAAATCTCCCCAGGATTTAAGAAATAAATGAATGGTTAAGGATAATTTTCAAATTCTCTCCGTAAGGACATACGAATAGCCAGCACTTATTGAGTACCTACTATTAATAGGTCTTGTTCTGAGTGCTTTGCTTATATTACCTTAATCATAACAACCCTGTGAAAGGGCTATGGGGGACCCAGCTGGACCATGCTCCCCAGAACTGAATGGGAGCATCTCATCCCAACTCAGAATTCAGTAGGTCATGTTGGCAGCTTGAAATCAGCCAGGGTGGAAGAATTTACACAATGGAAATTGGCATACACACAAATCAGTGCTTCCTCTCTGACCTGCCCCCAAAACCGCTTTAACAACACACCACTGTTTTATAGAAGAAGAGCTCTCACACAGTGTCACACAGCTAAAAAGAGGCACAACTGAAACTGAACCCAGGCAGGCCACTTAAAAATTCTAGATTTTGAAACTTTGCCCTATATTGAGACACTTGGAACTTGAAATGGTGGAACGATCAAGGAAACACATGTTGAACCCAAACACCTGCTATGTTTGAAGGGGGAGCAAGCAGAGAAGGCAAAGTGGAAAATATAAAAGAGATGAGACAACATGCATGATGTGTGATCGTGTGGGAGGATAAGCGAAATGGAATCATGAGCTCGGATAATCAGCTTTGGATTGAGCAAGGACAAAGGCCAGTTTTACCTAGAAAAGAAGCAGATGAAGGTCTAGTGAGTATACATGGGGATTTTAGAAGTGGCAAGGAGGAAAATTAAGGCATGCATGTGATATGGGGCTCAATCTTGTCTATAAAACTGAAGCTAAGGTTATTTGTCACGAGAGAGGAAGAGAGATTAGTTGAAAGCATTTAAAAAGCAGAAAAGTTTTGAAATCTCATTATCGATAGTGTCTCATCAGCCCTGTCTTAGATATTTGAAAATGAATATTATGTGTAGAAAAATAGTAAGTGAGAGGTTGAAAGCCCACCGTGTGGGTAATATCCTGCAGTTTGCTAAACGGATCTTGCAAACAACCACTTCCTTTATTTAATTTGTGGTGCATGTTCTGCCGTTTGCATACCTGCTGTCTGGCTGGCAGGGTTGCATTCCCCTGTCAGACAGTGTGGAAGGAACTGCTTTGATTTACTGAGTAGCATTCATTGCCTAGGGAGATGAGTGATTAGTAAAATATAGTGGGATGATGAAGTATTTGCACTTATTTTGACCACAAGGGTGAGACCTCTGAGAAATAAACCAGAAATCTGTCCTCAAGGAAATGTGCTTGCAAGCAATTTCATTTTATCTAAAATAATTAAAATCTTAGTAGTGATCACTTCTCCAAGATTTCCTGAGAATATTCATGTGAGTTTAACGGTTTTCTGGTAGCCAAATTGGAAGCAGAGGACATCTCTGAAATGAATGTGATATGGTTTTAGAGCTATTCAACTTGTGGAGATGGGGCGCCTGGGGGGGGGCTCAGTTGGTTAAGCGCCCGACTCTTGGTTTCAGCTCAGATCACGATCTCAGCGTCATGAGATCGAGCCGTACGTGGGACTCTGTGCTCAGCAAGGAGTCTGTTGGAGATTCTCTTTCTCTGCCTCTCCCTCTGCCCCTCCCCACCCCCAGTTCGTGTGCCCTCTAAATAAATAAATAGTAAATAAATAGGATCTTTAAAAATTTTTTTTAAAAAGTTATTCAAATTGTGGAGAAATCGAGTTGACTCTATTGTTTTTGAAAACTTGCCAAAACATTTTTTCCTGTTATTATCTTTTTCCCCACAGAAACAATGTCAGCATCCTGATGGCTGGTTTTACATTCTTTTACATGATAGATACGTGTAAATGTCTTCGTGAGGTCTCTGTTAGCATAGAATGGTTGTTTTCAAGGTTGCTTACATTTTAATTTGAATGACTTTAGTAGGCAGTGAATAGTCACTTGAGGAGAAATAAGTTGAAATCTTTTAAAATCAGTTCATCTTGACAAAAGGGAACTTTGTAGAAAGAAATGATCCATGCTTCCCTCTTGGACCCACTTCAGAGTTGTTTCCCTTTTTAATGGCGTCTCTCCGCCATGAGGGCTGATTTTCCAATGGTTGTTGCCATCTGGGTATTCTCTTAAAAGTCAGCACCAGGCAGTACCTTACAGTCCCTCGGAGTCAGCCAAAGGTATAAATTCCAGCCCTTCCTATGGGACGTGGTGACACATGTCTTTGGAATCTATACCTGTCTGTTTTTATCTTATTTACTATGTGCAGTGGTTATTCTCCATGCATGATCCCAAGCGAACAAGGACAACTCCTTGAGAATAACTCCAGAACTCTGTAGAGCTCCATGTCTGTAATATTTTCCCTCTTCATATAGAGCAAACTTCCTCAGAGACAATCACTGCACCCCGTACAAGAAATGAATGGCTGGGTTTGGGGCTGCTTTTCCTTTTCACTGCCTATTATGTGGAGCCAGTACTCCATATTCTGGGGCATTCTGTTGTCTATGATGTACTTCTTCTTAATAATACACTGAAGAGACTGGAGAAGGAAAGATGGCGGAGGAGTAGGGGACCCTATTTCAGCTGGTCCCCGGAATTGAGCTAGATATCTACCAGACCACTCTGAGCACCCACGAAACCAGCCTGAGATGTAAGAAGATCTGGATCTCTACAAACAGAATATCGCAGGCAGTTGGTTTCAAGGTACAAGCAGGGAGCCGTGATTTCACGAGCAGATACCTGAGGATAAATGGCAGCGAGAGGGTGCCTGGCCATGGGGATCCTACACCGCCGGTGAGCGACAGCCTCACACGCTGGGGACAGGGCACAGACGCGCAGACAGATAGCAGCGGGGAAAGGACTTTAGGGCAGCCCCCGGGGTGGAAACCCGGAGCAGCGCGTCACTCCTGCGAACTGGGAGCGGCTGGCGGTTTTAGAAGCACAAAGGGCAGAGACGTGCTCCGACCTGGAGGCAAGACAAGGAGCGCTGTGGAGGGGTGCACAACCCAGGACGTTGCAGTTTATAGCAGCACAGACAGAAACGGAGACAGTGGGGCCTGGAGAGCTCACTGAAGAATGGACTGCGGTCTCTCTGCTCTGAGGCAGAGGGTTGGAAACGATCTCTTCTGCTCTGACTGGCGGAAGAGATGCGGAAAGGGAAAGCCACCAGAGAACAAAAGCCCCCAAAACTGATTCCCGCTGAGCCCATCCCCCACCACAGGGGGGCAGGGCAACACTGCCCAAACAGGGTTGCCTGAGTAACAGCGCGGCAGGCCCCTCCCCCAGAAGATAGGCTGGGAAAACAAGAGGCCAGCAACCCTAAGGTCCCAAGAAAACAGGTGTATCTTGCTTGGGTTCTGGTCAATAATTTGGACTCCATACATTCCCTCAAACACCCATCAACAGAATGACTAGGAGGAGGAGCCCCCAAAATAGAAAAGACTCAGAGATTATGACTTATGCTGTGGATTTACAAATGGATGCAGATATAACCAAGATGTCGGAGATGGAATTCAGGCTAGCAATTGTGAAGACAATGGCTAGAATGGAGAAATCAATTAATGGCAACATAGAGTCTCTAAGGGCGGAAATGAAAGCTGAATTGGCAGAACTTAAAAATGCTATCAGTGAGATCCAATCTAATCTAGATAATCTAACAGCTAGGGTAAGTGAGGCAGAAGAATGAATAAGCGACCTAGAAGACAATATAAGAGATAGAAATGGAAAAGAGGAGGCCAGGGAAAAACAACTCAGAATCCATGAAAATAGAATCAGAGAAATAAGTGACACCATGAAGCGTTCCAGTGTCAGAATAATTGGAATCCCAGAGGGAGTGGAGAGAGAGAGAGGACTAGAAGATGTATTTGAGCAAATCGTAGCTGAGAACTTCCCTAATCTGGGGAATGAAACAAACATTCGCATCCTAGAGGCAGAGAGGACCCTTCCCAAGATCAAGGAAAACAGGCCAACACCCCGGCATGCAATAGTAAAACTTGCAAATCTTAGAACCAAGGAAACCATCTTAAGGGCAGTTAGGAGAAAGAGATTCCTTACGTACCAAGGGAGGAACATCAGAATAACGTCAGACCTATCCACAGAGACCTGGAAAGCCAGAAAGGCCTGGCAAGACATATTCAGGGTACTAAATGAGAAGAACATGCAGTCAAGAATACTTTATCCGGCAAGGCTGTCATTTAGAATGGATGGAGAGATGCAGAGCTTCCATGACCGGCAGAAACTGAAAGAATATGGGACCACTAAGCCAGCCCTGCAAGAAATATTAAGGGGGGTTCTATAAAAGGAGAAAGCCCCCAAGAGTGATATACAACAGAAATTTCCAGGGACAATCTATAAAAACAACATCTTCACAGGCAACATGATGACAATTAATTCATATCTTTCAATAATCACTCTCAACATGAATGGCCTAAATGCTCCCATAAAATGGCACAGGGTTGCAGATTGGATAAAAAGACAGGACCCATCCATATGCTGCCTACAAGAGACTCATTTTGAACCTAAAGATACATCCAGACTGAAAGTGAAGGGTTGGAGATCCATCTTCCATGCCAGTGGACCTCAAAAGAAAGCTGGGGTAGCAATTCTTATATCAGACAAATTAGATTTTAAACTAAAGTCTGTAATTAGAGACACAGAAGGACACTATATCATTCTTAAAGGGTCTATCCAACAAGAAGATCTAACAATTGTAAATATCTATGCCCCCAACATGGGAGCAGCCATCTACGTAATCCAACTGTTAACCAAAATAGTCATATTGATAACAATACGTTAATTGTAGGAGACCTCAATACTCCACTCCCAGCAATGGACAGATCATCTAAGCAGAAAATCAACAAAGAAACAAGAGCTTTGAATGATACATTGGACCAGATGGACCTCATAGATATTTACAGAACATTCCACCCTAAAACAACAGAATACTCATTCTTCTCGAGCACACATGGAACTTTCTCCAGAATAGACCACATACTGGGTCACAAATCAGGTCTCAATTGATACCAAAAGATTGAGATTATTCCCTGCATATTCTCAGACCACAATGCTTTAAAACTGGAACTCAATCACAAGAAAAAATTGGGCAGAAATTCAAACACTTGGAAGCTAAAGACCACTCTGCTCAAGAATGTTTGGGTCAACCAGGAAATCAAAGAAGAACTTAAACAATTCATGGAAATCAATGAGAACGAAAACACATCGGTCCAAAACCTATAGGATACTGCAAAGGCGGTCCTAAGGGGGAAGTACATAGCCATCCAAGCCTCACTCAAAAAAATAGAAAAATCCTGAATTCACCAACTAACTCTACACCTTAAAGAACTAGAGAAAAAGCAGCAAACGATGCTTAAGCCACGCATTAGAAAAGAAATAATTAAAATTAAAGCAGAGATCAATGAATTAGAAACCAGAAACACAGTAGATCAGATCAACGAAACTAAAAGTTGGTTCTTTGAAAGAATTAATAAGATCGATAAACCACTGGCCAGACTTACCCAAAAGAAAAGAGAAAGGACCCAAATTAATAAAATTATGAATGAAAGGGGAGAGACCACGACTAACACTAAGGAAATAGAAACAATTATTAGAAATTATTATCAACAACAATATGCCAATAAACTGAGCAATCTGGATGAAATGGAGGCCTTCCTGGAAACCTATAAGCTGCCAAGACTGAAACAGGAAGAAATTGACAACCTGAATAGGCCAATAACCAGTAACGAGATTGAAGCAGTGATCAAAAACCTGCCAAAAAGCAAGAGTCCAGGGCCTGATGGATTCCGGAATTCTACCAAACATTCAAAGAAGAAATAATACCTATTCTACTGAAGCTGTTTCAAAAAATAGAAACAGAGGGAAAACTTCCAAACTCATTCTATGAGGCCAGCATTACCTTAATCCTCAAACCAGGCAAAGACCCCATCAAGAAGGAGAATTTCAGACCAATATCCCTGATGAATATGGATTCCAAAATCCTCAACAAAATCCTAGCTAATAGGATCCAACAATACATTAAAAGGATCATCCACCATGACCAAGTGGGATTTATCCCCGGGATGCAAGGGTGGTTCAACATTCGCAAATCAATCAATATGATAGAACACATCAATAAGAGGAGGGAGAAGAACCATATGGTCCTCTCAATTGATGCAGAAAAAGCATTTGACAAAATACAACATCCTTTCCTGATTAAAACTCTTCAGAGTATAGGGATAGAGGGAACATTCCTCAAGTTCATAAAATTCATCTATGAAAAACCCACAGTGAATATCATCCTCAATGGGGAAAAGCTGAGAGCCTTTCCCTTAAGATCAGGAGCACGTCAAGGATGCCCACTCTCGCCACTATTGTGCGACATAGTACTAAAAGTCCTAGCAACAGCAATCAGACAACAAAAAGAAATAAAAGGTATTCAAATTGGCAAAGAAGAAGTCAAACTCTCTCTTTTCGCAGACGACATGATACTTTATGTAGAAAACCCAAAAGACTCCACCCCCAAACTACTAGAACTCATACAGCAATTCAGTAATGTGGCAGGATACAAAATCAATGCACAGAAATCAGTTGCTTTCTTATACACTAACAATGCAACTGTAGAAAGAGAAATTAGAGAATCGGTTCCATTTACAACAGCACCAAAAACCATAAGATACCTCGGAATAAACCTAACCAAAGAGGTAAAGGATCTATACTCTAGGAACTACAAAACACTCATGAAAGAAATTGAAGAAGACACAAAAAGATGGAAAAATATTCCATGCTCATGGATCAGAAGAATAAACGTTGTTAAAATGTCTATGCTACCCAGAGCAATCTATACCTTCAATGCCATCCCGATCAAAATTCCAATGACATTTTTCAAAGTGCTGGAACAAACAATCCTAAAATTTGTATGGAATCAGAAAAGACCCCGAATCGCCAAGGAAATGTTGAAAAAGAAAAACAAAGCTGGGGGCATCACATTGCCCGATTTCAAGCTATATTACAAAGCTGTGATCACCAAGACGGCATGGTACTGGCACAAAAACAGACATATAGACCAATGAAACAGAATAGAGAACCCAGATATGGACCCTCAACTCTACGGTCAAATAATCTTTGACAAAGCAGGAAAAAATATGCAATGGAAAAAAGACAGTCTCTTCAATAAATGGTGCTGGGAAAATTGGACAGCCACATGCAGAAGACTGAAACTCGACCGTTCTCTAACACCATTCACAAAGATAAACTCAAAATGGATGAAAGACCTCAGTGTGAGACAGGAATCCATTAAAATCCTAGAGGAGAACATAGGCAGTAACCTCTTTGACATTGCCCACAGCAACTTCTTTCAAGATACATCTCCAAAAGCTAGTGAAACAAAAACAAAAATGAACTTTTGGGACCTCATCAAGATAAAAAGCATCTGCACAGCAAAGGAAACGGTCAACAAAACAAAGGCAACCCACAGAATGGGAGAAGATATTTGCAAATGACACTACAGATAAAGAGCTGGTATCCAAGAACTATAAAGAACTTCTCAAACTCAACACCCAAAAAACAAATAATCAAGTCAAAGAGTGGGCAGAAGATATGAAAAGATACTTCTCTGAAGAAGACATACAAATGGCTAACAGACACATGAAAAAATGTTCATCATCATTAGCCATCAGGGAAATTCAAATCAAAACCACATTGAGATACCACCTTACACCAGTTAGAATGGAAAAAATGGACAGGGGAAGAAACAACAAATGTTGGAGAGGTTGTGGAGAAAGGGGAACCCTCTTACACTGTTGGTGGGAATGCAAGTTGGTACAGCCACTTTGGAAAAGAGTGTGGAGGTTCCTCAAAAATTTAAAAATAGAGCTACCCTATGACCCAGCAATTGCACTACTCGGTATTTACCCCAAAGACACAGATGTAGTGAAAAGAAGGGCCATATGCACCCCAATGTTCATAGCAGCAATGTCCGCAATAGCCAAACTGTGGGAGGAGCCGAGATGCCCTTCAACAGACGAATGGATAAAGAAGCTGTGGTCCATATATACAATGGACTATTACTCAGCCATCAGAAACGATGAATACCCAACTTTTACATCCACATGGATGGGACTGGAGTAGATTATGCTAAGTGAAATAAGTCAAGCAGAGAAAGTCAATTATCCTATGGTTTCACTTATTTGTGGACCATAACGAATAGCAGGGAGGACATTAGGAGAAGGAAGGGAAAATGGGGGCGGGGGGGGACTCGGAGGGGGAAACGAACCATGTGAGACTAAGGACTCCGGGAAAACAAACTGAGGGTTTTAGAGGGGATTGGGGGCGGGGGGGATGGGTGAGCCCAGTGATGGGTATTAAGGAGGGCACGTACTGCATGGAGCACTGGGTGTTATACGAAAACAATGGATCGTGGATGACCACATCAAAAACTAATGATGTACTGTATGGTGACTAACATAACATAATAAAATTTAAAAAATAAATTAAAAAAATAATAATAATAATACACCGAAGAGATCATTTTTGGCAGAGAAGGGCTAACAGAAACTTAGATCCAAAAGGTCATATTATTTTTAAAACTTACATGGGCTACTTGTGCCAGTGACTAGAACAGCTAACTCAGGAAACCCAGCTACATTTCCCCTAGAGAGCTGTGGCTTTGCTTCTCATGGAAGCATGTTAGTTCATAAATCCAAACCACTTCTCAAGTGCTACAAGTACAGCACACAGATCTGTCTATGAGGGAAAAAATAACCCGGAGCTTCCTGGGGAATTATTTTATAAAGCACCAAATAAATAAAATAGGTCACATACCAGGATAGAAATAGAGATGAGGAGGCATTGCTCCTTTTTCTGTTATTCTGTATCTTCCCATGATTACTTTTCCTGTATTTTCCATGTTATTTTTTTCATGCTGTTTCGGCATCAATCGCAGGTCCCTGTCATGCTGGGAATGGCTGGTTCCTCTGCCACTGGACTGATCCAGACTCTCACACCTCAATGCACCTGTTGGGGAGGGGGTGGGGGAAGGTGGTGAAGATATCCTAGTTGGCCTGGAAGTAGTGTTCAACCTTTTAAAAAGGGTTGGGCAGAAGAGCCCGCTTTCCTGTTTCCTGTGTTCTGTGATCCAACATGCTACACCTGCTCTCCCCAACTTCATCCCGACTCACCTGCTACAAAGAGAAGTCTAGGATTTTACTATTTAAAAATGTCTTGCCCAATATGTGTGGTCTGTTTAGGTGATTTTTATAGATTAAACCATATGAAATGGACAATATTTAACCTACAAAAATGGCAATTCCATATGGTTCCCACCTAAAACCTCTATAATACCACCTTCCAGTACAGTGAAATATACTGCTAATTTTTAAAAAAATGTTCCTTTCCAGGCTATCAAATATTGTCTTACCATTACATTTCCACAGTTCAATAATTAACCACATATCATTCTTTTATACTTACATCATGATATGAAGACATTTAATTGGTATTTCAGACTATAATTTGAGGAGAGAATTTTCTAGCCAACTATGGCTAACTTGCTTCTCTTTGTTACTATTCCTACCCATATTGTATATTGCATTAGCAACTGTCTCAGGAAATAGACAAGTAAATGGCAAGTATAAATCAAACTAATTTTCCTGGTAGTTTATAGTTCAGGTAAATTTTTATTAATGAACAAGCCTGAAATGAGGCTTAGAGATTAATCCAGCACCTACATCCCCTTTCCTTGGAGAAAATTGAATGCCAGTTGCAGATATAATGGTGAAACAGATATCTACATTAGCATCCATAAAATTTCCCAAACCTTCCAAGGTAATTTTCATCCAGTATAATATAGGATATGTGATTATGTGAGGCCAGTAACACAAAACCAAGCAGAGTAATCCTCTAAAATACTTTTCAGAGGAAACTAGATATGCTGTGAATTCTCAAGAGCATTATGTTGCAGAATTAATACTATATACAAAAAGCACATAAGAGGGTGAAGGCATCTTGGGAAACAGGAAAAGTAGGCCATTATGTTAAAAGGAAACTTATATTTAGGTAACATTTCTTTCTTTATTGGGACCTAGTAATTTGATGCATTTAGTAAAATACAGTATGGTTCTATTATACACTTAAAAGATCATTCAGCCCTCATAGAGATTATTTGTCTTACCTAGATTACTAAGAATTCTACACCTTTGAAAGGAATTCTTCTCTAAATACTTCCAGTGCTTTAATCTTATATCTCTTTTGTGGATTGCCCAAAAATAACAAAAATGGAATAAAACAGATTCTTTACATCCCTAGTTTTAGAAGAATCTCTAACATCTCCATGATATTCCTTCTAAATTGAACATCTTCATTTGGCTTCTAAATATTTTTTATTTTTTTATAGCTAGTGATTGTATATAGAATGAAAAATTTTTATATAGTTTTTTCAGTTCTTCATAAGTACACAAAACCATGGATTGACTGATATTTCACTAAATTTTTTCATCATGGCTTTTATATTTTGAAACTTAAAATGTAACCTTAAAACCTTACATTTGTAGCACCCCTATAATTTCACCATCCTTCAAAATGAACTTGATGATATCAAATGTCATATGCTAGTTGTTAGCCAGTCACATTTCTTTCTCTGTCTGCTTTTCTTTGACCTGTTCTTAAATTTTTGTCTTCTTTTTTTTTTTTTAAGATTTTATTTATTTGAGAGAGCGAGAATGAGAGAGAGAGAGCACATGAGAGGGGGGAGGGTCAGAGGGAGAAGCAGACTCCCCGCCGAGCAGGGAGCCCGATGCGGGACTCGATCCCGGGACTCCAGGATCATGACCTGAGCTGAAGGCAGTCGCTTAACCAACTGAGCCACCCAGGCGCCCAAATTTTTGTCTTCTTAAAAATTCCTGTGAACAAAATGATGAAAGATTTCAAAAGCAAAATTAAAAGACAAGTTGCACCTGGGAGAAAATATCTACAACATGAGTAACAGGGAAAGTATTAATACCTGGGCATTAGAAGAAATTTCAAAGGTCAATGAGAAATACTTTCACGTCTAGAAAGATGAAATAGATGTGCTTTTCCCTATTCCTCTCACCAAGAACAACTAAATACTAAAAAAGAAGGCAGATTGGCTAAGGACCTTGGGACTTTCTGGGCTTTCTTTTTACCTCAGATAGCCCAGACTTCATGCTAAAGTAGCTGCCAACCCAGAAATGCCAATAAGAAGTCCCAACAAAAGTCTGCTGTTTCTAGTCAAAGGACCAAGAGAGGGGAAGCCTAGCAAAATGGCAACATTTTAGACAATTATCACTCTCCTCCACCAAACACCCCAGAAAACGCTCGGACTCCATTCCTATCAGCAAAGGGCCAGTGAGCCAGGCTTCCACCCCAGTAAGGCTGTAACAAGGCACCCAGAAACTTTTCCACTGGGGTAGCATCAGAGGAGGTCTAGTAGAGACTCAGGACCTTCCCTGTCACCCAACAGTAATAAGACCATCCTTCTGTGTGTCCATAGGAACCATTTGGGGAGGAGGAATTTTCACCATTACTCAACAGTAATAAAGAGGCTCTGCTCTCACCTGTCAATGAAGGCCAGGTAGGGAACCCAGACTTGTACTTCCACTTGGCAATACCAAGACAGAGCTCCCTGTCCGTACCAGAGTGGTATCGGGAAAAGCCAGAAGAAACAGGAAATTTAAACAAAATTCAGAGTCTTTTAACATAATACAAATATTGTCTAAGTTTCTAGTGAAAATCACTTGTCATATCATGAATAAGGGATATCTCAAACTGAGAAAAAAAGATCAATGAATGTCAACAGCAAGATGACAAAGATGTTGGGCGTCTGGGTGGCTCAGTTGGTTAAGCGACTGCCTTCGGCTCAGGTCATGATCCTGGAGTCCCGGGATCGAGTCCCGCATCAGGCTTCCTGTTCAGCGAGAAACCTGCTTCTCCCTCTGGCCCTCCCCCCTCTCATGTGCTCTCTCTCTCTCTCTCTCTCATTCTCACTCTCTCAAAATAAATAAATAAATCTTTAAAAAAAAAAAGATGACAAAGATGTTAAAAGTGTCTGACAAAGGGGCACCTGGGTGGCTCAGTCAGTTAAGCATCTGCCTTCGGCTCAGGTCATGATCCCAGGGTCCTGGGATCGAGTCCCGCATCAGGCTCCCTGCTCAGTGGGAAGCCTGCTTCTCCCTCTCTCTCTGTCTGCTGTTCCCCCTACTTGTGTTCTCTCTCTCTCTGTCAAATAAATAAATAAATAAAATCTTTTTTAAAAGTGTCTGACAAAGACTTTAAAGCAGCCATGATAATGATGCTATAATGAAAAATTTGGAACATGCTTGAAACAAATGAAAAAAAATGACTCAGCAAATAATAGGCAGTTTCATCAAAGGAATATAAAGATGACACTAAGAAGAATGAAGTAGAAATTTTAGAACTGAAAACTTCTATAACCAATATAAAAAGCTCAGTGCATGGGATCAACAGCAGAATGGAGAGGACAAAAAACAGACACCGTGAATTGGAAAATAGAACAACATAAATTACTCAATATGAACAACAGAGAAAATAGACCAAAAAAATGAATAATGCTGAAAAAAAACAAAACAAAACCCTGTTAGCCCAGAATCCTATGCATAGTGAAAATATTCTTAAAGAATGAAGGGGAAACCAAGACATTCTCAGACAAAGGGACACTAAGAGAATTTGTCATCAGCAGACCTACCCTAAAAAATGGCTAAATACCCTCCCTCCTCAAGAGCTTTGTACCATCACTTTGCTATCGTTAAACAAACCTTGCTTTGCTACCCACCCAACCAAAAAAAAAAAAAAAAAAAGGCTAAATTAAGTCCTCCAAACAGACAGTAAACAATAAAAGAAGGACCTTGGTATATAAAGGAAGAAAGAGCACGGTAAGCAAACATACAAGTAAAAAGCAAACAATCCTATTAAAGGGTGGTCACAAGACATGAGGTGACAGTTCACCAAGAAGTGGTATAGATAGCGAACACATACATGAAAAGATGTTCAACAGCATTCGCCACTAGGGAAACGTGAACTAAAACCACAGTGAGATATCAGTACATACCTATCAGAATAGTTAACATAAATATTAGTGGAAACGCCAAATGTTGTCAAGAATGCAGGGAATCTGGATCACTCACACATTGCTGGTGGGGATGTAAAATATTATACTTCTTTGAAAAATAGTATGGCAGTTTCTTTTTTTTTAAGATTTTATTTATTAATTTGACAGAGAGAGACACAGCGAGAGAGGGAACACAAGCAGGGGGAGTGGGAGAGGGAGAAGCAGGCTTCCCGCCGAGCAGGGAGCCCGACGCGGGGCTCAATCCCAGGACCCTGGGATCATGACCTGAGCTGAAGGCAGACGCTTAACGACTGAGCCACCCAGGCGCCCCAGTATGGCAGTTTTTTAAAAAATAAAGGATGCAACTACCATATGACTCAGCAGTTGCACTCTTGGGCATTTGCCCCAGAGAAGTAAAAATTTATGTTTACCCAAAAACAAGTCCACTGATACTTACATGTGGAAATATTATACAGTCATATGATATGAATTCATATATATATTCATATGATATGAATAGCTTTATTCATATCCAAAAACTAGAAAAAACCCCAGATGTCCCTCAAGAAGTAAAAGGTTAAAAAGACTGTGGTACATCCATACCCCAGAACACTACTCAGCAATAAAAAGGAATAAACTATTGATGCACACAACAACCTAGATGAATCTCCAGAGAGTTATGCTGAGTTAAAAGAAAAAAATAAACACCAAAAGATTACATGCTATATGATTCTATTTGCATAACATCCTTGAAATGAAAAATTATATAAATGGAGAATAGATTAGTGGTTGCAAAGGGTTAAGTAGAAGGTAGGTTTCAAAGGAAAGTGGGTGTGGTCACAAAAGGTAATTTAGAGGCTCTTTGTGGTGGTGGAAATATCCTGGTTGTGATATGATAGTATAGTTTTGCAAGATGTTACCATTAGGGGAAATGGGGTAAAGCTACAGGGGCTCCCTTTGTATTGTTTGTTGCAATTACAAGTGAATCTACAATTATATTAAAATAAAAAGTTTAATGAAAAAGAAAAAATTAACAAGAAATTAATTTATAGAGTCAGTTCTGCCAATTCTTTCTTTCTAACTGTGGTGTTGTATCTGCTTGGAAAGGCCTCGCCCCTCTTCAAGATTACAAAAGTATCCTCCTGTATATAATACTTCGATAGTTTTATTTTTAAAATACAGACCATTTCTCTGTTTGGATGTTGTAAAATCTGGGAAGCCACCACACCGCTCACTTTGAATCATATCACAGGTTTCTTTTTTTTTTTTCATATCACAGGTTTCTTGATAAAATACTAGATGTTCATATGCTCTTTTCACACCATCACCACCTTATCTACATTCTCTAAGAGACAAGGGGTGATATGGGCACATCTGTATTGTCTCTTAAATTCCATAAACCATGCTTTTGACAGCTAAGATGGATTTTACAAGTTCTCAAAAGAAATTGCTATTAAAATACTTCATTTTTCCAGTGTGCTAGAAGTGTTTTTGTAAGCAAAACCTAAACACTTAATGAGGTCATTGCCAATACTAAAAGTAGACCAGTAAATTTTCAGGGTAAATTTCTGTTGCACAGTAGTATTCTGGTTAAGGTCACCCCATCACCCCATGCAGCGGTGCAGGTATACACAACTCCAGGTAGCCTGGTGAACATGGACTCCAAAATGCACTAACTTAGGTGGCAGCCGAGTCACCCTTGGGTCCATTCCCCCTCTGCCAATTTGCAACATCCAAGTGCTGTAGACTGTGACTTTGCGATAGAAGAAAAGCTTTGGGTGAAGGGAGGGGGGGTTAGTAGGAAAGGCAAAAAGAAAAGTCTCATCAGGAGAGAAGAGTGACTCAGCCTCCTTCTCAGCACGCTGACCAGGGATTTCACTGTACTGAGAGGTAGAAGGAAAGGTCCCCTTTCTCTACCACATCCCCCCAGCTCCCAAGCTCTGGCTTTCTGAATCTTGAATCAGACCCCCGAAATTCCCGAGTGCAGAAAGAGGAAGGATCACACAGGAAATGGACCCAGGACAAAGAGGCAGCCCCAAGGGCTTGCCCTGCCTGAGATCATGGGGCTTCCTAACATTTGGAACATAGTTTTTCTGACATTCTACAGCCCAAGGTTCAGAAGTGCAGCCTGGGGAGATCAAAGAAATTGCAATAACCCCAGGCTTCTGGTAAGCCCAGAAACATGTGATTGTCATGAGCCGACAACTGACCACAGATATGGCATCCTGCTAAATGTATTACTTGGGTTTCCATAAGCATTAACCAAAAAATCTCAACTCTAGCTTTTAGCTTTCTTGAGAAAACAAGAAAATGACATCATATCAAGTATACATGGTCAAAGAGAGTAACTGTCTTAATGTCCTCAGAATGTTGAATCATGAAAACTGATTATGATGCAGAGCTGCTGAGTGTTAGCCCCAGTTGGCTCTGAAGAGAGACCTAATCTTGTAGGTAGAATGTCTTTTATCAACTTCATTTGCTCCCTGCTGAAAATGAATTAGTATACAGTTTTAACAAAAATATAAATGTAAGTGAAATACAAAATAGAAATCTAGCTTTTTCACTCAGGTTATTGAAGAACTAACAAGAACTCTGCATTTCTGAAGTAATCCAAACACATTTTTACTGGTAAATTAGACATTGAGAATCTGATGTGAATGTTTTGCAGATTTAAAACTACAAGATTTATATGAGTAAGGAGAGAGCAAACCAGAAGCTGAGTTTGGTTGAAATACCACCTGCACCTTCGATTTAGATGATTCATTCAGTTCTAAGAGTCCAAAGTACCATTCTTGGGGAGGTGCTCCACGTGCCTGTAAATCCAGAGATTATCAGAATTCAAAGAACTCCTTATGCTTGCAATCCGATTTATGTTAGATGCTAGAAATACTCGTAGCAAATGTTACTTGAAATAAGCAGGGAATAGAAATACCTTTTACTAATTTGTACTGACATTTTTTTGGCTTAGTTTTCTCATAGTGGGATTATATCCAACAGCTACATGCTAGTCACAACACTAATTGCAAAGAACATACTGTTCTGTGCAATTTCTAAAAGTTCTGTACCTCTAAAGTACAGAATCCTTGTCCACTGCTTTTCTATAGGTTCAGTTACTGTTACTAGTAACAATATTAATAATAATATATTAATAATATTAATATTAATAATGGCCACCTTTCTTGAGCATTTATGATATGAATCATAAAATAAATCAGGTGATCCTCACAACAGCCCTGTGAGGCAGGTACTATTATAATACTATTATCATCATATTGTTATATATTATTGTTTCTTTTAAATATAAAGAAATTGAGCCTTGGAAAAACTGAATAACCTCCCAATATCACAGTTTATAAGTGAAAGAGGCAAGATTGGATCCTGATCTCTCTGTCTCTGAAGCTAGCTTGACCCGCTAAACTAGACGGTTATTCTCAATTCTGTCCCCAGGTCTGTGTCATGCAGGAACTAGAGAGCGCCTCTCAGCTCCAGACCATTAGCGATGCCTTCACATTCCCTGAAATATATTGCATTGGTGAGTTTTATCCGGATTGTGGTGGAAAGGTAACTCTTCACTGAATGTTCCCTAGAAACACTTCACCTACTACTTAGACAATGCTTCATCCATGTGCAGGTAATAAACATTACAAGCACCTCTAAAGTACTCGCTATGGGCCAGGCCCTCTTCTAAACACTGTATTTATATTAATTCATATAATGTCATCTAGGAACTAGTACTATTGTTGTCTCAACCTTACAGCCGAGGAAAAGAACTTTCCTGAGAGTGCACAGCTAGTCAGCAGCAAAGCCAACATCCACACCAGGTAGTGCGGCACTAAATTGCACTGTAGGATCCCCTAACATTTCTGAGCAGCAGCTGTATGCTCAGTTCTGTCCTGGGCTCCAACAAGGCTGCCATGAAGCAAATGGACTGATCTCCTGGGGCTAGTAGTCTGACACAGGAGACAGATATTAATCACTTCAATACATATGCAATTACAAACTGTAATAAATACATGAAGGAAATAAAGAGGAACCTGAGAGAATGTAACAGGAGCCTGCTTTAGGCTGGGCAGGCCTCTATGGGAAGCTATATCTAAGATAAACCCTGAAATGGAGGAGGAGCCAGGCACAGGAAGGCTCCAAGACCAGAAGGAGGCAGCATGTAGGAGCAAAGCTGAATCAGGGAACATCCTGACACTAACTCATTTCTTTATTATTTTAAAGTTGTAAGAACATGCTAAACTGTGGCTCATTCTATTTGTTCTCCCATAGGCCGTCAACAAAACAGTAGATCCCACAGCCCCCATAAAACTTTGCAAAGAGGGTACCAAGACATCCATTTGTCAATCCCTAATCTATCACCAATCTTGAAGATACAACAGGGTTGGAGTTGAAAGGTTGAGAATAAGAATTTCTCTGGAGAAGCTGTCATTTTGCTCTGCACCCACTCCCTTGCCTTGTCTCTCCCACAAAGGGGAAGAAAAGAAGGTGTTTTTTCCCACACGTTGAGACCTAGTGAAGGAGTTCCGAGTGAGGGAACCACTCAATGGACCAATGCTGATTCAGCTGAAATATCTGAAGCCATGTTAAAGAGCAGCATGCACAAGAAATGGCAGCATTGGAAGTGAACTGCACTTTTACTCAGGCAAGGATGTTGAAGAGGTTCACATGAACCATATATGGGTCTTGTGGGAACTAGACTGGAGCCATCTTCAAAGAGATCTTGCCCAAGAGGTTTACCAGAGAGCCTTGTGAAGTGGAAGCCCCAATGTCCAGGGCCTGAGTGTTTGTGCTGTTAAGTGGCCAGCCATGTCCCACATCACAGAAGTGGTCATTGGAGAATCCCAGTGAGAGTTTCCTAGAAACCCACAATATGTATCCCAAGGGAAAGACCACAGATGGATTCCAAAGATGCATTTGCCAAGCCTCATGAACACCAGGGACAGTTGGTAAAAATACCAATCTCTGAATACAGGAGTCAGAAGTCTGGACTAATGAACAGAGGTTGGAAAAGTAGGGCTGTGGAAGAGAGGCATCCATGATCCCTTTCCCATTGCAGGATCCAGGAACTGGCAAGAGGGAAATAGTTTTGTTTTGTTTCGTTTAAGATTACTTATTTATTTATTTATTTGTTTGTTTGTTTGTTTGTTTGTTTGAGAGAGAGAGAAAGTAAATGAGGAGGAAGGAGGAGAGGCAGAGGGAGAGAGACAAGAAGACTCCGCATTGAGCGCAGGGCCCAGCGCAGGGCTGGATCTCAAGATCCCGAGATCATGACCTGAGCTGAAATCAAGAGTCAGATGCTTAACCAACTGGGCCACCCAGGTGCCCCAGCAAGAAGAAAACACTTTAAATTTGACTGAAAGTCCAAATTACATGTATCACACGGAACTGGGTCATTTACAACACTGAAATAGAATTGTGCCTGTGACAGGAAGTGTCCCACAGACTTCACATTATCTCACTCTAACTGGAAAAGCTATAGGATGTGATAAAGAATTTATCTAGGAGTGGGAAGAAAGGTAGATCTCACTGAACAGGGTTGAAAACTCCTCGGTGGATTACAAAGAAAATTGTCTTTAATCATTCAGCAAGTATTTATTGAGTGCCTACAACTTTCCATGCATAGTTTCAAAACTTGGGATATATCGGTGAACAAACCAAATATCTGCCTTCATGTAGCTTACATTCTATTGGGACAGGAGGAAGGGTGGTTTGGATGAGAGACAAACAATAAACATGATAAAAAGGGAAATTATATAATATGATAAAAGTGATTAGCGCGATGAGGAATTGATTGAGCTAAGGTCATTGAGAATGCCAATGAAGGGTAGCTTGTAATTCTATCCTATATCTCAACAAAATTGACATACAGCAGTTTGTTTAAGGTGTACAAAATAATAATATATTGTGAAAATAACCACAGTAAGTTTAGTTAACATCCATCATCTCATATAGACACCAAAAAAAAAAAAAAAGAAAAGAAAATATTTCAATTTTAAAAAGAAAGAGAGAGGGAGAGAAAAAATGTTTTTTTCCTTGTAATGAGAACTCTTGGGATCTACTCTCTTAACAACTTTAAAATATATCATACAGCAGTGTTAACTCTAGTCGTCATGTTATACATTACATCTCGAGTGTTTATTCATCCTATAACAGGGAGTTTGTACCTTTTGACCACCTCATCCAATTTCCCCTCCTCTCCCCCCCTCTTTGGTAACCATAAATATGCTCTCTTTTTCTGAGTCTAGTTTTTTTTTAGTCTTAGTTTTTACATATAAGAGATATCAAAGAGTATTTGTCTTTGTCTGACTTATTGTAATTAGCATAATGCCCTCAAGATCTACCCAGGTTGTGGGAAAGAGAATTTCTTCCTTTTTTATGACTGCGTGACATGCCATTGCATATATATATCACATTTTCTTTATCCATTCATTTGTCAGTGGACACTTAGGTTGTTTCCATGTCTTGGCTAGTGTAAATGATGCTGGTAGCATGTCATTTTAAATCGGGTGTTTACCGTAGGCCTTACTGAGTGAGTGATACATAAGGAAGGAGATTGTTTAAAAACATAAGTCAGATCTTGTCACTCCTCTGCTCAGAACCCTGAAATAAGGCCTACACTCAGGCTGCTGTCAGGAAACTATAAATAGAAAGTATGGAAGCAGAGAAACTGCTCAGGGGCTACAGCCGTAATCAAAGGGGGAGATCATGGTGGCTGATGACAGCAGTGGGGGATGGTGAGGCATGGTGGTCAGATTCTGGAGATACTTTAAAAGAGAATCGCAGTAGATGTGGGTGGGATGTTAAATAAAGGAGTTAAGGTTGACTTCAAAGGTTCTGACCTAAACAAATGGAAATTTGAAATTACCAGATACTGACAGAGGGAAGACTATCAGTAGAACAGATCTGGGGTTCAAGGACAGTTTTGGACATTAATCCGAGATGTCCATGAGACCATCAAGTGGGGAAGCTGCCCAGATGATCAGGTATGTGGATCTGGAGTCCAAGAAAGAGGTCTGGCCTGGAGCTACAAATTTGGGAGTAAAGACTGAGAATCGTTTATAACTTACAATACAGACCTTGATACAAGAGAAAAAGCAGCCCATTGTAAACCGGCATGAGTGAATCACGAGGTATCCAGAACCTAGGTAGAAAAGAAAAAAAAAATTAATTTGCATTAGACCAGAACAGAGATGTCTGCCAAATCTCATTATTCAAAGAAATCCTGTATATATTTATATTCTTTGGTAATTTAGAACATTTTTCCTCAATACTAGCTATTTTTCTAAAAATGCTCTGAATCTTTTTGTCCAGATTTTTGTTTGTTGACTTTCTTTCTTTTTTCTCTTTTTAGAGAGAGTGAGAGAGAGAGAGGGAGAGGGGACAGTGTAAGAGGGAGAAAGAGAATCTTAAGCAGCCTCCACCTTCAGCGTGAGCCTAATGTGGGGCTCAATCTCATGACTCTGAGATCATGACCTGAGCCAAAATCAAGAGTTGGACACTTAACCCACTGAGTCACCTAGGCTCCCCTGTTGGTTGAATTTCTTAAAATGAGAAATGCCATGTATCTTGCATACTCAGGAGAAGAACAGACACCAGGATTGAAAATGTGGTAGAACCTCTCTACTCTCAACACAGAAAATGTTCTCCTATTAAATTTCTCTCTTGTTTTATCTACTCATCTTTGCTCTTAGTTGACATATAATCTGTCAGTCATGTTTTCAGATGCCTGGCCTTGGTAAGGAAAGTCCTGATCTGGCAATTTATTTCAAATACAGAGCACCACATATCTCTTAAATACAGACCAACTTATTTTTTAAATAAGAGTGTTAATGTCTTTAAGCCAACCAGTCAGCTAAGAATTTTTTGGAGTCCTCTCTGTCTGTAAAGTATTATTTAGCTATCCATAATTTCAGAATTCAGAGCCACATTCCTGCCATTGTTCCTTGCTGAACCCCTAACCACAATAAAAAGGGAAATTTAGTCTCTCTCCCTGTAGGCCAGAAAAAGAAAATTGCAGCTAAAAGAGTTCAGAGAGGCAAATTAAATGTCACTCTGACCCAAAGGTTTGGAAATAATGTAAGAATTCCATTATGAAAACTGAGGGGGCCCAAGAAATCATGGTGGCAATGTCTAACACGAAGTACACTCATGAGCTGATTACATTCGCATGAAAAATGGGACCGAGAACACGGAAGACACAGACAGTCTGTTCCATTGACTTCTGGACTTGAAGCAGAGACAAACTAGACTCTTCGGTCCTTAACAGTCTTACGGCTCTGAGACGGTGAGTAATTACGTTACAGGAAACAAAGAAACAAACACTGAAAAAACATGGAAGTGAGGATACACACAGCCAAACCAAGAAAAATAGTTGTAATATATTTAAACTCAGAGGATTTTAGCTTTGATTTAGAAGGGATAGAAGAACTGGTTCCAAATCAGGCCGGGAGGGTTGTTTATTTTGCTTTGCTCAAGTCAGATTTAATGATCCTAATGACTTTAAATGTTTCTAAATTATTCCCCAGACTTGGTTAAATTTTGTATTTGGGCCATAGTTGAGACAGCAAATGCTGATTTATTTAACATTCAATCAACCCAACTCTCAATTTGCCGGCATTCTGGCCCTCTGTCTTTACAGTGAGTGTTGAAATTTATCCTCCCCTCTCTAAAATATTTCAAGGTTATAGCGTCCCTTTTAGAATTATCAGAGCATAGTTTTAGGATTAAGTTAACTGTATTGGCTTCTTTTTCCTTTTTCTTTCTTTCTTTTTTCTATCTTCCTTTCTTTCTTTTTTTATTTTTATTTTTTAGGCATATGGTATTTCTCTGTTAACCAGAACATTCAACTGAAGAGTGCTATCCAATAGAACTCTTTGCAATGATGAACATGTTCTGCATCTGTATTCTGCATCATATAGCTACTAGCTACATGACTACTGAGCACTTGATATATGGCTCATGTGTCTAAGGAACTAAATTTTTAATTTAATAATTTAATTAAAATTTTATTTTTTAATTTAAATTCAATTAATTAACATATAGTGCATTATTAGTTTCAGAGGTAGAGTTCAGTGATTCATCAGTCTTGCATAATACCCAGTTCTCATTACATTATGTGCCCTCCTTAATGTCCATCACCCAGTTACCCTGTCCCCCCACCCCCCTCTCCTCCAGCAACCCTCAGTTTGTTTCCTGAGATTAAGAGTCTCTTATGATTTGTCTCTCTGATTTCGTCTTGTTTTATTTTTTTCTCTCTCCCCTATGCTCCTCTGTTTTGTTTCTTAAATTCCACATCTGAGTGAGATCATATGATGATGTCTTTCTCTGATTGACTTATTTCGCTTAACATAATACCCTCTAGTTCCATCCATGTTGTTTGAAATGGCAAGATTTCATTTTTTGATGGCTGAGTAGTATTCCATTGTGTGTATACACACCACATCTTTATCCATTCATCTGTTGATGGACATCTGGGCTCTTTCCATAGTTTGGCTATTGTGAACATTGTTGCTATAACATTGGGGTGCAGGTGCCCCTTCAGATCGATACATTTGTATATTTGGGGTAAATACCCGGTAGTGCAATTTCTGGATCATATGGTAGCTCTATTTTCAACTTTTTGAGGAACATCCATACTGTTTTCCAGAGTGGCTGCACCAGCTTGCATTCCCACCAACCATGTAAGCCGGTTCCCCTTTCTCCACATCCTCACCAACATCTGTCATTTCCTGACTTCTTAATTTTAGCCATTCTGACTGGTGTGAAGTGGTATCTCATTGTGGTTTTGATTTGTATTTCCCTGATGCCAAGTGACGTTGAGCAATTTTTCATGTGTCTGTTGACCATTTGGATGTCTTCTTTGCAGAAATGTCTGTTCATGTCTTCTGCCCATTTCTTGATTGGGTTATTTGTTCTTTGGGTCTTGAGTTTGATAAGTTCTTTATAGATTGTGAATACTAGCCCTTTATCTGATAAGACATTTGCAAATATCTTCTCCCATTCTGTAGACTAGTGGCTACTTTATTATTGGATAGTGATTTTCTAGAACAACAAAGAAGGTACTATATACTATTAGCCTATAGATAAACACTGCCTTTGTGTGCAAATGTGTCTGCAAAACACAGTGATGTTTTCCATGTTCTAAGCAGAAGAAACATCATTTTTTTTAAATGACCTGTGGTAGGCCATAGGCAGATCTGCTGTGGCATTGTTGACAAACTAAGAAGGAGTATTAGTTTCCTAGGGCTGCCATACCAAAAACTGGGTGGCCCGAAACAATATAAATGTATTGCCTCACAATTTGGAGGCTACAAGTCCATAACCAAGGTGTTAGCAGGACCACGCTCTCTCTGACAGTTCTAGAGAAGAATCCTTTCTGGCTTCTTTTAGCTTCTGGTGTTTGCAAACAATCCTTAGTGTCCCTTGACATATAGATGCATTGCTTGGATCCTACAGCTGTCTTCTCCTTGTGTGTCTTTTTTTTTTTTTAAGATTATTTATTTATTTATTTGACAGAGAGAGAGAGAGCAAGAGCAGGAACACAAGCAGGGGCAGTGGAAGAAGGAGAAGCAGGCTCCTGGCTGAGCAATGGACCAGGACCCTGGGATCATGACCTAAGCCGAAGGCAGACGCTTAATGACTGAGCCACCTAGGCGCCCCTCCTTGTGTGTCTGTCTCTATTTCCAAATTTCCCCTTTTTATAAGGACATTAGTCATATTGGATTAGGCCAACCCTAATGACCTCATTTTAGTTGGTTACCTCTGTAAAGACTCTAAGTAAGGTCACATTCTGAGATATTGGGGGTTAGGGCTTCAACATATCTTTTTTTTGACGGGGGGGACACAATTCAACACATAACATTTGGTATAGCGATAATGTTCTTGTCTGGAAGTAGGTGGATCCCTGAAAGTTGACAGGGCCACTCTCCCACACGAATCCTTGAAAGGCAACAGGAGCAGGTCAGATGTCCTGGCAGACTCCCATGTCCACATACACAGCCTTGACCATACAACTCTGAGCAGAAGATATGGAGAAGCCTCATCCACCCGTTTGATCTTGCCCAGTGTCTTCTCTGCTCAGCCGGGTGCAGGTTTGGTGGCAAACTGAGGAGACAGCAACTTTGAATGGGACTCAAGGCACCCCACCAGACTGGCCTCTATGATCTGGCCTACACATTGCTGCTTTCAGAACTCACCACTGTTCACACAGCCTCTTGGAAGTTTAGATGAAGGACGCCTTTTCTTTAAAAAACAAAAACAAAAAACTGCACTTGTCCTTCTTTCCTTCCCACCCCCACCCCCATTCCCTCTGCTAAGTCAGTCTGATGGCTCTACTGCTCCTTTTTGTCAAGCAGCCTCCTTCTATCAGGCATGTGGTATTTTGCACTGCATCAAACTTTAGGAAACTTGGTAACATTATGTAACACCCACAGGCAGAAGACCCAAAGCTCCCCCAGATGAAGTATGATCTCGGCAGCAGCTCAGAGAAAGCCACGGACCTTCATGAACTCGGCTGCTGAGTCTTCCTGGTACCATTGGAGACCTGAGACGAAGATGAGGGCTCAGGAGGGCAGAGAGTCTGAAAAGCCACAAGAGGAAGGGAAGGGGGTGTGGAGAGAACACAGACCAAGAAGTAGGCCCTGGGGTGAGATGCTGAGGAAATCACTAGGACAACGTGAGGAGCAGGGGGTGGGGAGACAGAAGAAGAGAGAAGGCCACTGCGTCAGCATCTCTAAGGACCGAGTAAGACGATGGCAACCAGAGTGTCAAGAATATTTCTCAGGGGGTCGAGTTAGACCAGAAGCTCCGTAAGGGGAATATGAAAAGACTCTTATAAGTCTTTTTAAATCAGCACCTAGTACGGTGCCTGGTGCATGGAAGGTACTCAATAAATGTTAAATACATAAGCCAAAAAGCAAATGAATTCGGGGATTACCGTGGGAGGTTAAAGTGCAGAAAAGACAGGCTCAGGTACAATTCTGGGAGCTTAGTTGGGAGATGGAGATGGAGAGCCTAAGAAAGGTATCAGAAAAGAAGTGACAAAATGTGGAGAACGAGAGAAATCTTCAGTAATGTTGAATAAATACATGAAGGAAAGGAGAAATGAATGAATGAAGAGGTCAAAAACAACTGAGCTTTCTCACCCAAGACATTGGTGTTATAATGTGTCATCTATTCAGATAAAAACCTGAATACAAAGTCTCCCATGAAGACAAATGTCCACGATCCCTCTGCAGGTATGTTTGGTTTCAGCCACACAGGATTAAAGAACAGTTTTTGAAAAGACTCCGCTGAACAAAAAATTCAGTGGACTCAGCTAATCACACATGCCTGTTCAGGCTTACTGCCATCAGCCCCGCTCCCTTGTCTCTTCATGGAGTCTGCTTTGCCCATGTGGTAAGGGTGATAATTCACCAGTACAGTTTAGTTAAATGAGTTAGACTATTGAAATACTTTATATTGGTTGGTAACTCAGTACTATTCTTTTTTTTTAATATTCATGTGGCAATATATTAGAGGTAGATATATCAGTATAAACTCATGTAGCTTAATATAGATACAGATGATTACATATTAAAGTATTTGCAGAAACATATATATATATATGCATAGTTTTTTTTATTATGTTATGTTAATCACCATACATTTCATCATTAGTTTTTGATATAGTGTTCCATGATTCATTGTTTGCGTATAACACCCAATGCTCCATGCAGTACGTGCCCTCCTTAATACCCATCACCAGGCTAACCCATCCCCCCACCCCCCTCCCCTCTAGAAACCTCAGTTTGTTTTTCAGAGTCCATCGTCTCTCATGGTTCGATGTGCTATGGTGAGCACTGTGAATTGTGTAAGACTGTTGAATCACAGACCTGTACCTCTGAAACAAATAATACATTATATGTTAAAAAAAAAAAAAACTCAGTACTATTCTGTGCCTTGCAAATGTTTCCCTGCCTCTCTAGCTGTCCCAGACCCATCTCCCCTCCAAAGGTCCTTCAGATTCTCTCCAGGATCCAGAAAATAAAGGAGAAATGCCAGGTGTCACAAGGAACCCTGCTATTGGACCTGCTCCACTTCCATGGCCAGCGTCTGTCCCGATGGGTAAGGGTTGGTACCGTATCAGCTGTTAAATGTTATTAATAGCATTCCTGCATGTAGGCCACCTGCCTACTCCTCACAAGGCATCTGAATTTGCCACCTCTGCTCAAATCTTAGCTGCCTCTCCATCTCATCCGCAGGTGCTGATCTGAAGTACCTGTCTTTCTTCTATCTCAAAATATTTGGCTTGTTGATATTATCCTTAGATAACCCCTAGAATATGTTTTTGTTAGAGCTCCATTCCAACCAGCATCTATGTCCCACCTCTCAGCTTAATTGCCTTTCAATCCTCTGCACGACTGCTAGTAAATTTGCATGATGTCTTCCCAGAAACCCCTCTCTGCATCCTTCTGTGGGCCTCCACCCACCCTGGGGTGGCTGTTTATTACAGGATTTGAATACTAAAATTTTGGGTACTCTTTGTTTCACTAAAATTTAGGCAAAACAAAGCAAGAAGAGGAAGGTTTTATTACAGAAAAAGTTACATAGATTAAAGGTTATTGTCACTTGCCTAATGAAACTCGAATAATCAGCAGATAAGAAAGGAAATCAGAAACATAATTTTTCTGTCCAAGTTCCTAAGTGTTTCTTAGACGTAAGCCAAGAAAATATCTAAAGGACTAGGAGCTCCATCTTAACACTGGACTCCTGTGGTGGCCAGAATCTGGCTGCATTTCAGAATAATAAGCATTTGGTTCAGAAGGCTATTTCTTTTAAACAAAAGGAAATAAAAAGGCATAAAATCTCAATCACCCAATATGGTTTGTGTTAGAATAAATTGATTACCCAAAACCTAACGTGATCAGAGCTTTGCCAAGAGCCTGGCAAGCACCAACTGTTGACATAGTCCAAATCCTAATCAGTTATTTGTAACAAGTGATTATTTAATAACCATTTGCATTCATCTTTACTCCTTCAGCCAAATGGAGGAGGGAAAGAAAGAGAAGAAAGCTCAGAGGGAATAAAAAGGGTTCCAGCCTTATTTTTTTCTCATTGTGAGTACAAGAAAATGTATCCATATGCAAAGAAAAATCCAATGTTGCCAGTCACACCCAGCTGAGTGAAAATTAAGTCTCTTCTTTCCACTTCCAAAACTCCTGTTTTTCATTGTTCTTTCTTGCACTCTTTTTAATTAAGTTTTTCATTTTAATTCCAGCGTAGTTAACCTACAGTGTTATATTAGTTTCGGGTGTACAATATGTAGTGATTCTACAGTTCTATACATATTATTTAGTGCTCATCATGACAAGTGTACTCTTCTTAATCACTTTCACCTATTTTACCCCCGTCCCCCACTTCCCCTCTGATATGCTTTGTGTTAAAAGAGTACCCTCAGTTAAAGTTATTTTTTTCCAACAA
Source organism: Callorhinus ursinus (assembly GCF_003265705.2). Classification (NCBI taxonomy): domain Eukaryota; kingdom Metazoa; phylum Chordata; class Mammalia; order Carnivora; family Otariidae; genus Callorhinus; species Callorhinus ursinus. Next base: position 45,364,392 of record NW_027397075.1, read on the forward strand.
GAACAGTTTTTACCTGAAGCATACTTCAGGATACATGGTTCTAAAAGATATGTATAACACATTCCATCCAAGGAAAATAGAATAGACATTTTTTCAAGTATACTCAGAAGAATCCCCTGGTTAAATCACATAAAAAGAGACATAACAAATACTACAAATTTAAGAAGACTGAAGCCATACCAAGTATATTTTCTGATCACAAGGGTGCAAAACTAAAAATCAACTGTAAAACAAAGCTGGAAAATCTACAATGTATATTTTAAATACCTAATATGTAAATATTAAACAATACAATACTGCACAAGCAATGAGCCAATAAGGAATCAAATGGCAGATCGAAATATGTCTCAAAACAAGAAAGAAAATACAATATTCTAAAACCTATGGGTTTTGCACCAAAACAGGTGTTCATGTGAAATTTATGTTATAAATACATGTATTAAGAAAAAAGTTCAAATAAACATGATACCACAAGGAACTAGGAAAAGAAGAAACTTAGCTGAAATTTAGTAGAGGAAGGAAATAACAAAGAAAAGAAAAAAAATAGAGATCAGAATAAACAATCACATACCACTGAAAGTCATGGAACTTTTAAAGAGCAGTTGACTTATTGAAGAGGTCCTAAGAGTACAAATACTGGATGAGGAGATTTGGTGTCATGATGCTTCTCCTAAGGAGAAGAGTTTTTTCTCTTGTAACACATACAAAAGTATAAAATTACAAAGCAAAACATTAATTTTAAAAACATTCTATTCTTTCTTAGTTGTACTTTATTGAACGCTGAGTCCAGTTCATCAAATTCCTGAAATTCCAAAATCAAACTTTCAATCAAGTACACTGAATAGTGATAAGCATGGAAAATTTAAAGAGAAAACTCGGAACATATTTAAAACATATTAGTGGTTTACTGATAGACAATAAACAAACAAACCAAAAAATGTTTTAACAGCAGTCGTACACCAAAAATAAATAAATAAAATAAGCAGCTTTTTTCTCTGTGGGGCATCGCAATAAAGAATCTCTCTCGTTTCTTCCTAGACCAGTTTTGGTAAGAAGACTTGAAGTTGGTTGTTTGACTTTCTAACCTTTTACATTCCTCACAAGACAGCCCTCAACTTTCCAAGTTACTATCCTGACATACCACGAGAAAAAAAAAAAAAAAACTTATGTAACTGTCTAAAAATGTGATAGAACTGTCAAAGCATATGGAATCAGTTTTATAAATCTTGAAAGACGAGTCAGTATTATTTGTTCTCTCATGGTAGAAGTTATCAGCAAAACAGTTAATACAAATAAGGAAAAGCTATAAATGCCATCTGATGGAGAGATTGGACATGACCACACCCATTTATCTGCACAAGCACCAAGGGCCTGGGCAACATTATTATAGCAATTCAACAGCAACCTGCTCTTGAACCTAGGGTGAGGTATGGATGCAGACAGTTCCCACCCCCAGGACACACCACTGTACTAGAGAGCAAGGAGTGCAGAGTCAGCTACATCTCATCCCTTTCCACTTTGTTCAGGAAGACCTGTGCTGGGATAGGGATCTCTGGCTGGAGTCCAAGAGACACCCTCGAGAAGGAGTCTGAGAAGGATAGATTTGTTGAGGTAATCTCTTGGGCTCCCTGAGAAGAGCCCCTGTCAGAGAAAATTGCTTCCTCACCTTAGTACCTCAGGTATTCCTAATCCTCCAGCATTTTCCTTTTGATGTAAATGAAAGAGGGCCTTGCTGGGATGGTAAGTCCTCTCGGCCCCTACCCTACATGGCCTGGGCTGGCTAGCAAGCAAAGGTCACCACAGCCACTTGTCAAGGCTGCTGTCAGGACCCTCAAGTGCATGCTCCTGCATTAGCAGACAGCTCAGCCAAGATACGGGATTTGGGAGGGAGAAGAACTTTTTGCTGTGCCTTTTAATTGAGGGTCCCTTCCTTCAAAATCCTACTAAGAAATATTCTAACCCATGGAACCTCCTCTTGACTTCTAATTAATCCCCTGGACCCAATCAGTCCATCTTGCTTTAGAGATTACAGTTTTACAATGGTGAAATGAAAATATTCACATCCCTACAGTCTCAAAGGTCACGTGTGCCTCTCCTGGGATGCTTGATCTTAAGAAATTATTTCAAGTTTTGTGCCTCTTTGTTCTCAACTACAAAGTAGCTATTTGAGTATATTGGTTTTTATCTGTTTATTAAACATGTATTTCATGCCCAGGCCCTGGGAATCAATGATGGCTTCATAAGATCCTCTTTCCTTGAGAAGCTAATGGTTTACCAGGATTCCCCCCAGAGTGTCCCCATTTCTTTGCCATGGTTTCATTCCTTCATTCTGTAAATATTTGACAAGTTCATACCATATTCCAAGCATTATTCTGGGCACTACAGGGGGGAAAAGAAGAGAAGGAGGAAAGAAGAGGAGAAACAACGTTCCATCATCTCATGGAGTTTACTTGGGAGAGCTAGTTGAAGTAGGGGGAGGAGGAGGAAGAAGAAGGAGAAGATGAAGAAGATGAGGGTGACAAAGAACAAGAAGTAAAATACAAACAGGCAATGAGCCCTGATGGTATAGATTGTATCAAGCTCTGAAGGAATTGGGAAGAGGAGGAAGTGCAGCTATCTGGCAAGATTATTCCGAGCAGGAAGCAAAGCAGATGCAAAGCCCCAAAACCAGAGTGCCTGGCACCTCTGTGGAACAGTGAGGAGGCCAGAGAGAACAGAACAGAATGATGAGGTGAGAATAGGAGGTGAGGTCAGGAGCACTTGGCATCCAGCTCATGAAGGTGATATGAGGACTTCGACTTTTACTCTAAGGTAGAACGGAGTCCACTGGAGATTCTGAGCAGAGGAATGACAGAATTCCATTTTCTTTTAAAGGAAAGGCAAGGGGTGCCTGGGTGGCTCAGCTTGTTAAGCACCTGAATCTTGGTTTTGGCTCAGGTAGTGATCTCAGGGTTGTGAGATCGAGCCCTACATCAGGATCCATGCTCAGGGCAGAGTCTGCTTGAGTTTCTCTCTCTCTCTCTCTCCCTCTGCCCCCACCCCCCTATGTGCTTTCTCTTGCTCTCAAATAAATAAATAAATAAATAATAAAAGAAAGGCAAGCACAGAATCAGACAACTTAGTTAGGAGGGGACTTTACAAATCCAGGTAAAATATGACAGTGTCTTAGACCTGGGTGGAAACAGTCGTAATAGAGGTGGAAGAGATGCTTGGATGCTTTATGTATTTGTATGCCAGGATCTCTTAGTACTCTGTGTGTACTTCCATTGTGTCATTTACCAAGCTCTACTGTGAACTATTGTGTTGATTATCAGGACTGCGAGCTACCTAAGAGCAGTGACTTTGTCTTCCTCTTTGTGCATAAAGAGAATGCCCTCTCTAGAAGGTGCTTAATAAACAATATCTGAAAAATGAGTGAACCTGGATCAGAATAAAGAACTCAGAAATAGATCCACACAAATACAGTCAGCAAATATTTGAAAAAGGAGCAAAGGTAACTCAATAGAGAAAGGATAGTCTTTGCAACAAATAGTGCTAGAGTAATTGCATGTTCATATGCAAAAAACAACCCCAAACCTTTCTCAAAAATTAACTGAAAATAGATCATAGACATAAGGATAAAACACAATACTATAAAACTTCTAGAAGAAAGCATAGGGGAAAAATCTACATGTCTTCGGGTTTGGTGATGAGTTTTTTGGGTTGTTTTTTTGTGGGGTTTTTTTTTTTCTTTTGGTAAGATTTTATTTTTAAGTAATCTCTACACCCAAGGTGGGGCTTGAACTCACAACCCCAAGATCAAGAGTTGCATGCTCTTTCCACCAGGGCAGCCAAGCACTACTCACATCAGCTTTTTTAGGCTGGAGATAAGTTTTTGATACAACACCAAAAGCATGATCCATGAAATAAAAAATTGTTACATTAGACTTCAGTAAAACTAAAAACTTCTGCTCTGTTCCATAATGACCAAAAAAATCTGATAGAAAATCAGAAGTAAATATTCAATGAGTGATGGCAACAAGCACCACCTCTGAGCACAGTTCTCAAGGGAGAAATTTTCCTCTGACCTCAGAATAGCCAACTTCAAGCCAAAGCATCTGTCCCTAAAAACCATTAGCACTCATGCTGAGCAATGTTGAAAAGAACATTTAAATCAATTCTGTTGTTCCCACTGGGGCTTCTCCTCCCCCTAGTAGGAGCAAGAAAGGCCCAGGATCATCCGCTTCCTGGGGCTGATGATCCCTATAGTGTCTTGTGTTGCTCCCTCCTGAGATTTGGAACGTGTCACAAGATTGGGGTGACTTGGATACTTCTCCAGTCCCGAGTCACCCCTCTTTCTGGGCTGTAGGAGAACAAGACAACACAGAACAATATCAACTCACACTTGTTAAAATGGGGATTTGTAAAAAAAAATTTTAAGTCTTAAAGTGTTAGCATCAAGACTGATAAATAGATTATTCTAGAGGGGGAAAATCTGGCTCCAGAACATGTCACTAATTCAGACACCTTTGGTAGAAATTTTAAAAGATGAAAAAATATGGAGGAAAGAATTTACTTAAAATATTTGTCTTACCTCCAAACACATAAGACAACCTACATGATCTGTGTCAGCCAGGGTCCAATCAGGAGACAGAAATCACAGCAGGTCTTTGCGCCGAGGGAATTTAGTAAAGAATTGTTAACTAGGTGTTGCAGAACTGAAGGAGGGAAAAAAAAAGAACACAAAGGATTCACAGAGGTGGCAACTGCAATAAACAGTTACCATTCCTTAGGCCAAAGGAAAAAAGGGAAGAGGTGAAAATTATTAAAATGGGAAAGAAGGGCCTCACTGGTGCTGGTTGTGAGGGAGCACAATGAGGCTGAGGAGTGTTGGGAAATTGTAAAGTGAATCCAGATGCTGCTACTGAAGTAAACCAGAGCTGTCGAACTCAAGAAGGAAGGCTAAGGGTGGTGCTGAGAGGAAGCGAGTTCCCTTCCTCCTCTAACTCTCCAGCACCCCCTACACCCATTCCTGGGAAGGCCTGTCAGGGAGCCATATGGCAAAGCAGAAATACGGTCCCCAGAGTACCAGCTGCAGCATCACAAAGCGAATCTAGAAGGTGGGTTTGGAGCGGAGAGAAAATCACTCTATAAATGATACTTCTACAAAGTACCATTGATGAAAGGGAGGACATTTTTTGTAAGGAAAAAAAAAAGAATGTTAAAAAATAAATTTTAACATTTAAATAGATTAACTATCCTCCTGAGAGCTTATCTAGCTTTTAAAGTTCATTCGGGAAACCTGTTCTTTGATGATGCAAGCAGATGGCAATCTAAAGGATATAAGACATTTTCACAAATTTCAAATTTATGAGGAATGGATACATTCAGTTCTACTGTACTTTGCAGAGTCATATAAGGTAATCTTATTAAAAGAGAAAAGAAGTCCATGCAAATCTCCTGGGCTTCAATTTCTTAACCTTTCTATGATTAGATCCTTGAGCTATATGCTTTGATTTCTCTCAAAGAAAGATCAGCTGTACTGGAAATAAATAGTTAGCAAACTAGTGGGAACAAAGCACCCATCTATGTACCATTTTCTTGGATAATGGAAATAGCTCTGTGGATTCTGCAACAAAGATTCATCACATGGGAATTTGGCGTAAGATGTTCACCCAGTCCATCAGTTGAAACGCCTATTGGTGAAGATCTGATTGCTTATTGAGAAGACTTTGGTCTACCTTTATCAAAAACAAAACAAAGAAGATGGTTTCTAATGCCACCAGGCTAAGGCTGAGAAGTCAGTACATCTCTGTCAATTTCTCATCCTTCTGTGTCCTGATTAAAAAAAAGAGAAGGCAACGGTCATCTAGGCAATCATCATCAATAAGTATTTATAGTCTGGACCCTGTGTTTGAACTGGGAATATAAAGTGGTATAGGATACTCTACTTACTCTACTGTCCCCAAGGAGTCATAGAACTCTGATGAGGAAATAAGATTATACATAAAAGTAGAGCATAGGTTACATTGTTGTGATTGAGGCCACTCAGTCAATCCCCGAAGGAGGTGATACCCAGGTTCATGGCCATAGAAAAGATGGCGCTTTCCCTGGCTTGGAGGATTTGGTAGAACTAGGGATCAGGAAGGACTCCAAGGAATGATGAAAAGTAGTTTGGATGCAGGAATAGTAATGGTTGAATTAGGACACCACTAACCATCTAATTTGGTTGGAATGAATGTTTGGTCTGAGATAGAGTGAAACAAAATGTTTTGCAAGGTAATCGTGGCTACGGCAGCCTTAAATATAAAATTCATGGGGTGCCTGTGTGGCTCAGTCGTTAAGCGTCTGCCTTCAGCTCAGGTCATGATCCCAGGGTCCTGGGATCGAGTCCCGCATCGGGCTCCCTGCTCAGTGGGAAGCCTGCTTCTCCCTCTCCCACTCCCCCTGCTTGTGTTCCCTCTCTCACTGTGTCTCTCTCTGTCAAATAAGTAAATAAAACCTTTAAAAAAATAAAATAAAAAATAAAAAAATTCATTTAACTCTGGAGACTTCTTCTTTTAATAAAAATCCAAAAGGCCACAATTACATTCTTGATTCTCTGATGCGAAAAAGAAAATCTATATTCTGACTCTGAGCAATTGTAGATTTGGTGTTTTTGGGTTTTTGGTTTTGTTTTGTTTTGTTTTTTCAAATTAATCATTCAGCTGTAAGTTGATCAACCATGCAGGACATTGCAAGGTTTATCAAGTTTAAAAAGAATTTTCTGGTAAGTTCTCTTTGGAGAGAGTGGACATGAAAAAGATAAGCAGTAACAAATGTAAAGCAACGTACAAGGAACAGAAAATGAGTGATTCCAGCAGTGATACCTGTTGCGTTTTGGAGACTGAAATGTAGAAAAAATATTTTTAATAATGGCAGTAATGTGCCCAGCCAAAAACTGGAGCTCTCTAATAAAAAAGAAGAAAGGCATGAAGAAGAATGAATATAGGGGACAGCCATCACTGACACAGGCTTTTACACAAAAGATCTCTTTAAACATATAAACAAGGTATCTAGTGAAGAAGGAAGGGAGGGCAAAAAGGTGGAATCGAAGGTGATTGCAAGGAATTCTACCCAGAAAAGCAGCGGAGGAGCGACGCAATGGATGGAAGAGGGAACACAAGGGGGCAAACCATTGGAGGTAAGAGAGGGAAATAATATATTTTGTTTTAAGGTGACAAAGGTTAGCTGTCTCTGTCATTTGGGTATTATCTACATCTTGCGACTTTCCTGCTAATTGTCTCCTAGCCTAGGGGAGATTGAACAAGATAAAGACAGACTGAAGAGGGTAATAGAAGAACTTCTTTTAAAAGATGAAGTAGGACTGGGCGGGGGGGAGGCAAACCAGCCCGGGTCAATCCTGGAGGCATCGCTGCTCCACAATGTGGTGGCAGAAGCTACAACTGTTCATTAAGTCAGGGTTGGAGTTGGAATCCACTTTTAGTTCTCTACTGGCTTCTTGAAATAGGTTGAGGCTTTTTGACTACGCCTGGACGATAGATGAGCTTGGTGAGGGAGCACATGGGGTCTCCAGGACTCTGCAGTGCTGAATAAGGCAAGGGATACCTTCCCCGAGATAGCTGCGCGGCGGCGGCCAGGTCTCCCCAAGCCTGGGGTTAGCGGTTCTCCACACGTCGGATTTCCCAGGCTCCCGGCTGGAGCTAAAACTACAAGGAGCGAATGCTTGCCTCTCTGTGGGACATGGACCCAACCTCGCAATCCTTACCCCTCCGCATGCCTCTTCCCATCTGCTGGCGGGTCCTCCTTCCCTCACTGCCCCTCCCTCAGCGTTTCCTGACCCATCACCATCCATAACATCAGTTACCATGAGATGATGATGGCATTGAGGCCACACCAATCTTTAAAAAGCCCCGGGGCTCATTTGCCTCAACAATTTAAGCAGTTATTTTGGAGACTAGAAACCAGTGAGAGTGGGAACTTCGCATGTGATACCAGAAAACAGAAGCCTTTTAAAAATGTTTATCTTAGGGTGCCTGGGTGGTTCCGTTGGTTAAGCAACTGCCTTCGGCTCAGGTCATGATCCTCGAGTCCCGGGATCGAGTCCCACATCGGGCTTCCTGCTCAGCAGGGAGTCTGCTTCTCCCTCTGACCCTCCCCGCCTCATGCTCTCTCTCAAATAAATAAATAAATAAATAAATAAATAAATAAATAAAATCTTAAAAAAAATAAAAAAATAAAATGTTTATCTTATTATTTTATTCTAAAAAAAATAAAGCAAAGTCCAGAGGAAACTCTGGTAAATAACTGTCTAAATAAGATGACTACGTGGTTGATGACTCTCCTTTGCTGATGTCATGAAGTTACATAAGAAAAAAAATGCTTTCTCAATATCTCTATTGCAGATAAAAATAATAATTTCTGAGTTAGGGTGGGTTTATAAACAATATTTCTTTCTATTTTCCTAATTCTCTGTCATTATTATATTGACTAAAAGATATTTTGCATTTCCAATGGCCACTGCAGAGATTCCTCTGTATTTTTACTTGATCTTCAGTGGGTGTGACCCTCTAACTAACCTTATGATTAAATTTCTCTCCAAAACTCAGTCTCTCTGTCAAGCGGTTAATTGTCTCTAAAGTAATATGGCAGGGCTCCCATCCACTGTCATTTAAAGGAAATACCTGGAAGTAAGTTGGAAAGGTTGATCTTCTGCTTTGGTTCTGGTTTTCATAAATGGAATTGAATTCAAGTAGGAGTCTCGGAGAAGAAAGGAGATCTTAAAATTCTGACGCGTTGCATCTGAACATTTTTTCTTTTCATTTAAAAACCAATTGTGTCCAAAAAATTAATTAATTAAAAAAAAAATTAGTTGTGTCAAAGGCAGACACAGCCATGTTTGAGGAACTACTAAAAGAGAAGCCCTAGAGTACATAAAGAGGTGGAGTTTTTAAAAAATATTTTATTTATTTATTTGACAGAGAGAGGGAGAGAGCACAAGTGGGGGAGTGGCAGGCAGAAGGAGAGGGAGAAGCAGGCTCCCCACCGAGCAAGAGGCCTGATGTGCGGCTCCACGGGGCTCAATGACCCTGGGACCATGACCTGAGCTGAAGGCAGATGCTTAACCGACTGAGCCACCCAGGCGCCCCATAAAGAGGCAGAGTTTTGAGTGGGCTTTGGCTTGTTGGAAAAGCCTGACAAGGGAAGAGTTAAGGTCCATGGTCCTGCCACCAGAAACACTGGGTGTTCCTGCCCCATGTGTCTGTCCCCACGGCTATTCCATTAATATTCACACACATACATCTCTATGCAGCTGGCAATCTAATCATAGTTTCCCTACTGGGTTCCCTAGTATCATCCCCTGGTCTATAAGGCCACAGCAGAATGGAGGGAATATTCCATCTGCATAGAATGCAAGATCTAATTTTCTTAATGTGATCCAAACTTGCTATTCCTTTCAGTGCCATGAATGAGCACTTTTAGAAAAAAGAAAATGTGTAAATAGCTATTCACATTGACTGGCCACATGCTCAATTTTTGAAAAGCACCATCTGAGTAGCTAGAATCTAGGTTTTAGGACATAGTGTGGGATGCAGAGAAAGCTGTTTCTTCTTTGGGACCTCAATTTCTTCATCTTCAAAGTGATAAAGAAAATCCAGATAATGAAATCATGTTGTTATAATACAAGTTATGCATGCTCCACAATTCCTTTGATGTTGGACATATAACAATTATAGATCACCTGATGTTTAGGAAAATCACCATGAAACAGAATAACGAATGGCTAAAGATTTGCAACAAGAGGCATTAGGAAGTTATGTGGTTTCTTCACATCGTTCCGTATGTAACTTAGGTTTCAGACAGGTGCCCTGGACCAATTTAGCAGAATTGCTTTTCATGACAGGCCTGGTAAAAGGAAGACCACTAAGGGACTGGGTTTCAAAGGGATCTGTTGCTCAGGTAATAAATAGCAGGCTAAACTCTAAAGAAAGCATAAAGAGTGTAGATGTTGACTAACCAAAAAAATCAGAAAACAGGCATTGCAATTATATCAGCTTGCTTGTGGGTGAAGTAAAAGAATTTCCTACTGGAAGTTGCTTTAAAGAATAATGGGGTTTTTTTCTGACATGACAAGTCCAAGGTTTGTTCAGAGGCTTAAAGAAGTTATCAAGGACTCATCTTTCTGATCTGACATCTTGTATTTTGAAATGCTTTATTTCTGGCCTCAGAACTGTCACTGGCAAAAGACAATGGCGGGACCATAATTGACTTATGTTAATTACATTCCTCCCCTGGGGATGAGGCCATATTTCCCAGGCAAAGGCTGCCCAATGTCTGAACAAAAGTGGGGTTCTCCAGGCAAGAAAGTAGAAGTAACAGCTGGGTTAGCAATCAACTATCTCTGCCGCAGCAACAAAAATTTTCGGTCTGGGGATAAGAAAAACTTGGCTGACGTTGGTTTAAAAAATAACTCTTCATTGACTACAACCTATGCCACATTTGGAAAATCAGTGTGAGACTCTTCCAAACCAACATATTCTCTTCTTAAACGAGTTTATGACAACCTCAAGGGGGGGGGGGGAATCTAATTTTGTTATACATGTTGGAACAAGATTTGGGTTGCTAATTTGGGCTTCTGGCTCTTAGAACAACAATTTGGTAAGTGGAATCTGCAGTATTCTCAATAAGAATACTTGTTTTAAATTCTAGGAATGAGGGGTATCCTCCATTTATTAGTTCTGCCATTAAAATAGGATACTTGCAAGTCTGTGAACATGTGGTGTTTCCACATGGAGGGAGACACTGATTGTCTCATAAATTGAATATTCAACCTCTGAAAAAAACTAGCTGGGCAGAACCAAGATGTAACTCACCCGTCTGCTTTGAGTTGTGACTGGTTCAGAAGGAAAATAGTCTCCACACTTAATACACCTGTTTACAAACCAGAGCAGAGGTACTTCTTTCCTTCCCCACATGTCTGTGATTCCAAGCAAAGTGACCACCAGCCTGCTGTGTGGGCATACAATAAAGGCTGCCCATAAATAGCACAGAAGGGACAGAGCATTGTGGGCTAGCACAGGGCACCCTGGTGACCCTCTGCTGGCTGAGGTCCAAGAATATGGCCATTAAACCAACAAGCAGCTGGACAAATAACACCCTCACTCGGGCTGCCCAAGGTCTAGCCAGAAGGAGAGGGCATGTGCCCAGCAAATTCTTTGTTAGATAACACAGCTGTGATTTCAACACCAAGAGGATCTGTTCACATTTAAAATTCAGGAACATCCCCATGTGTTGCTAAAAAGTCTGTAACTGGAAAGCTGCCATTTTCCTACCTCCTTGCAAGGGCACCACTGGGGGGAAAAGTTAAGAGGAAGAGAAAGCCCCTATTATGACAATAGGATAACTTTTGCTGGAAACCTCAATGCCAAATCCCTGACTAGCTCGAAGGGTTAAATGAAGTTAAAGAAAGTACATTCTCCCTAGGTGTGGCGTTGTCCTAAGCCAGGAAAGAGGGAAACTTCCAGCATTGGGTTTCCGAATGGGATTCTAAAAAGAACTTGTCAGTCCGGCTGGTGTCTAGCTTCTTGGCCTCCTGAATCCCTTTACTCTCTACTTGGGGGCGGAGGGTAATATATCACACGCCTTGGATTGGGGATCAAGACCAGAGCCTCAGTTTTGCTTTGCCACAAACTTAATAACCTCTCTAGGTCTCTTCTTGAGTGGTAAAGTAGAACCCACTTCACAGGATTATTAAATATCAAAGGCAATAAAACATTTGAAACGGCAAGGATTCCATTTGGCAAATACGGTATTTTTATGCAGATAAACATTATCCTCTGAGCATCCTCAAGGTGCCCTAGAAGAGAGAGGAATAACAAAGTACAGTCATCTTATTCATCAGCCACATTTCTTTGCACTGAGGGGATGGGGGCTGGGGAGAATTTTGTGGGCTGGAACTCCCATCTGCAAGTGAACAAAAATGTATGAAGTCTGGGGATATGTGTGTTTCCTTGTGATTTTCTACAACATGAATAGAACAAATCACTTACATTTACTCACATAAATACATCAACATTACACAGGACGGACCTTGCCTGCAGCATCAGAACCGACATAAAAGCCATCACTTTTCCTTTCATACCAGGAGCAGCTGCTGTTAGAAATGTGGTGGACAGGAATCTATGTGCCCATTACTCTCCCCTGGGATCACTAGATCACCACAAATTTGGGGGGAAGAGAAGAGTGGGTCACGCTGGACAATGGCCAAGGGGTAGAAAAATGAGTTTCTGGTCACCCAATGCTTAAAATACATATTTTTCAGAAAAAAACAATGTTGTGAGTGTAGGTTCTGCATAGTTGAAATAAATGTAATTACCATTTTAACATATTATGAGCTAAATGGACTATCTGAGCTTGAATTTAGGCACATTCTGCAATGTTGTTCCTGTAAGGAAATGTATTGAGTTCCAAACAACTAATTTATATATAAATGTCAGCAATACAACTCATTTTTTTTTAAGTTGCAGTAGTTGTTTTCTTTGGGTATTTTTCATGAGCCAAACAAAGAAAAACCAAAACCAGTGGATAATTAATTTGCAAGATCAGTAATTGAATGATATGTACAAACTTACAGTGATTACACTCATTTGCAAAATAAGCATTAGTGAAATTGAGAATGGTGGGAATCTTGTAGGACAGAACTTAACCTGAAATTAATGTGTAGTGTTGGGTAGACAGATTTATCTAACAATTTTAAGCTGCAATATTTTAAAAAATTGTGTAATTATATGTATGCAGAATAACCATTTTATTATTTGCAAAATCATATGTAAATATTAACTAATTTAATCATGACAATTCCAAAAGTTATTATTCCCAATTTTACCAGAGGAAACTGAGGCGTGGTGAGTTGAGTAATTTGCCCAAGGTCACATGGGGAGCCCAGGCATTCTGACACTTCTCCCTTTTATAAAGATTTTATTTATTTATTTGAGAGAGAACACAAGTTCAGAGAGGAAGAGGGACAAGCAGACTCCACACTGAACATGGAACCCCATGCGGGGCTCGATCCCACAACCCTGAGATCATGACCTGAGCCGAAATCAAGAGTCAGATGCTCAACTGACTAAGTCACTCAGGCGCCCCTGACGCTTCTCATTTTTAAGGTCTACATCATACTAAACTTTTGTATTTAAAGCCTTACAAATCTCTAGATTTTTCAAAATTTTTCCAAAACAGACTCTCTAAAAGGATTTAGTTTTGAGTAAATAATGCTTATCCATCAAGTGAGTAGTTAGAATTTTCACAAGTTGAAATATATTGCTACTCTCATATTTATATACAAAATGCGGTATGAGGTAACAAAGTCAGATGCCATCATCCTAGACTTAAGGGCATCTCCACTGCATAGAAAATGTGGAAAAGCTACTTCTATCTCTTGAATAGTTGTGCTATCAGAATTATTCTGGAACAGCCTGCCTCTAGAGAGGCACAACACACACAAGAGATTGAGCTCTACAGTCATGAAATTGAGGTTGAAATACTTCAATTCTCTGAGCCTGTTTCATCTTTTATCCAATAAGGATAATCCCCACTTTGCAAGGTTTTTGTGAAACTCATCGTTATTATAAACAAGATCTCCTCAGATGTACGAGTCCGTAGTTCTTCTTGTGTCTCTTAATCTCAGCCTATAAAGTGGAGATCCTAACGTCTACCTCACAAAGGTGTTAAGGTTTGAGCAAACATGTAAAAACACTGTAAAATGCATGTAACATTCCACACGTTCCGCAGTGTTTTCAGCAGTTGGTCCCCAGCTCAGGTGAAAAGTGACATCAGATACATCCCACCTGAAGGTGGGATGCTGGTTTTAGGTCCTCAGGCTTTTCCCAGTAGAATGGGCTAGCTCTTCGGAAGCACTCCAAATTTTCTTCTTCTGAGTGTTCTCTCTGATCAGTGAACCAGCATAAAGCCCCTTCCTCTCAAAGGAATTCAGCTTATAGGATAGAAAGGGGAGGGAGAACCTGGCTCAACCATGCTCCACAACCAGTTAGCAACTACCAATTCCGGGCACTTAGTGTCCTCCTGAAGAAACAATGATACTCCCTTTGTCAAGCACAAATGAGAAATATAAAATGTATGCCCCTGATGAGTTCAACTTCCAACTGTGGTGTATTAAACCAATGAATCAAAAGAATTGATCATAGCTTATTTCCCATTTACTTTCGTGACATGCTGACATAGCCTGAATGACTTCAGAAGAACTAAGTTGGAGAACCTAAGGCTGATGTGCTCAACCACCCTAAGAGGAGTTAGAAGTTTTTTCCCTGACTCAAACCAGTTGGGAAGTAGAACAGGTCTCCACCCCTCCTAAAGCTGGGGGCCCCTGGGAAGAAGTGTCTTAACTTCTTTCCAGGTTCAAAGAAACCTGTGAAAAGTTCACAGTTCCAACAAAATAAATAGACTGGGGACGAATGAGAAAAACCACAAATAGATCCCAAAGGTTAATATGTGTGCAGGTGGAGGGGTGATTCTTAGGAAATCGGGCTACAATTAAATGTTGGTTTTTATTCCCTTTTTATCAAAGATGCAGTCCCTTTGGAGTCTTGATAATTCCCAATAAAACAAAGGGCCACCTGAGATCCTATAGAATATTCAAGATGAAAGAACCATCTCCACCAAGCCCCTCGTTTTACAGATTGAGAATCTGACTCCTGGATCTCTGGAGTTGGTCTGTTTCTCCATTATTTGTCAGCTGGGATCTTATCTGTGACCTAACTGGCTTATCAAGTACCTCAGAGTTGGGACTGTGGTATATTTACTTTCCATCCTATATGCAGCTTGGCGCATGGTATAGGGAGTACTGTTAGCTTGAGGAAAAGAATACTTCATATCCTGGCTGCCCATTTATAACGATGTGAACAATTAAAAAAATGGAAGGCATGCTAAGTATTCCCTGTAACCAGGAGCAGCAGATACATGTCCACCTAGGAAAAGATGAAGATGCTGTCAAGGACCCACGGAACTACCCAGCGAGTCCTACTGAGTGGAATCTTCCAATAACTGGAGACAGCCAACAAAGCTGATGACCTGATCCCAGTGATGTCTACTCTGGGCCATGCCCTTGAGCACATGGCAGCCTTGGGATGATTTATGGTAAGGGTATTGCACCACACCACAACCCCAAGACACTGAAGAAAGAGGAAAGTCAGGATATCACTTTCAGTAGATGAATGCTAAGTAGCTTAATATTTTTGAAGCATTGTTCAACAATAGAGGCCCCCTTACAAAGGCCAATTTTAAAATAAAAATGATAGTATTTGTCAAGGTTTATACATCAGTCTGAACTGAAAGCCAAGAACAAATTATCTGTTACTAGTTCATGTCCTGGAAAAGTTTTTTACCCTGATTCAAGGACAAAAGGACTTGTTCCAAAGTTTTTGGATTTGGTATGGCTCATAATGCCTGCATATTTTCAAACCCTGTCATCAATAAATGAGCTGGAAAACACCACATATTTTTATCCTTGCTGATGCAATTTAATGGGTGCACACAATGTGCCAGAGACTGGCTGGACATATTCTTCCTGTATAATTCCTATATAATCTTCATGACCCACACTCCAAATCATGTTTTTTAATATAACCAAATATGTTCACTAAATATACTAGTATCATTTGTTAAAACTCTTTAAGATTTTATTTATCTGATTGACAGAAAGAGAGAGAGCATGAGCAGGGGGAGGGGCAGAGGGAGAAGCAAGACTCTGCTGAGTAGGGAGCCCGATGCAGGGCTCAATCCCAGGACCCTGAAATTATGACCTGAGCCTAAGGCAGATGCTTAACCAACTGAGCCACCCAGGCGCCCCCAAAACTCTTCTACTTTTTTAAGAGACTGTTGACATTAGCAAGAAATAGTGCCAATGCTCAGAATGCATTTATATTTAGAAATCATTTTTACAGAAAACAAGTGATTTTTTATTAGAAAAAAATGCCCTACTTTAATACAAGATCACTATTTATGAGAATGCACACTAAAAGAACTGCAACAAATCGGTCTTAGAAGAAACAATACAATGACAGAAAACTCGATACCTTGCATCTTCAAGGAGCCTGCAAAGCAAGCCCAGTGAAACACACACAACTCCCGTCAGCCCCACACACAAGTATGTACAGGTTATATAGGCAAACGTTTAGAAAACACACTGGACGATAAGGATGAGCACATCCACATATGTGTACGTGTGCATGATTTTCCTCCATTTTATTCGACTAAAAGAAATTCTTGATCTAAAATTATTTCATACCTAGCTCTACACATAGGAAATATCATAAAGCAAAAGTTCACATTTTCCTGGGAGCTTTTCATTGGAAGTAGAGGGTGTCTTTTGGATTTCTTAGGGTGAAATCCACATACACACAGAAGTTGTGACATAGTGCTTGCCGTACAAGTGCAACATTACCAGAAAGCTTTATACAGCGCCATTTACACCATGGAAGAAAACCATCAATGATGAGTTGGTGATCAGTGCTTTCGAACTTTTTCAATACTTCTACATGGGAGAGCTAAAGAGTACCATATATTTAGATTTATAAGGAAATGTGTTTCTTCCCACTGATAACGTGCTCCTGACTAATGAAAAGCCTCTGCAGGCACACTGCCTCCTGGACAAATCCTGCCACCTGCCAGGGTCCTGACACACAAGGCCACTTCTACTGGACCCTACAGTTCTCGCTGCTCTTGGACTCGGGGATGGCTTCTGGGCTGGGGGCGAGCCGGCCTCGCTTGGCCCTCAGGCCCTCCCTGGCGCTGTCAGCTGGACTTCTCTCAGGAAGGTTACGGACTGAGAGAGAGCTCGTGGTGGGTTCTCGGAATAGGGTGCTTGAATCCACTGGGCTTTGTTGAGCAACCTTGACCTGTAACAAAGCATCTTTGTTAGAGGTTTAAATCACGTTCACATTTCTACAACATGAAAATAAAGTGCTTATGTTCACCAAGTTTTAAGTTAAATCCCTCTGCAGGTGTTGTACACAGCTTTACCATTTCTTCTTCACTGAGAAAAGTCTCCACCTAACAAAAGCTGGGAGGATGTTGGACGTGAACTCTGATGAGTCATCTTGCAAGCTTTCCTTGACACCTCTGATGGCCAAAAATGACTCACTCCCAAGGCTAGCATGACGTTCTTAGATCAGAAGGTAAGCTTTTTGAGGGCAAAGACTATGTCCTCTTTACTGTTCTATCCCTAGGGCCCAGAATAGGCTTGACTATCTGGCAAATTTCAATATATGCCTGAGTGAGAACCCAAAACAGCTTTCATTCAGCCTAAGTGAACCCTGCTGTCATTCAAATGAATGTAATCCTAATGAGTAAGACAATCTTCATAGGGCGGAAGCTTTATTTACAACATTTAAAAGACCTAGAACCTGTTCCTCATTTCTATCATTTTAAATGTTCTAATTACATTTTTCTTTAAGATTTTATTTCTTTATTTGAGAGAGAGAGAGAGGGAGCACAAGTGGGTGGGAGGGGCAGAGGGAGAAGCAGACTCCCCACAGAACAGGGAGCCCCATGTGAGACTTGATCTCAGGACCCTGGGATCATAACCTGAGCTGAAGGCAGACACTTAACCGACTGAGCCAAACAGGTGCCCCTCTACTTACATTTGTTTTGTTTCCATACTGAATTTGAATTATATCAGAATAAATAATAAGTCCAAAAAGAGTTAATCCCCTTTCTGCTGCCCTGCCTTTTAAGAGAAAGAGGGATCTCAGAAAATGTGAGGCTTTGCGGCACCTGGGTGGCTCAGTCGATTAAGCATCTGCCTTCAGCTCAAGTAATAATCCCAGGGTCCTAGGATCGAGTCCCACATCCGGCTCTTTGCTCAGCAGGGAGCCTGCTTCTCCCTCTGCCCCTCACCCTGCTTGTGCTCTCTCTCTCTCTCATAAATAAAATCTTTAAAAAAAAAAAAAAGAAAGAAAGAAAGTATTAGACTTTAAGAAGCAGTCAAGAGGGCAGGGTAGCTGGTAGAGTCAAGTTTTTGAGGTTTACACAGTCATGACAGAAGATATGGGGTCGGGAAAGACAAAGAGGAGCAAGACAGATGAAGGATAGAAAAGCTTCATTTATCCAAAGTTAAAGGCAAGAGTGGAGGGATTCCTGGCAGGTGGCAGGATTTGTCCAGAAGGATTCCAGCAGGAAGATCTTTAAAAGGTAAAGAGGAAGGGCTCTCTTAACAAGGGCGACCCGTGTTCAGTCCCTACAGGGAAAGGAGCGATGTGACAGAGAGCAACGGACTCCAGTGACCTCCTTCTGAAGCAACAAGAAAAAAAGAATGGAAATTATTTCCCCATTTATATTCTTTCCATAGGAAGTGTGTGGTTTTAAAAGGCAGCTAAATACTTTTCATTACCGAAAACATAGTAAATCTGGCCAACAGATCAAATCCCTGGAAAGCTTGCCTCTAACTCAGATTATATGCAGGACACTTAAAAGGAGCAGCCTCTAAGGATCAGGACTTAGTGGAAAATTACCATTAGTGGAAAGTTAAAGGAAAAAAACAGTTTTACTGGTACTTCTTTTTTTTTTTTTTTTAAGTAGAAAGTGATACAAAAGACAGGCATTTCCCTTGAACCCATCGGATGTAGGAAAGTCAGATCTTCAGGTTCACCATTTAAAAGAGAGAGAAAGATCACTCACATTGGGAAAAGAATATCTGAGCCAGTAAAACTCTTTCTTAATCCCAATTAAATAGCCAAAGCCCACCCATTGGCTTCCCCCTCTAGACCCCATTTCTCTGACACTGAACTGAGGGAATTAGAGTCCGTGATCAGTTTAAACTGTCAGTTTGATCCTCATGTTGGTTAGTTGGCCTCAGACTTATCTCTGTAAGTAGATGAGGTCCAATTCACCAAGTATTTCAACTATTAATAAGTGTAGGGGCACCTGGCTGGCTCAGTCGGTTAAGCGGCAGCCTTCGGCTTAGGTCATGATCCCAGGTCCTGGGATCGAGGCCCACGTCAGGCCCCTACCCTGTCTTACAAACTATGTCTGCATCCGCAGAGGCCAGAGGACAAGCACATGGGTGGCCCAGTGAAAATGAACCTCACTCACAGTAAGAAACACAAGGCCCCACTAGCCTGCTGACTGACACTGTGATGACGGCATCACCATCATCCTCTAAAATTTAGTGGACAGCCCTCTGGCACTGACCGCCAACCCCAGGTTCAGATCAAGTCTACAATCACAACTCGCTTGTCCCCAGCAAACGAGGAGCTCCTGGGCTTATTCATCCCAGAGACATCACAGAGAATGATCCTCACCTACTTTGCATCTCCCCCCTTGAACTGGACAGATGTCACTAAAGGTCCTGCTAAATGACCTAGGGAAATCTCTCTCTCAGACCTCGGCCAGGCACTTCAGGCTAGGGCTCATCATCCCGAGTTTCCAAGCAACTGCTTTCGGAAAAGATACCTTGGCTCTCTATTTTTCAAGCTGCACGATGAAATTTGCTTAGCTGATGAGGCAAGCATTTTATAAGACGACTCAGAAAAGGCTGAATTAAAAAAAATCAATAGGCTGGGTTTTGAAGAGTTTGCATCTAACCATGAAGTCTCCTGTGACCTCCCCTCAAGAGGAACCAGCCCCCATTCATTTGCACAAGTGCACAAAACCGCTTCACGATTCATAAGCACTGGTGCCGACAGTAGCCTGGCGCCAGTGCACTGAACACAAATCTGCAGGAAACCATGGTTACTACTCTGCATTCAACAGGCTCCACAGCAGCGTGGAAAGCAGGCCCCCTAGTGTGCAAAGCTCTGTTCCTGGATAATAAGTCTGAACACCACATGAAAACTGCCTTTCCATCAAGTCCTCATAAAAGAAGAAAAATGACCCATGTGGTGATTTCACGACAGGATTTCCTAACATACCTTTAAACATCTATTATCGTAATCACTTTCGGACAACATTAGTAGCTCCAGTCATTCAACAAATAAGCTGCTGACTGCCAGACACTGTTATTAGACACAAAGAAGACACAGGGAAACCAGAATCATAGTCAGGAGCCTCGCAGTCCCCATGCTGCAGCTCAGAAGACAGATAGCTAAGCAAGGAGTTACAATAAAGCGAGCCACCATAAAAGGTCGAAGTACAGAGTCCTATGTATGTGTCAAGATTTTCTGTTTTAAGAGAGCCAAACAAATACTTCATTTGATCCCAGAAAGTGTGAGACAAGCAGGAATGGGTATTAGCTTGTATGAAGGAGCAAGGAGGAGTGGCTCCCACTCAGCCGCCATCTAAGGAAATGGCGCAGCCATTTTGGTGTACACATTCTGGTGTACCAAGAACCTAAACCTGATGAGCAGGTCAGGACTTAGCTGGTGGTACAAAGCTTTGGTCAAGCTTGCAAGCTTCCCTGTTTAGGGACACTGGTTGCTTTATGGAAAAGAAGCTGTTCTTAGGGTCACTGGAAAGTCAAGACCTACTCCAGTATACTCTCCAGTGTTTTTGTTGTTACCAGCATTCAGAAGACAGATCCAAATGTGAAGGAGTGAGAAAAAGAAAGAAAGAAAAATGGGGTTTGGGATGGGGGATGGGGAGGGAGGATTTGCACAAAATGGTCAATATTTCTAATATAAGTAATGGATGGGCCCGTTTTAATAAGAGAAAGAGAACCTCAGACCCTTCTTCCTCACCCCTGAATTAATAAAAATTTTATTATAATGTAAGTTTTGAAAAAACTTAAGACTAGGTATACATTCCTTAATGCTTACAGCTCTTACACATCAACATAACAAACATTTACAAGTATGTTCTTGCTTTGATGCAGCTAATCCCCAATGTCTTTGTTATTTTGGTATCTAAAATCTTACTGAGGACCATGCCCACTCACTTAAAGACTCACTTATTACACTACACAAGTAGGGGTTACTACACTTTCAAAGCTTTGTCTACTGGTCAGCTACTCACATTCCATAGTTACTCAAACTAACAAGTAAGCAATCAAAGTAAAATCACAAAACTTTTAGAATTCTTGGAGCTATTCCAGCAACTTCCAACAATGTTCCTGTGACCCCTTGTTTGAGAAACACTGGGAAGAAGAATAAGACCGTGGAAGTGAGAGACAGTGAGTGTTAACTCTGGGCAGGTTAGGTTAGATCTTTATGAACCTTACTTTCTTCTTTCTTCTGTAATACTAGCTACCATGAGTACAATAAAATGCATATACTTTGCATACATAATGCTAGTATATCTTATGGCATAATGAACAAAGATCTGCAAAGTAAATATTCTCGATGCTTTAAACAACATTTACTGGGCCATTTGCAAGGTACATAGAGGTCACTGAGATCAGAACTCTGCCATCAACACAGTAGAGAAATGTGTCAACAGAGCTCCTTTCTTTAGATGTCTACTGAAATATTTGCTTTTTGTAAAGTAAAAGAGTAAAAAAGATAGGGAAAAAAAATAATTGGCAACTGGGGGGCCAATGCGTTAGAGGAAAAAGCGTGAAACAACCAATGAGCAATGCTAGTGGCCAAAAGAAAGACGACCTCTTCATTTCCTTCAATGTACGGCTTAACACGTGCTTACAAACCCTTTCCGATCGATGATTTGTCCTCATTTAACACTTTACATCAAACTCTAAGTGGCCTGTTGGATCAAGGAGGAGACTGTAGCTGCAGGATAATGTCATGTTTATCCTCGGGTCTTCTCACTACAGTCCTCAGGACTGGCTTCCTTACACTGCACGGAGGTCAGACTTTAAAGAGCTCCTGAGTCAGTGTCAGACCCTTGCCTGACAACACCGGAATTTCCTGGCTTTGGGACGGCAGATATAGGTTCCTAGGGGTTACCTTCTGTGATCTGCTGCCACCAGTTATTGGTTGGGAAGCCTCAGCATGATTTTCTTTGTTGAGACTTAGTGGGGACGGTGCTAACTTCTGCACAGCCAGGCGGGGGCTGGTGCGAGTCGGCATGGTTGTTCTCCGCAGGACATATGGACTTGTCTTTCCTGTTGGGATATCAGCAAACCCTAAGGGCAAAAAACACTGGCTGTCAACATCGCTAAGGTCAAATGAATCTACAACGGAAACAGCATGTACCAGGTAGAGTTCTCACCAGTATAAGAGTAACTCCAGAAACACTTCCTGCTAGCCACAGCGGACAAGGTATTAACTTCACAGTTGCCAAATCAAACAAGAAACTAGTGGGTTTTCTCTTACCAGACACACAAGAAAACACAATGGAAAAAGGGAAAATAACATTAAATAGAAACTTTTTTTCCGCTTCTTCTTCTAATTAGATGTCTTAACTCTCATTTTCCTAAGATCTGAAGAACATACCAGCAAGTCTTCCCATAAAATTTGGATTGGAGAGAAAAAGGAGGATCAAATGGAAAAGGGGGGGGGGAGCCAGCTTTTGTTTAAAACGAGAAAAGGTAAAATGGTAACATCCCCTGCTACTCAGGCAGCGGCTAGGCGGAAGGAGACAGCCGACCCCGTTTAAAAGAGGGATTGCACTGTGTGTTCACTCGGTCTCCCTCCACAGAGGGAGTGGACATGACGGGAGATGCATGCTCCCAGACTGGCCCGGGTCCCTGGGCCACACTTTAAGGATCACTGGATTTAAATTAAAAAAAAAAACAAAAAGTGGTAAGTGGCTCCAGCCAAGGGGGCCCATCCCCCACCTCACCTCCTTCCTGGTCGAGACAGGGACTAAAGGTGAAAAAGCTTGAAACGTGTCCTCGATTTGGGGATTTTTTCAGCACAGAAACATCAAATTCCAAACAGGTTTTGAATAGTCATTTTTGAAATCTACTGGCACGTTTTGTGCTGTAAACATGAGTAATTAGATCCTAGTCCTTATCTCATGCAGAAAGGAAAATATACCTTACCAATTTAAAGGTGGACTGTTGTTTCCGAAGGTCACTTAGTACTGTTGCACAATAATCTAAAACATAAATGCTTCTGTCTTTTTTATATGTGGATTTTTATAGGGAATTTCAAAAGAACACAAATAATTTTGCTTTTAAATTATGCCTACCTTTCTTTACAACTTCTGGAAGGCCTTCTGGCTCAAACTCAGTGTCTCTGGCATCCTCTGCGGGGTGAATACCACTTTTGACTGCTTTCCTACTCTTTTTAGGAAATGTCTCTGGGGTAGAAGGCGCTGTGCCTCCCGCATCTTCCTGAATCCCAGTGGACCTTTGCCTTTTGCCTGAAGCTTTATTTTGGCTTGGTGACAACTTCTTTTCAGTAGCAGAAGGGGCTGGAGAGGCTTCTGGAACAACTGAATTCAGCAAAGGAGAATTCTGGAGATTAAGTTTAGACCGTGAACTCAGACGAGCAACTTGTGTCTCCAACATCTCTTTGGCTTTCTCTAACTTCTCATGGCTTATGAGCAGGGAGCAGTACTTGTCCAGATATTCATCGGCCTCCTTGTTTTTCTCTTCAAAAGTTTCTTTCAGTTCTTTTATCTCAGCCATTAATTCTTCTACATTAGAATCCACAACAGTACCTGTCAAAAATAAAGTGACACATTGTACGTCAGTTGACACTTCTCTAATCAACACTGGGCATCATAAAGTAGATAACCTTAGATTTGTTCTTTGATTTTCGCTTAAGAGAAGTGGGGGAGATATATCTAATGTGTGTTCTTATAGATCAAACAACTCTTGTTTGAGAGGGACCATATCAAGGTACATATTCTAGTAGATTAAATGACTTTCATTACGATAGCTTAAATAAAATCCATCAAAATCTCAAACTCGTATTCCAGCCAACCCATCCTTCCTTGCACTTCATATAAAATAAATGAATTAATTGATCACATCCCCAATTTTCCCCTGTCCATTCTTTCCAGCATAAGTGAGTGAACAATAAAAGTTGGTAAATAATATGAAGTCTGTTGGAATAGCTTTGGGGAACAGAAGAGGGCCAGTGACAAGACAAGTCAAAAAGAGCTCTAAAAACCATTTTTAAACAATGGAGTATCAGATGGACAAGTGCTTGGGGGATGCTTCAAAGGTGGGAGTCCTGGTCAACTTGTAGCTGTAATGGTTGGCACCAAATCCTTTGGAAAAACTCCCTGGATCCACAATATACTCCAAGTACTCGTCTCAGCAAGGAAGATCACTGACCCACTGTCTGAAGCTGTGCTCCAGAAGAACCCTTCATACTACGCTTGCCACCATCTTTCCACACAGTGAGAGCATTCTACTCCGCAGACATAAGTGGAAAAAAGTGACAAGGACAGTTGCCATTTCTTTTTTATTTTACCTCCACACCCAAACATACAGCCCCTAAGCCTTCCAATTAGTGGACCCACAAGGACGGGCCAAGGGCAACCAGAATCAGGGGTTGATAAATGACCAATGCCAGCTCAGAATGGCAATCTGCCTTTGACGTAGGGACTACTTAAATGGACAGCCACATGAAAAACCCTTCTTGAAACAGCTCATTAGCAAAAAGTGCTGCCAATTTTTTGTATGTTTTATAGAACAGAAGATGCAATGATTCTATTTCAAACTGCAGACTTCATTCTGAATCCTACTAATGCTATGACCCCAAGCTGAGCACAAAATTTAGAAACTGGAAAATGGATAACTGCTGGAAGTCGACATGCAGTAACAGAACGCCGCACTAGTTGTGATGAGCACTGGGTGTTACACGCAACTAATGAATTGTTGGACACTACATCAAAAATTAATGATGTACTATGTATGTTGGCTAATTGAACATAAGAAAAAAAATAAAACTAAAAAAACAAAAAAAACACAGCACTAAAAACATTTCTGTGCCTACACACCATACGTGTATGGTTTCACTAGTGGAAAGGAGTTTTGGCTCATGGATGTGCCCAATTAATGCCTACCTGACTTCGGTTTCTCTTGTGAAGCTTCAAGGCGAGACAGCTCTTTCTGCAACATCTCCTTTTCCTCTTCCAGCTGTTTACAGGATTTGATCAACAATTTTATTTTCCCCTGGGCATGCTCATTTTCCTTCTTCAACTGATTTGCGTATTTTACACTGTCCGCCTACGAAACAAAACCTTGAATTTAAAATCTTGAATTTCTTTTTATGAGCATATGGGAAAATAATCATGGATATAATTAAGAATCATATATTATAAATTTAAGAATTATGATGTTCAAAATAAAACAATTCATCTCTATCTGGTTTCCCAGGTCTCCCCAGTAGACACTGTGGTTTTATCAGTAAGCATAAATCTTGGTTCCTAAGACAGTGTTCTATTAAGGAGCCCGCCATGTCCGGGTTTGTCCAATGGGAATCACACCTGGGGGGTTAAGATGGGAGATACGTGGGCATATTTTTGGTGGGTCAAAACTTCTTGATGATAGGGGTGCCTAGGTGGTGCAGTCAGTTGAGCGTCTGACTCTTGGTTTTGGCTCAGGTCCTGATCTCCGGGTCGTGAGATCAAGCCCTGTGTTAAGCTCCCCGCTCAACACAGAGTCTGCTGGAAATTCTCTGTCCCTCTCCCTCTGCCCTCCCCCTCTGTGTGCTCGCTCTGTCAAATAAATAAGTAAGTCTTAAAACAAAACAAAACAAAAAAAGCCTCTCGATGATAGAATTGTGTTTCCATTTGTAGTCCGTGCTTTTGCACAATTTCAAGCCCCAAGATGACATTTGTGTTGGTGACACCAAGTGAAGGCCAAATAATATTATGGCTCACAATACAAACTTAAATTCTACAGTTGTGCAAACAGAAAGCAAATAGAATGGTGAGAGAATGAGAGCATCATACACTTCTCAGGAGTACAAGTTCAGGATTCCTTAACCACATCTGCAAATTCCAAGAAAAAGCTCAGACAATGATTTAGAGGAAAAGCCTGACCTGAACCAGATACAGAGGTATTTATGTATAGTCTTTATTTATCCCACCTTGTGAGAATAGTCATACATTTTGTTGCAGAAATATGAATTTGATTATGAAGTATTACCCTATACCTTGCTGGGATATTACATAATATATGGCACATGCATCGTATTATGCAACATCTAAAAAATGCAGACTTCTAAAACAAGCTAGCTCCAAGAGTTTCCCATAAGAGATCATGAACATACAAAGGTGGACCAAACTATTTAAAAAAAAAAAAAAAGAACCTGAGCATCACATTCATGTTGCAAGTAGATTTCATTCTTTGTGTATTATTTCATCTTGGAATAATATTAGCAGTGTTGCAGTAAATCTGCATTTTTCAGGATTTTTATTTCTGATTCCAACCATAATTGGATTAGAGATCCATTTAATTCCATTTCAACAGTGCTTATTAACTGGACCTAATTAAAATTATATGCAATCTGAATGGGCTCAACTAACAATGAGCCATTTTGTACACAGTATATGTGAATACAGACATTCCCCACAATAGAACTGTCAACAATTTGATAAACAGAAAGCATACCTGAAACTAAAGTATCATTTTATTACCAATTTTACCTCAATTTTTTTTAAAGGCAGAAAGTGAGTAAATAAAAAAGTAGACCTGAAGCTCTGCTTTCTGTTATGAAACCTAACATGTCTCATTTTGTAGCAGCAGAACATTAGTGATCATGAATGTTATCTTGACTTTTCTTAGTTTGTATTTTATTGGTATATTTCCTTCACCTTGAGAATTATTTAAGAGCTACAGACATAAGAAGTTCACCCCTACTTTTCTGTTTCAATGTATTAGATATACGGTATCATAATTTTTGCAATTTAAATCACCTTTAAGTAAAGGCCTTTGTAGATATTTCTCTTCCAGGTTCTTTATTATATATCCTAGATGGTATTCATCTTATGAAAAATATCTGTAGGAATTAAAAAGCCTCTCTAAGAAGTAGAATGACTGTAGCACCACCTATAATTGAACAATCCCAAGACCAGGGTTCTCCTTTTTTTTGGTAAAGGATAAAGTTTGATGATCCTTGCCTGGGGAGGAAGAGGAGAGCATACGTATGGTACACCTTGATCTCCCCATGAGCCATGGGAAAAGTGGGTTTGGTGACAGCAGTGAACTTGGAGACCAATCAAACAAGACTTTGGAATTACTCACGAAATTATTATCTACAGCTGGAGAGGCCTGCCCTAATCTGCTATCACCTGGATCTTCCTATCCATCTCAAGAAAGTCTTTTACCATCCTCTAATTTGAGAGGATTCACTGAACAATGCATAAGCTGTGAGATCACAGATCATCCACTGATTTTTAAGAAGTAACTCAGCAGAGAACTGAGGCTTTTATTTTTGACTACCAAAAAAAAAATGTCATAACAATTAAAATGAAAGCATTAATTCCATGTGATGAAAACCACTAGTACCTGTATGAATCATTCTAAGTCATGAAGTAATGAAAAAGGAACATACCTTGGTTTTCTTCAGTTCTTCTAAAATCTGAGTGGTAGCTTTCAAAGAATTATTGAGTTCTTCTTTACTGGACTTTAAGAGATCTACCTCCACCTTCTGCGAGCTGAGACATTCTTCCTGAGAAGACAGTTTCTCTCGGTATGTCTGGATTTCCATTTCGTACTAAGATGGAAAAATGTTGCTTTAGTTGGAAGGCTCAGCTAAAAAAATTTAAAGGAAAACAAACAATAAAGAAAACTGCCGTCCCAAGGACCATTTCAAATAATCCTTGGGACTCTGCTATTAATCTATTCCAAGATGGAAGGAAATATATTTTAAAAGCTCACGTCGTGGGGTGCCTGGGTGGCTCAGTTGGTTAAGCGACTGCCTTCGGCTCAGGTCGTGATCCTGGAGTCCCGGGATCGAGTCCCACATCGGGCTCCCTGCTCGGCGGGGAGTCTGCCTCTCCCTCTGACCCTCCTCCCTCTCGTGCTATCTCTCATTCTCTCTCTCAAACAAATAAATAAAATCTTTTAAAAAAAAAAAAAAGCTCACGTCGTAAAATAAGACCTGTGAGGTAACTGTGGAAGACCCTGCATGTAATATGATGGGACCCTTCAGAAGACTGTATCATGCAATAATGCAGAACATTGACCTTCTTGTAAAAAATGCCTCATTACCATGGTCCACACACCACTCTCCAGCTCCTCCAGGAACCAAACCCCAAGTTTTTACCCGTTTGTTTGTATCCAGAAGCACAGCCTGGTGTTTCCTTTCAGTTTCCTGCAGCTGTAGCTGGTACTCAGCTATTTCTTCTCGCGCTTTCTCTTCCTTTTCCATCCGGTCCTTCTGTACACAATCCAAATTCTTCTTCAATTCACTATTTTCTAACATGAGCTCCTTCAGTTGACCCTAATGAGAAAAGTAAAAAAATCATGGGAAAATAATTAGGAACCTGGATATATAGTTTTAGGAAATACTGAGTACTGAAATGAAAAAAAAGAAAGAAAAAAAGAATTTACAGATAAGAAAAAATCTGTATAGAATAGTGCTATAAGCCTTAGTGATGTGCTCACTTGAAACTGACTTCACCTCCAATGACAATTTCTTTTGCTCCAGCCCAACCACCCCCAAGGTCACATCCACTAGGACCACAGACTCTCTGTGGAACCCAACTTTAGCTGAACCAGTCTGGACCGTACCCTCCTAGGCTTCCAGGCTCCTTTACTGAAGTGCTTGCATTGCAGAAATTCCTTGACGTCATCAACAGCACCCGCACCATCCCCACCGTCACACTCAAGCCCCTCCAGACTTAAGTTTTCTTCCTTGACCAGCTTCGATTACATGTTCTATCACTGTGAGAATTTCCTTCCAAATGCCCTCGCCTCTTTTGTCCCTCTCTCCCTTCACTGTGTGAGACAGGCAAAACTCCAGGTCCGAAGGCCCCTGTGTTCTCCATGCCTGATCCCAAATGACTGCTTCTATGCGTTTCTATACACGCCGCATTGACTTCCTCATCTCCACTGACTCAAGCCCTCCAACCTGGTTTTAGCCCACCTCCTCCTCAAGTCGCTTTCCATGGTCCCAGCAAACTCCCCATTGCAAATCCAAGGAGCACTCTTCAGCCCGTCCAAGCTCTGGGTAGTATGTGGTGCTGCTGACTGCTCTTCCCTCCCTGAGACCCTCCACTCCTGGCTCACCTCATCACGCCTTCCTGTTCTCTCTGCTGGCTCCTCCTCCATCTTCTCTTGCATGCTGAGGTCTCTGCACCGAACCACCTTCTCTTCTGCAACTGTATCTTCTACCATTCCCCCAATTTGTGAATACTACCTCGATTCCGAACTAGCCACCCTAAACCTTCCCTTTAAACTCCAGCCTCATGTATTTGGCATCCCTTTAGATTGTATTCCAATTCTTTACCATGACCTTCCTTCCTCTCTAATCTTTTTTCATATCACTTTCTAGCTCACAATGGCTTCCTTTCAATTTCTAAAAAAAAAAACTAAGATTTTTTCCAATCTCAGAGATGTGGCCACACTGCTCTCTAGACCTAGAAGCGTCCTTCTTCTGCACTGTTTCTCACACGGCTGACCCCTCATCCCGCAGGTGACATTCTCTGACCTCCCTACCTAACTTAGGTTGGTCTCTACCCCTACACATCCCACTTCCCAGTTAGTCCGCAGTAAAGAATCTTGTTTGATTTATTTATAGCACTTGCGAGATTATGATTATCTTCTACAGCTCCTATTTAATGATTTATTGTGTGTCCAGACTGGAAGCTCTCTGAGTGCAGAAACCACAGCACAGCACTATGGACTTGAGGCTAAACACCTAACTTTGCCTTCTAGTAGAGCCCATAAACCAGATCCGAGTTGGGATACTCCCAAGCTGCTCAGTACCAAAGGAAATTCCAGCAGGTGCAGTACTCATATATCATTCATACAAACTCCTTCCACACAGCATTGCCAGAAAATTCCATGAGTCAACTGCTGAGATGAGATGCCAAACCTTTTCGATTTTCATTAGATTAAATACTGCATTTAAAGGACAAATTTCCCCAACTCCTTACACAGGCCCTTACCAATAGCACGTCAACTCTTTGTGATCGTTTGGGGTCGCAATCACAACTCTGTCTCGTTACCCTTTGCTAAGTACTTCCCAGGGATGAATGTGCACGAGGATGTCATGAATATGCGAGGGTTCACCGTTCAACCAGGTTTGGCAAACAGTTTTCACTGAACTTGCCAGCTCTGTGTGCATGGTAGCTGCTCCACGGAACTCAGTGTGAAGAGTTTCAGGAGGAGGGGAGGGCATGAATCAGCAACCTCTGCTCTGCAAACAGCAGTGGGGAGGGGCAGCCCAGATGCTACAGATCTGCCACAGGAACCCTGCCCTAAAATAACACCCCAAGACTGTTCCAACTTTACACTTCTCTGTGACTTCCCCTGACTTTGCAGTTCTTAGCAATATCAGGGCATCTGTCTCTGGCAACGTTATGGCTCCTCATCTGAGGCAGGCTAGAAAAGCCGATAAACCTGTTGAAAGCTGCAGGAAATCTATTTCTGATGTGAGTTAATGTAGTACCAGGCTCGCCTTCCATGAAAAAATATCTGGGCTCCATGAAAGGAATTTTCATGCGTGCCAAAGCCACTTGGGGCTCGTTCTGGGCTCCCGACAGGCTTGGAAGGTGAAGATGAGTGCAAGTCTCATCGTGACCGAAGTGGGGGGCTATTTTTTTCAAAAGCTAAAAAAAGTCTGGTACATTCCAGGTCTTAAAAAAACAAACAGGGAGAGGGTGTGCACTGCATTATCAGAACGTCATGAGCGTGTCACAGAGAAACTTACCTTGCTGCTCTTTATTTCCCCCAACATTATATTTAATTCTTCAGTTAGCCTATTTCTCTCCCCAATAAGTTCTTCTTTCAGCTCCGTTGTTTTCTGCGCCATCTGGTGCATTTCCCTCTGCAGCTCGGTTTCCTTCCCAGTCATTGCGTTTACCTGAAATTTCATCTTTTGTTAGGATCTGCTTTGGGTTGCCTGTTTTGCACAAATTAATCACTCTGATACAACACACTCATAACATTTCCTTTCACCCTCAGTAATAAAATGGAACCGGGCTAATCCTCCCTTTACTAATCCACTCAATACTATCCTCAAAACCTACTGGCAAGCTTACCTTTTCTTCTCAGCCAAGATTTGATAAAAGACAGCAATAAGGAAAGCAACGACAAGGAGAGATAATATTACTAAGTCTTAAAATCCTTCATAAAGGTATTAATTTGTATTAAACACAAACATTAGAGACCATTGTATGAGGTAGCGTCTTATTTTTTATCAGTTCTGGGATCTCTAACTAATCCCCCAATGCCATAGTAATCTGCAAGAAACATGCCTAGGATTAGTTAAAACCAGTTAAAGCCCTATTGGCATTTGCCCCTAACGCTGAGAGAGCCTGGAAGAATTTGCCAAATGATCTCTATCATAACTGCCATCTCTTGCAAGTTGTGTCAAAACTTGAAATTCCTGGAAAATATTATAGGGTTATGATTGATCCCATTTTCTGGACACTCCTTTTTCTTTTTTTACTGGGCAAATATTAAATTTGAAGCAATCATATTCCTAGATCAGTATGTAAGCCTAGAGGGCAAAAACTTTTCATTACTAATTGAGCCCCCTGAGTGCAGATTTTCCCCTTTAACCACCAGCTAACAAAACGGGAGGTTGCACAAAGAGAAGGTATAAGAGGGGCTGAAAGCACAAAATCCCCGAGACATGTCCTGGGAGGCATGAGGGTTCTGTTGGTTACCGTTATATTAGCCCTTTTGATAGTACTTTCTCCTAAAGGCAAAAAGGCAGGGCAGGGGCACTAGGGCTCCCGCCTGATCCTCACTAGTAACTGTTATAGTCTCCTTGACAGGAGTTACCAGCTGAGTACTGGGAAGCTAGGACTGTAATGTACTATAAAAAAGAAAACTATAATTAGAACCAGGAACTATGCCTAACCCAAAGCTTCTCCCACGCCCAGGTGCCACATTGAAAACCTGGGCTAATCCATAGAAGTGTCCCATGTAAATGTGTGACAAAGCAGAGTTACTGCGGCTGGAGCCAATTCAACGCCCCCGAAGTTCAAGGCCCCACAAACTTAAAACCTTTACAGAGTTTAGTCCGATACTGCAGACACTGTCCAGAAGGAAATCTGATCCACACAGTGGTTTCCCTCCCTTGTGACTACATATTCAAACGTACATAGGTTAGGCCACTTACTTTTTCAACAAAGGACACGTTTTCCATTTTTGTCATTTCAAGCTCTTTCTCCAGATCCTTGTGAGATTTCTGCAGTGCTTTTAAGGTGTCCCGCAAAGTGTCATTTTTGGATTGCAGCGCTTGGATCTTCTGCTCCAATTCCACCAGCAGATTATCCAGTTCCGCTTTTTGCTTCTTCCAAAGCTGCTGTTCTCCTTCCACCTGGGACAGTTTAGAGGTGAGCTGCTCTTGGTCTTGAATTTTATTTTTCAGTATGCTGATTTCTTCCTCCTTTTTCTCTAGCTTCTGTTTGCAGTCTTCTACTTGTTGAAGGCGGCCATTTGCAGAAGCCTGCACATTAAGGTAATTATTCTTGACCTCGTCAAGGCCTCGCAGTACCTGAGCCTTCTCGTGTTCAAGAGCATCTACTTGACTGCGCAGATTCTGTGCTTGGGCCTTCCAGGTGTCTTGGTCATGACACAAGGCCTCCACTTTCTCATTTAGCTCCTTTATTTGCGTTTGGAGCATCTCCACTGCAGTTTTAGATTCTTCTTTCATCTGTACCTTTTCTTGCTCTTTTTCTTGCAATAGATTTTCAAAGGAAGAATTTAATACTTCTAATTCAGATACCCGTCCTTGCTCCTTCTGTAATTCTTTTATCACATTTTCTTTTTCTGACCTTATATGGACAAGATCTAATTCCAAATCTTTCAGGTTTTGGGCCATCTCCTCTATTTTTGCTTTTAGAGTACCCACCTCTGCTTTGGAATTCTCAGCCTCAAGGATCAGGCACTCTTGGTTTTTCCCTGTTATCTCTAGTTCTCTTTCAAGGTTCTCTACTCTATCCTTAAGCAAGTCGGCATGCTGTTCACTTTCCCTCAGTGTTCCTAAGACCTGGAGCTGCTCCTTTTCATCAGCTTCTAGGCGGACTTTCAGCTTTTCAATGCTGTTCCTCAGCTGATGTATTTCCTGCACCAAGGAGTCCATACTCTGTTCTTCGACCTTCTGGATTTCTTGGTCATGACACAAGGCTATTACTTCCTCATTTAGCTCTTTCAGTTGTGTTTGAAGCATCTCCAGTGCAGCTTTGGATTCTTCTCTCGTCTTTATTTTTTCTTTCTCCTCTTCTTCTAACCGACCTTTCAATGAAGAGAGTAATGTGTCTAATTCAGACACTTGACCTTGTTTTTCTTGTAGTTGTTTTATGAGATTTT
Organism: Callorhinus ursinus; assembly: GCF_003265705.2. Taxonomy (NCBI): domain Eukaryota; kingdom Metazoa; phylum Chordata; class Mammalia; order Carnivora; family Otariidae; genus Callorhinus; species Callorhinus ursinus. The sequence goes on from NW_027397075.1 coordinate 45,397,672, forward strand.
CTTTTTCGAACCTTACTGTGCCAAGGTCTAATTCTAAATCTTTCAGGTTTTTGGTCATCAATTCCATTTGTGTTTTTAGGGTCTCCACCTCTGCTTTGGAATTCTCAGCATCAAGAATCACCAGCTCTTGGTTTTCCTCCGACATCTGCAGTTCTCTTTCAAGGTTCTCGACTTTATCCTGAAGCGAATCAGTCTTACGCTCGCTCTCTCTCAGTTTCTCTAAGACATGGAGCTGCTTCTTGTCATCAGCCTCAATGCGGACCCTCAGCTTCTCAATGCCTTTTCTTAGCTGGTGCACTTCCTCCTGCGTTGAGCTCAGCCTCACTGCAACCTCACCCTTCTCCATCAACGCATCCTCCAAGGCCTTGGCGATGGTCAGCTTTTCGTGTTCTGATTCATGCAGTCTGGTCTGCAGGCTTTCAGATTCCCTTGCAAGTGATTCTTTCTCTTTGTTCAATTGTCCGATTTGGATTTCCAGCTCACTTTTTACCAAAGACAGGGCCTGTGAGTCCTTTTCCAAACTCTGCAGCTTCTCCTGAAGACAAGTGTTCTCTTCCAAAAGCTCAGTGACGTCGGAGGACGTCTGCATGAGCTGTGTTTTGTCCTTTACCTCTGCTCCAGCCACGTCACTGTGATGGAGACATTCACCTTGATGAAATTCGAGCTCATGTATTTTCTGCTTCATCTTTTCAGACATCAGATCCAGTTCTTTATTTTCTTTTGACAAAGTATCTAATTCTCCACGAAGCTGGTTTCTCTCACTGGTGACCACAGAGAGTTCTTCTTCGAGGCAGGTTATAACTTTCTGTTTATTTTCATTGTCTTTTTCTAAATATAGCTTCTCTGTCTGAACTGTCACTAAGTCAGCTTCCACAGAAAGGGCGTGATGCTCAATGCTACCTTTCTCAGACTTAATCCTCTTTAGCTCATTTTCCACATCAAGAAATCGCTCTCTCCAGTTGTCGTTCACCTCGGCCACATTATCTTCAATAACTGCATGTGACAATTTATCTGCACCTATTTCTAAATTAGAATTGAGACCTTCTAAACTTTCTGTTCTCTGGTGTAATTCCTGGTTGTCGCAAGAAAAGGATTCCAATCTTTCACTTAAGTTTGATTTTTCTTTCTTGAGTTCCTCAATAATTTTTTCTAATTCTATACATGCTTCCATCTTGGTGGTTATTTGTGCTTCCTGTAAATCAAGTTTTGCGTCTAACTCTTTTATTTCATTTAGTAAACTTTCAACTTTTTTGTCACGTTCCTCTATGATGTGAAGTAACCTCAAATTCTCCTTTGATGACTCTTTTATCTGCAGTTGAAGATTCTGAATGGTGACCTCAGTCTCCAGAAAATCCATAGGTACCAGAGCATCAGGACCAGAAAGTGACAATTCAGAAATGCGTTCTAAAGAACCCTGGGTTTTGTCTTCTGCTGGGGTCTCATAACTGGCTTCTGAGGACTGTTTCCTAGACCATTCTCCTGTGAATTTGACTGGACTGGTCTTGGTTATTTTTTCTGTCTCTAGATTGAGGTCCTGCTGAACACCTTCTTCACAAATCTGATGGATGTCATGCTTCGGTGTTCTCTCTTGCGTTTCCAAATTATATTCTTCTGATTCTTTTACATCACGGCTATTGTTTCCACCCCGAAGAGCCTGTAGTTGTAATAGAGAATGAGAATTCATTTTATTTTTCAAGAGGAATCAAAATAGAATAAATAGGCTTAATTATTACTTTATAGAAAACTGGCTTCTTGCCTCTGCTAAACACATCTCTTCAAATGGCATATTTCCCACCCCATTCTCCTCTCTCAATCCAAATACCCAATACAATTAAACAAACATTCAGTAAGTGTTCTCCACAGGCAAGGCACTGGGTAAGGTATTGATCATGAAGACAAACCCTTCAGATCAGTTATTTGATCATCTAAATTGTAACATATTTAAATTTCATATTTTTTTCTTCCTAGAAATGTTCTTGGTAGCCTAAATATAAAATTTCTTTTTGTGATTATCAAGTAAGAGGCTAACATAAAATGTTCAGCTTCCATCTTCAGCATTTACAATATTCTTCACTGAGAGAAGTTTTCATGACCAGATCCCCAGCCCAAGGACTCAATCAGAGAGCCAGCACTAACTATCCATATTCTTGGATAAATTACATGTCTGGATCTCACCTTCTTCTCATCTATAAAATGGGGATCTGCTGCTGTGACCACTAGGACCCATCATGTCACCACCTGCCCTCCCTAATTTACTGAGGCAGACAGACGGAATCAAGTAAGACTTGTCAACGGGAAGCATTACTAGTTTAGCTGATAGACTAGAAAGGGCGGAGTTATGACTTAACAATTTCATATCCCTATAAGAGATGTCTCTTTAAATGACTGATAACAAACCAGATTTGTATCAGAGCAAACTGATAAGAAAATTACTCAGTAATATGTAATAAACTCCTGCATTTAGTTTCATGACTTTAACTCTCTAATATTAAAATCGTCTGAAAATGGCAAGAAAACTTAAAATTCATATCATATTGCCATCCATACTCTAATTTAACTGTGGTTTATTAACTCACAACGAGTGAAAACACATACATATCCTGAAGATGACTTCTGACTCCATAATATAATTTTCTCCAGGAGACTTTAAAAAACATCTTTAGTAATTTCCTATAATGTTTGAGTGGAACCATTATAAAAATTTACATCCCCCCCACCCCCGCCCCAATCAGGCTTACTAATTTTTCTCCAGGAGACTTTAAAAAACATCTTTAGTAATTTCCTATATAGTAATGTTTGAGGGGAATCATTATAGAAATTTACATCCCCCCACCCCCACCCCAATCAGGCTTACTAATTTTTCTAAAGTTGTGCTTTGTTAAAAAAAAACAAAAACAAAAAAACAAAAAACTTTTGGGGGGTGTGTGTGTATGTATGTTTGTTTTTATGCCCTTGAACTCTAAAAATATTTTAAGTTTGATTTAATGTAGATTTCAAGTCAACAAACATTTCTCAAGTGCCTGCTGGGCATGTAACTGAAGAAACAGCATGTAAACCCCAGGTACTTACATCTTCTATGTCGGTGCCATGCAAAGACCGAGAACTCAAGTCCAGACCTTGTAGCTGCAGTCGTGCTACTTCGAGCTCAAATGACAGGTGTTCAGTCTGTTTCTTTTCTGCTGCCAACTTGGACTCCATCTCCATGGTCATGCTTGTCAGCTTCTGCTGCCACTGTTCATTTTCTGACAAATACTGCTTCCTGAGACAGTCGAGCTCTTCCCTTTCAGAACTTAATAATTGCTCGAGCTCTTTAATTTCCTTATTTTTCATAATCTCCTGACTTTCAATTTTGTCTTCTAGCTTTTTGAGGGATTGCAGGTACATCTGACAGAGAGTCTCAAGTTCTTCAATGCTCCTCGCTGGGGCAGACAGAATTTCTTTCTTGGTCAGATTCTCCTCCTCCGGACTGCAGCAAGATCTTTCCTCTATATTAGACTGGTTTGCTGAAATATTCCCATCTAAATTACTCAAAAGTGATGTTTCTCCTGTCTGGTCTAAAAGGTCTTTGCAAAAAGAAGATTCTCCCAAACGTGTAAGGCTAGGGCTGTCAGTCACACAAGAGAATGATAATGAGAGAAAATGCCCTTCCTCGGGTCCCCGCATCTCCTCCTTTACCGAGTCACCTTGGAAGTTTTGCAGACTTGTTGACAAGATCGAATTTTCAGCCTTTAATGCATCCACATAAGACTGTAGCTCTGACATCTTAGAGCTCACTTGACAGTGCTGATCATGTAAAATTTTGTGTTCGCTTTGTAAAGATGAGAATTTCTCCTGTAATTCGGCGAAGTGCATTTGAACTTCTTTATTTGACAATGTCAAGTGCTCATAGCAATTACTGTCATCCAAAGGATTTAAGGACACATGCTCCTGTTCATTTTGTCGTTCACCAGGTTCACCTTCCACCATTTCTTTCACCAACTCACCTTGGAGAAGGCCATTTTCGTTGTTTATTATTTTAACTTCATTTACAAGTTTCTCCATCTCCTCTGCCATTTTACTAGTTGCTGTGATACATCCTGACCTTGAATCATTCAGCTCAGATAATAGCTCAAGCTTTTCAACCTGCAGCATCTCACACATCTTCTCTAGCTCGCTCAGCTTGCTCATTGCTGTTTGTAGAGAGCACTGCAGATGTGCATTGTCATTCTGACTTGCTGACAACTCATGAAGCACTGAAATATACTTTTCTTCTGTACCTGCGTCACAGTCTTTAGGGCCACTAAGTTCTTGTGACTGGGCATCACGTTGCAAATTTCCAGTTTCTATTCCAACTGTCTGTAGTTCGTGCTGTAGGCATTCCTTCTCCTCGCTTTCCTGAAGTTTTAATTCCCTATTTCTCATCTTAGCTCCTAATTGTACCAATTGTGCATTATAACAGTCTAGAGAAGGATCTTGAACTTCAAGATCCATCGGAAGCTGAACATGACATTTATTTATCTCACTCTCTCCATCCACAGAGTCATTAATTGGCTCTGATTCTAGAATCTGATGCTCTTGTTTCATCTCAATTAATGTCATCAGGTGCTCATTCTCTTGTACTAAGCCATTAAGTTCCTTTTGCATCTTACTTTGTTCTTCCTTTAAGGTCATGATTTCTTGCTTTAAACTATCTGCCTCACTCTTGGACCTGTTTTGGGTATCCACCATCTCTGATCTCAGATCTTGCTGCACTGCCCCCAACTCCAGTGCTAGATTCTGGTTTGTTTCTTCAGCTAAGGCTAATTTTGTTACAAACGCTTGGTGTTCCCTTGCAAATGTTTCCTTTAGATGTTCCAGTTCCTTTTGTCTATTTTCACAAGCACTAGTGCACTCATTTAGCAAGCATTCTAATTGAGAGTTCTTTTCTTGAGCTGCTTTATATTTTTCACTAAGATCCTCAAATGCACATCTTGTTTCTTCACATCTTTGTTGTAAAATAAGTCTTTCTTGCTCATACTGATTGGATAACTCTGAAATGCTTTTGTCTCTTTCATCTATACAGTTTGAAAAACTTTCAGTTTTTTGGATTAAGTTAATCTTCTCCTGATTTAAGGTTGCATTAATTTCCTTAAGAGTCTCATTCTCTTGGGTCAGATCTTCAATTTCCTTTCTGTATAAAGAAATGGTGGAACTCAGTTCCTTTTTCTCCGAGCTCAGGGTTTCAGACAAGAGTTGTAGCTCCTTTAGAGATTCTTGAAGTAAATGGTTACTCTTTTTATATTCTTGAGTCTCTGCTTGCTCAGTTGCTAATTTTTCATTCAAAAGCTGGAACTCTCTTTCCTTGTTCTCCAGGGCAGCTAAAGTTTCAGCAAAAGCATTCTGATGAACAGAAGTGTCTTCTTGTAACTTACTAATGCGTTGACTTGTTTCGGCCACAAAACTTTGATGCATCTGCTCTGCTTTAATGAGATTTTCTTCTATTTCTCCTCTGATTTGCACCAACTCTTCACACTGCTTTTGTAGATCTGAGTTCATCTGCTTTTGAGACTCTAATGAAGACTCAAGAGACATGACTCGATTTTGTAAGATGGCTGAACTTTTTGGACCTGGGTCTGCTTCTAGATGGCATTTGCTCCTCTCTGAAGGCATGCTTCCTTGTTCTCCGGTTATATTTGCAAAGGAATTATTCATTGCAGACTGCTGTTCAAAAGCCGAAAGACTTCTGTGATGAGCCTCATTTGTCACAAGAGAAGAATATTTGGATTTTAGCAGATCCTGGAAGCTCTCATATTCAGCCTGCAAGTCTTGGTAACGCTGGTCTTTGTCTATGACTTCACTTGACAATAACTGAAGCTTGTGTTCGAGATCTTCCACTTGCCCAGTAAGCTCAGAAATCTTCAAGCACATATTCTCTATTTCCTTCTTGTGTTTCTGATCTGAGAACTCGGCTTTCTGTTGTAGGTCTGCGTAAGCTTGTTTCTGTGTCTCTACCTCCACAGTCTTGCTGTCTATCACATTGTGAAGGTTTCTGATCTCAACACTGAGATTTTCACTTTCCATCTCCAGCGTTCTTACTTTCTCATTGTATTCATGACTTTTTATTTGTTGTGTCTTGAGACAAGTTTCCAAGTGATTAATTTTACTCTGCAAGCTTCCCTTTTCTGATTCCAGCTGACTTAAAAGTTGTTCATTTTCACTTTTCCAATGAGCAAACAGACCCTTCTCTTCTTTCAATTCTTCATATTCTTTCTTTTTTAACTCCAAAGCAATCAGTAAAGCTTCGGACTCTTTCTCTATTTTGCTTAACTTATCGTTCAGTTGTTCAATGTGATGCTCCCTTTTCTTCAAAAGGTCTTGAGAGCAATCTCGCTGCTTTTCCAGATCAGTCAAGGCAAGCTTCAGTTTTTCTAAAGTCAAGGAATTCTCTTGCTGATTGATTTTTTCTTGAAGATCTCTTAACATGGTTTCCTGAGAGGCATTCTTAGCTATTAAAAAAAAAAATTTTTTTTTTCAGTTGTCATGTTTTTAATAAATATTTATTCTACAAGAATTCCAAACTCTTTAAAAAAAAAAAATCCAAACAAACTTAACAGCCTCTCAAGCACTAGGACAATCAGCATTATTGCCTGGTTACCTCCTGGAAAGTAGATCACCTGATAATTATCTGAGCTTACATATAGACAATGAGGAAATGGTCCTTATAAGGATGGTAAGAGGGACACCTGGGTGGCTCAGTCGGTTAAGCATCTACCTTCGGCTCAGGTCATGATCCCAGGGTCCTGGGATATAGCCCCATATCGGGCTCCCTGCTCCGTGGGAAGCCTGCTTCTCCCTCTCCCTCTACCCCTCCCCCTGCCTGTGTGCATGCTCTCCCTCTCTCTGACAAATAAATAAATAAAATCTTAAAAAAAAAAAAGGATGATAAGGCATTTGTTCATCTTCTTTCTAAACTTAATAAAGTGTTACTGCATAAAACAAGCAAGAGGTTATTTTCCTAAGTACTTGGAACTTTTTTCTTTTATATGCTTACAAATATGTGTATTTTCCCCCTTCTGAAATACTTATTCTGAGAAAGAAAACTGTGAAAAGAGCAGCATTGAAGTAGAAATATTCTATTTCACTACAGAGTAATTCTGATTTCCCAGAGAAGTGAGTAATTATTCCACCATGTTAGCCAAAAACCTACAGGATTGGGCTTAAGTACAAAAGAGTAAATGATGCTGTGTATCAGTAACTCTCAAGGCCTACAGGTACTATCGAGGAACAATGTTGCCCACATCCCAGCCCCTTACAGTAAGTGTCTATGAATAGGAGAATCAAATGGAAGATTTTCCAGACTCCACTGCCACCTTGTTTTCTGCCTAGGACCTCATGTCTACCCCCAGGCCCCTCCTACTTGGAAATAATGGCAGTGCTTTCATTCAGCAGTGATGAGAAGCCTCCATGTTCCTCAAATACGTTGGGAGAGTATAAGCATTGAGATAGAAGATGATAAAGCTAGCATGTATGATAAACTCAGTTGTTACACTACAGGGAAAACAATTCCTAGTTTGTTTGATTTTATTTATTTACTTGAGAGCGAGAGACAGAGATAGTGAGAGAGAGCTTGAGTGGGGAGGAGAGAGAGAAGCAGACTCCCACTGAGCAGGGAGCCCAACCCAGAATTTGAGCCCAGGACCCTGGGATCATGACCTGAGCCGAAGGCAGACGCTTAACTAACTGAGCCACCCAGGCGCCCCCCCAGTTCCTAGTTTTAACCTGTTAATCTCAGTCTACCTACTGAGAGTTGAAGGCCCTTGAGGCGCTGTCTTCCCAAGCCATCATTCCACTTTACTTGTGAGGACCTCACACAACCAACACTGAAAAATGCCCTCGCCCTTCCTTTTCTGACAGTTTTCTTTCAAGAAAGAAATGTCAGAAGACTGACATTTTTACCCCCTGCCATGGAAGAACTGAAAGCCATCTTAGGGAGATCAGAATTTAAATGAGGAAAGAGTCACAGAGAAGTGTGGCACACATTCCACAGGGCAGGTTAAAAGAAGTCCTAGAGGTACATATACCCCAGCTGAGAAAATTAATGTATGTAAAAGACATACAGTACATACAGATAAACATGTAATAGTGGGCTTGTGTGGTGCGTGCAGCATAATCCAGTGTCTGTGTGGAAAGTAATGAAAGAAAATCACCCAGTCAAATAAGTCATCAAAAAAAAAAAAGGTCATTAAGGGCTGGGAAAACATGCATTCAATACAGGATTTCTTCATCGTCTGGGAAATGGTAACAAACAAGGAGATGAGCTGTCTGGATAAAACAGACAAACACACTTGAGACAGACACAAAGAATAGCACTCTGGGGTGAGAGACAGCACCGACAATTTACTTTTGTGTGCAGAATATTTACCCTTCTGGTTTCAAAGGCAGTTTGGGACTCCGTGTGTTCCAATAAAAAAAAAAAAAAAATGTTGAACTATCACTCTGAAACTCAAAAGTGGAAGAGAGAAAATTTTCTCCACATCAACTGCAGACATCTTTCTGGGAAGATATATAGGAAAATCAAAAAATGTTTCTAAGGCCAGCCATCCTCCCTCATGGGACATCAGCTTGGAAAAATACCTCCAAACGCTCAGTTTACTTACCCCTCATTTCTTCTGCAACATTCTGGCTCAGACTCAAACTCTGTTTGGCCTTCCTCAGCTCTTCCTCCAGGTGGCAGACTTCTCTGGCCCGTTGCTCAGACTGACTCTTCAGAGTGCTGTATTCCTTCTTCGCTTCCTAAAGCACACATTTAATTGGTTATAATCAAAACCACTCAAACTAGTTATGACTTCTGCCTTATAAGGGCCCCTAATGGGACTCCTTGTGTATCTCATTAGGAGAGGAATCTCACTTTTTCCTTTGAGCACTTAAGTGTCACTTAAGTTAGATATTCTTACTTCAATCAGATGATTTTGTGAATAGAACTCAAAACAAAAGCACAAAACCCAAAATGGACAATAATCTTTTCCCTTCAAGAAACAGACTTCTTTGAACTTTCTGGATGTCCCTGTGCTTGTTAAAGAGTTAACTCCTAAGGAAAATCTTATTTACAAGATCCTCAAAGAAACAGGCTCCAAGGTCCAATCACACCTGAATGATCAAATACATTTTTGCAAAGATCTGATGTGCTAATAAACCAAAACACACACGACAGATTTTTTCCTTTTCATTGTAAAACTATGTTAAGGCTTACTGTAATGAGGATGTCTTTATGAGTATTTATTAAGAAAATCTACAGTGTGTAAGACACTGGGAAGGGTGTTATGAAAGATGCAAACATAAATAAGACTAGAGTCTCCTGCCCTCAGGGCAGGTCTCCCACTCCAGTGGGGGAGGACTTGATACTAGTCACTTAGTTCATACCAGGATGTGTAAATACTAAAGAGAGGTGGAGTATGTTATGGGAAATCAGAGAGCAGATACATGGAAGGAAGAATTCATTCTAGATGGGGGAAATCTGAGCTTTCACAGTGAAAACAGGTTCTTTGGGTACCTGATTAGGTGAAGTAGTCACATAAAATAGTAGCAGAGACTCATATGCATGTCCATTCTATGAGTATGGAGGTGTGCCTATTTTTGAATCTTAAAACCAAGCAATGTTTATTTATGTGCCAAATAAAAACACTATTACTGGGGTGCCTGGGTGGCTCAGTCTGTTAAGCGTCTACCTTCAGCTCAGGTCATGATCCCAAGGTCCTGGGATCAAGCCCCATGTCGAGCTCTCTGCTAAGTGGGAAGTCTGCTCCTCTCTCTCCCTCCCTTGCTCGTGCTTTCTCGCTCACTCTCTCTCAAATAAATAATCTTAAATGAAATAAAAACACTATTGCTTATCAGCCACATAGGACTTGCACAATAAATAAATCCTCTATTTATATTCCTCAATCTGTTTTTCAACCTTCAATGACTGTATAGGTGATAAGTATCTCGGCCTATATTCTATGCCACTCTCTGGACCATCAGGGACTGGCATATATTGTTACAAACTGATGGAACCAAGCTCCTCGCATCTTTAGGGCAAAAACATTTCATAAGGCTACCTTTATTTCTTTTTTAAGATTTTTTTTATTTATTTGAAACAGGGAGAGAGAGAGACAGCCAGGTAACACAAGCAGGGGGAGTGGGAGAGGGAGAAGCAGGCTCTCCTCTGAGCAGGGAGCCCGATGCAGGGCTCGATCCCAGGACCCTGGGATCATGACCTGAGCAGAAGGCAGACGCTTAATGACTGAGGCACCCAGGTGCCCCAAGGCTACCTTTTTTAAAACTGCACTTCAAACCCACCCCCCCACCCCCACCCCTGTGCCGCCACCAGCCCCAGTGAGAAGGGGAAATTTTTGAATCTTAAAGAAACAATTAAGACCCATCGTCCAAAACCCTACAGCCCAGCCCCGGTAGAAAACAGATGGCCCTGGCAAAGCTGTGCTGGAAAGTTGCCTTCAATTATCAGTCTGGTTACTACCAGCAGATGGGTACCCATGCAGCAAAGCCAAATTCAAGAAGAGGGAGAATCTGGCTAGTAGAACGTACTTGAAAACTTCCTGGCAGCTGCCGTGTTCATGCATATATGTTCATTTCATCCTCAGAGTAGGACAGAGCCTGTTGTAGTTACACTCTTCTGGCTCCTTTGTCCCAATCCTGCCTCCCTTCCATGAGCTAAATGGACACTCAATCAGTCAGGACTGACGGGCATCTCCAACTGATCTCAAGACTCCGAGGCAAACATTCACCCCAGTCAGTGTAAAGTTCTGCCAAGAGGGACCATCAAGGTGCACGGATGTTGCAGACTTGAACAAGCATCATTAAACTATAGAAACTATAATCACTTGTTTGCTCTCCAGGCTCAGAATAATCACCACTCAGATGAGATCACAGATGTGAAAGGAAAACGACCTTAAAGCACTTTAATAAGGATAATGGAGCCTTATTATTAGCATTTCTTCCCAAAAATTGACAGCAGCCAGATCTGCGTGATCCGTGCTAAGATTAGCGGAATGAGTTCTACGTAAAATAGTAATCAGCTTGTTTAACTACCTGAGTTGACTTCCCATTTTTATTGTGCAACCTAGGACATATTTTCTCACCCTAAAAATTTAATCAAGTGGCATCTGCATCCGGAGGAGGGGCCTCAAAGCTGAGAAGACACTGTTCAAACCTGGGGGCATCCCAACAGAAGGAAGGTAAAAAGAAGAAGAGAGAGGGAAGGGGGCAACTCATGCTTGTTTAAATGTCTGTGGGTCTCTATCCATCTCTGTCCATAACTGGGGGCATTTAAATGAGTAGTAAGCTCAATGGAAAGATTAACATGTCTTTCTCTATTCTGGCATTAGCTCCGTAAATATTTGTTTCTAACAAAATGTTCAGCCAATCCTGGTACCAAGCAGGCTTGTAATACTATGGCTACGACAAACCCAAGAATTTTAAAAGGCCAAAATGTGGAAAATGAACATCTGAAAATGGATCTGTAGGCTGCCATCCATCAGCAATTAGTTTTCTGTGAGGCTACAGCCACTTAAGACTTGATTGGCTAGCTCATTAGCAACAATGAGTTAAGCATACAAGGATGTATTCTCCTAGGCATCTCTTGCATCCTCAAATGATTTGCAAAATTGGGCACTTGTCTAGAAAAACACAACAAAAATCCCTATCACCACAAGCCAGCATTAGAGCTTAGCAAGCAATTCTACCCAGATCAACTTCAGTTTAGGAGCAGCAAGGGAAGCATCATTTCCTAGGGCCAGACAAAACAAATTTCGGTTACTGTGTGGCATTTCATGATCCCATCCATGAATGTAGCTTAATACGTCCCCTGCTGGGACGAAGTCTATATCATGAACAAGGGAGGGATGCAGGGTCTGTCCCTTTCCACCTCATCATTCTTGCCTGCCAGGCCAAGCTCCTTAGAGAACCTGCTATACTACAGATCCCCAAGCTCAGGGAGGTCCCCAGACAAGCGTTCCCTCATCTTGGCTAACATGATGGTATTTTATTTCCTACCCCCAATGCTAGGGGCCTGGCACTGGATGAGGGATGAGCAGCTTACCTAAAGCCTCCTTTCACTTTGATACTAGACATTAATTTTACCATTGATTGGGCCATTAAGTCACATTTCTGGTACAGCTATGCTCTCATTGTGAGCAGCCTGTTCACTAAATGCAGACAAGGAAAATTTCAGTACAACTGTCACATTATTAGAGCATCCAAAACCTATAAGCATGATAGGAGTGTTTGTACTTAACTTGGAATTCGACACAGAAAGCTACCAGAGTGAAAAAAGAGTCAAACAGGCAAAATTTTTAATGTGAAAAATCTCAAATGCACTGTCCCCTGCTCATCACTTTCTGTGCCTACAGGGGACAGCAAACAGCGGGAACATCAAAAGGTCATAGCTCTTGTGGAGACCAGGGCAATGAACAGGTAGCCTGTAATACTTTACTAATAAACCCTCATGTGCTGGGCACTGATCTAAGCACTTTACACAGGATATTTAATTTCATCATTAATACAGCTTGGAAAAGGGAAGGGTAGTATTTGTCCCTATATGCAGATGAGTAAAGTCGGACTCAGAAAGGCTAGGTCATTGCCTGAAGGTCACACAGCAGGGAGGTGGCAGAAAATGATACAATCCCAGGTCTCCCTTCCTCTAAAGCTTCTATTCTGCTACTAAGTTGTACCATCGCTCTAAATGGGCAAATCACTTTTATAATGCCAATCCCAATTCAAAATGCAAGAGCCAGCTAAACCCTTGGAATTCTTGCTCTCACCCTCAACAGAAGATACATCTCCACAAATATAAATGAAGGCCAATAGTACAAATCCCTTAGCCCTGTGCTAGGCACTTTCACGGGACACGGAAATCAGTGAAATCTAAGTGCAACGTGATACACAATTAACCCTACAGGCTAGAGTTCACGGTGGACAAGCTCTAGAGAAGGCAAATCCGAGCCCGTGGGGGCGCACACGTCTTCAGAAACACCTGCAAGACCATGCCCGGCCCACTTCCGTAACTCGGCCGAGCAAACAGTGTCTGGACCCTCTTCGCCAGAAGACTGCTGCTACAAGATGTTCCCACTAGGCAGCCAGTGGAGTCGCGGGGGAGTTTCTGGCTGGAAGGAGAGTTTGGTGCCAGTCTGCCTGCGGAAATGTTAGCAGAAGCATCTGTTGGTTGGTCCCCACTGGCCAAAAAGGCAAACATTTGCGTTGCTGAAACAAACAGTCCCATTTGAAAACGGTCGCTGATGAAACCATCATGGGACACGAAGTTTGCTTCCCCTGGGGTGGCTGGGGCTGTGGCCCCCTGTCCCCAGCAGCATGACCCCTCCGAGACCTGCCACTCTAGTGATCACCTCTTTGCTAATGACAGATGTTCGGATTTGGCGGTCAAGATACACTCTTCAAAGCTGTAGGGATAAACACATGTAGACTTTCCCCCTCTGATAAAGAACTGTTCTTTAAACAGAATTTAAAAAAAAAAAAAAAAAAAAGAATCTCTGGTCTAAAAAATGATTGCAAAAGATTTAAAGAAGTGGGAAAAATTCTTTCCTGTGACATTTGATAGAGAAAAAACTCCCGTTCTGCCGCGCTTCTTTGTAAGGTTACAGTGCTGACTTACGGTCCTAGTCAGGCTGTTCAATCTGCTGTCCCCAGATAAGCCCTTTCAGATAAGCTCCAGGCCAGGGCGCCCGGGTGGCTCAGTCAGTTAAGCGTCCAACTCTTGATTTCGGCTCAGGTCGTGATCTCAGGGTCGTGGGATCAAACCCCACATCGAGCTCCATGCTGGGTGGGGAGTCGGCTTAAGATTCTCTCTCTCCCAAGACATGTATCATAGGACCTCACTGATATGAGGAATTCTTAATCTCAGGAAACAAACTGAGGGTTGCTGGAGTGGTGGGGGTGTGGGAGGGAGGGGGTGGCTGGGTGATAGACACTGGGGAGGGTATGTGCTATGGTGAGCGCTGTGAATTGTGCAAGACTGTTGAATCACAGATCTGTACCTCTGAAACAGATAATGCAATATATGTTAAGAAAAAAAAAAGAAGAAGATAGCAGGAGGGGAAGAATGAAGGGGGCGGAAATCGGAGGGGGAGACCAACCATGAGAGACAATGGACTCTGAAAAACAAACTGAGGGTTCTGGAGGGGAGGGGGGTGGGGGGATGGGTTAGCCTGGTGATGGGTATTAAAGAGGGCACGTTCTGCGTGGAGCACTGGGTGTTGTGCACAAACAATGAACCATGGAAAGCTACATCCAAAACTAATGATGTAATGTATGGTGATTAACAATAAAAAAATTAAAAAAAAAAAAAAAGATTCTCTCTCTCCCTCTGTCCCTTCAACCTCTCCTCTCCCTCTTTAAAAAAAATAAATAAATAAACTCCAGGCCACTAAATAGAGAAGCCGAATTAAAGTTAAGTATGGATAAAATCCCATAACAATATCAGGCCAGTCTTCTCATATCCAAGCCACTGGAGAAACTTCATCCACCATTTTGTGTAATGAGCATGAATCTCCAAAAAAAGACACTGTCGACCACACACATGCCAACATTGTTGGAAGTTAGGGCAACAACTAACAATTACTTATTATTGTTATTGCTGTTTCTGGAGAAAGAGAGAGAGAGAACCCACACAAGTGGGGATTGGAGCAGAGGGAGAGAATCTCAAACAGGCTCCATGGCCACTGTGGAGCCTGACACAGGGTTCAGTCTCACCACCCTGAGATTGAGAACTGAGCCAAAATCAAGAGTCCGAGGCTTAACCAAATGAGCCACCCAGGAGCCTCTCACAAGAATTTTAAATCTAGAAATTCTTCATCTGTCATTGTTTTTGTTTATTTAAATCTGTGATTTTCCACAAAGTTAATATTTGATGATTCAAAAGCCAACCCTTAGAAAAGGGATTTAAATTATACTTCCCATCACCAATTTTGTCTCTTTCCTCTTAGAATAGAAAATTTTGTTTCTTTCCACTTCTTTCCATCTCTCGGGTAATCTAAAATAATCTTTAAAAAAAAAAAGGTAGTACATGATCTTAATACAAGTCACGTTTACCTATAACTGCTAGATGCTTATTAGTAATCATATACGAATGGAAAGTGAAAAAAAAAGCACATACATTCTATGTTGTAGGTTACATACAAAACGCTTTGTAATACTTCCGACAAATAAAAAGGAAAATTACGCGCGGTCACGATACAAGACGAAGAAACACTACAGGAATTCTCTTGTACCCTCCCGCTTCCTCCCACACAGAAGTTGATAAACTCTCATCTCAACGCCTACTTACCTCACTGCTTCTCCTCAGCTCATTCTCCTTGACCTGACTCGCCTGTAACGCCTGTTCAGTTCGGCAGAACTTCTGCTTAAACTCTTCCAAAGATTTTTCTAGCTGGTGCTTTCCTGATGTGACCTGCAAAGAGGAAAAAAGGCAAAGTTTCATTTTTATGTTCTTTATTTTTTAAATAAATGATTTATTCTTAAATAAAATGGTCATGGAATATAAGAACTGATGCCATCTATTTTGGGTGAGACATGATCTATGTTACAGCTGAATACAGCATTAGAGGTTTAACTTAAAATACCATCAGATCAACTTGGGTAACAGCAGATAGAAGAGGAAAAAGAGCTGGGTTTGGGGAGGGAGCCACAGAGAAAAAAAATAAATTTAACCACAGAAAAGTGAAACAATGAAACAGTAATAAACAACCAAAACAAAAAACTGAGCTAAGAAACAAACTGGGAGAACATATTTGCTGTGTGACAGATTAAAAGTTATATATCTGTGATACAACAAACAAAGCACATCTATGGTTCAATTTAGAAAAAGGTAAACCGATTTTTTAAGAGTAAATAATAGAAACAGACAAAAAATACAGATGGCAAATCAACTTCTGAAAGAAACATCCTCAGTGGTAGTCAAGGAAGAATGAAATGAAACAACAATAAGATGACTTTTTCACTCCTTAGTTAGCAAAATTTATAAAACCAGGACTATCTCCTAGTAACAAGGATGGGCGAAAACAGGACCTCTCTTACACCAACTACATGAGAAGGTACGTTACAACTTTTTGGAGGGCAATTTGTCAGAATCAATCACAAGGGAGAATACACATGCCCTTGAGACAGCTAATTTCACACATGGAAACCTGTCCTACAGAAACACCCATGATGTTACCCAAGGATGTTACCACCAGGGCTACAGTGAACAAGAAGATGTTGAGCACCTAAACATCCACCCATGGAATAATTAAATGAACTACAAAACATCTAATAAAAGCAAGGCTTAGACAAAAAAAAAAACCAAACAAACAAACAAAAAAGGCCTTTTTATTAAAAGCCTTGGAGGAAGCCCATTAAACACTAACAATTTATCCTGGGAAAGGAGTTTTTTGTTTGGTTGGTTTTGGGGTTTTTTGTTTTGTTTTTCCCCAACCTTGGTTAGCCAGATAGAGGACTAACTCCTAGTACATAGCAGATGTCAGGGAGTGTTCTCTCTCCCATTTCGGCTGCATCCCTATCTCTGGTTCTTCTACTAAGAGAGGTCAACATGTCTCACTTGGTTATATCCTGAATTTGAGAGCTAACCAATATTTCCCATAAAATGAGACTCTACCTAAATGGCAGAGCCTTCATTTTAGAAAACAAAGAAGCAAGCACTGAGGAAATAGATGGAACTCTGACAATAGATGAATACTGGACATACTCAGAGTAAACTCCAGAATGTATCACCTTGCAGCACCTGGGTGGCTCAGTTGGTTAAGCGTCTGCCTTTAGCTCAAGTCATGACCTCAGGGTCCTGGGATTGACTCCTGCATTGGAATTCTTGCTCATCGGGGAGCCTGCTTCTTCCTCTGCCCCTGCCCTTCCCCGCTCATGCTTGCTCTCTCTCTCTCTCTCACTCTGCACTCTCTCAAATAAATAAAATTTTAAAAATAATAATAAAATAGAATATGTCACCCTGTCAAGCAACATGGGATCAAGTCAAGAAAAGAATGAACACCTACAATCCACCTGCCATTTTCGAACTATGCTATTCAGTGTTTTTGTGTTGCAGGTCGAGCGGGGAACTAAACAGACAAAAGCCTGTCCTCATGGAAAGATTTAAGTGATGGAAGGAAGACAACAAGAAAAGAAACAAATCACTGTATCATACATCAGATGATATGCCCTATGGAGAAAAGTTAAGTAAGGGAAAGGAAACAGAAAGTACTTGAGGGTAGGAATCTATGCTCTGGTAACCAGAGCAGATATCATTGATAAAATGACGCTAGAGCAGAAAGCTCACGCAAGCGAAGGTGGGTGCCCTACAGATCTAGATCTGTCTGGACGCAGCACATCCCTGAAGAGCACATGCAGAGCATGTTCTACCAATTAGCGAGGTGGTGGGAAGGCCGCCCGGGTCCTGCAGACCCTTGGAAGGATGTGGCTCCAACTAAGAGAGAGACAGGAAGTGACTGCAGTTGCGAGTAGAGGAATGACATATTCGGGACTAAAACAGTCCCTTTAAAGACGCACTCCGGCAGCTGGCTGAAAACAGACTGTGAGGAGCAAGTCCAGAAGGAGGGAGAACAGTGAGGAGGCTAGCACAGTAATCCAGGTGAGAAATGACAGTGTCTTAGACCAGACAGGGGACCAGCAATGGTGAACAGTAGCCATAGTCAGTATAGAACACAAAGCTAGACACCAATGTTCATTAGACAGAAATTCAGGGAGACAACAGGATCAGAGGGAAGGGATGAAAGAGTTTACTACCAATTTCCTAAAATATGGGTTTTAATGTTTCAGTTGTTGATGGCAATCTAGTATTTATTTTCTTTATAAAGCATATTATACAGGACTATTGTGGAAATATTAAAAATAGGCAAAAGCCAAAATAAAACGAAATTGCTTAACTGTATAGTCCAGAGATAAGCAAAGCTCATGGTTGGCATAGCTTTTACAAACTATGTGTTGGACATAATCATTTGTTCATAAATATGCAGGGCCATTGTTTAAAATGATTATAATAGTAATCTAAATGCATGATAAAAAAAACCCCAAAACAACAGCACAGAACAGTAGGAAATAAAAAACTGATTTCTGTCCAACACCATTCCTCTTTCTATATACAGTTTTTACCATTTCTATTTTTATTCTTTCGATGGCTACTTTCATTAATTGAAATAACAATCTTATAACAACATTAAGGATTTATCAGTGGATTCCCACATACAGTAATACCTACCTCCCCTCCAATTTACAAATTTTAGTAAAAAATACACTGGCTTCTTCCATTGCTTTAATATTATAATTTTAAATGATAAACTGAAGTCTCTTTTTCTTGATCCAATAACTTTAAATATGTATCTTGACTCCCTATTAAGTAAAATGTATAAACATGCATTTCTAGCAATCTTTTTGTCTTCTCTCTACTCTTCAAGTCCTGTTCATTTATTCAGGGCCTGAGTTTATGGTTTTGCAGGCAACTCCAAAGGGCGCCATTCTTTCCTAGTCCTCGTGGGTTTGTATGGTGATCACAATGTCTTTCGGGGGGGGCACCATTTTGTATTGTAATTCACACAAATACACCAATTGGCAAAGAATGGTAAATTTTGTATAAATATATACAGTCTATTCTAGAACTATGATTAAGTGTTTTGTTCATATTTCTATTCAAAAACCTGAAAACCAGTAAAACATAACTTATATTTACTCCCTTTAAAAAAGTCATACAAATCAGGTTTATTCTTAGCAAGGAGGGAGGAAGCACACGGAGGGTTTCTGGGAGTAGCTGAAAAGATTCTATGCCCTGACACAGATAATGTTTCTAAGAGAGCATTCCTTATAATAATTCATTGAATTGTAAATTTGTTCTATGTAGATTTTGTATGTTAACACAAAAAGGTTTAAATATAGCTATACATATAATATCCACACATATGCAAAAATACATAGGCACATACACATGCAATACACACGTGTGTGTGTGTGTGTGTGTGTGTGTGTGTGTGTGCGTGCGTGTAAATAAAGGTGGAGTCAGAAGAATCCTAATGGAAGGCTTTGAGGTGTGAGAGAAAAAGCAGAGTTGAAGATGACACGGCGGTGATCTGGGTTCAGTGATATGAAGGATGGAACTGCTATTTACTGGGATAAGGAAGACTATGGGAGGAGCACATTTGAAACAAATAGCGGGAGTTCAGCTATTGCCCCACCAAGTGTGAAACGCCTGTCGAACAAGCAAGTGGAAATACCAGGTACACACGCAAGCCTGAAGTTCAGAACAAGCCTCCTGGCTGAAGATAATAATACAAGGGCTAGTCATCATATAGATGAGAGGCAAGGCCATAAACTGGATGAGATCATTTTTGGAGTATGTGTTAAATAAGTAAAAGGATTATAGTTTTCAGCGCTTTGACTGTTTGGGGGGCATAAATTACTCGGGAGGTCTCCCACCTGGTGACACGCCCAAGAACCACCGGAACATCACACCCCTCCACAGACCTTCAGGTCTGAGATGCTCACTCACTTCCCTCTTTCTGTAAATGAGAAACCCCAGACTCAGAAAGACTCCGTTTGCTCTCTTCTTTGGTTAAGGAAAGGGAGGTTAGAGGCATTCTTCTTTAAAAGCATCATGGTGTCAGCTGCAGTATAGAAAACGCATGAATAGGAAAAGGGGGACTACTGGAGGAGAGAAATAAGCCGGCTTCCTACTTTATCCAGGTCAGCCTGCAGGCTATTGCGAGCGTTCTTGGCTTGCTGTAACTCCTGCGTGAGTTTGGCTTTCATCTGCCCGCACTCCTGGTCCAGGGCTTGGAAGGCGCGCTGCTGACGGGAGAGCTCCTGAAACACCAAAGACACACACGTCAATCAGACAGCTGGCAGGTAACGAGGAGAAGCCAGGGCGGGTGGGCAAGCCTCCTAGGCGGGCCAGGCCGCGCTGAAAGAGCAGGAGACAATAGGGATCCAGGCTGACCATTCACTTAACAATAAACATTAACTGTCTTTAGCACTGGTCGGCCTTCGGAGGAAAGGGAAAGGAGTCTGCCAGTTGGCCACATGGAGAGCAGCCAGCTTCCGTCCCATCCCCAATCTTAAATTCTTCATCTCTCTTTCGACAAGTCCAGGGGCAAAAGGGAGTAGAGCTGAGCTGCCATGGTCCCAACTCAGCTAGGAAATTGAAGACACTCAAAAATGGGGTTTAAGATGTCAAACATCGTAACACCACTCACAATTTAGAATGACAGCAAGGATATGCCACCAGTTAACTTCGATAACCACATGAGGATAGCAGATTTCCATTTCCAGGCGCTCTTCCTGAAAGACTAGAGAGCCTCACCCCATAGGATACACTCTGCCAGGCTAACTCACTGTCCACTGGCAGCAATACTTCTGGAAAGGCGTCTTCAGCCCTAACGTGTCTGCCAACTTCTTTCCCTACCGCATCAACTATCTTTCTAATGTATTCGCCAACCCACAGGCTTTAGAAACAGGTGGAGATCAGGATACAACTTCCTTCACAACTGAGAGTGTTTGAAAGAAGAGACAGGATTCTTTCCTACTTGGTATCAAATTTCCACGAAATCAGAGGACATGGATAAAAAAGAGCATTCTGGCTACTGAGTCGCTTCTCCAATGGAAAACTGAAAGATAGAAGGGTGAAGGAAAATACGGGGAACCTCTTCCTCACAAAGGAGTTCCCTGCTCGCAGAACACCCCAAGTGACAACAAACAGCAACACTTCTCAAATGACGAAACTGTGAAATGCACACTCCTCATGAATCCATTCACCTTACCTCTTGAAACTCCTTTTCTTTCTCCTTGAGTTTCTGTTCCAGAGAACATCTGGCACTTTCTGCGTTTTGTCGCTGACAACTCAAATCTTCAGACAATCTTTTCAGTTTTTGTTCCAATGCAGTACACTTAACAACAAATAAAAATGGTCAATACAAAATTATTCAAGGTGAGAAGCAAATATTTTGAATTTTAGAAAAATTAGGTCTGATTCAAGTTCATCTTTGTGTTTTGACATTTTTGTTTCACTAAAAGTTGGAGTTTAAATGATCAGCAAGGGTGCCTCACTGGCTCAGTCAGTAGATCATGTGAGTCTTGATCTTGGGGTTGTGAGTTCAAGCCCCACAATGGGTGTAGAGAATACTTAATAAAATTTTTTTTAAAAAGATTTTTATTTATTCATTTGAGAGAGAGAGAAAGAGAGACAGTGCCAGCAGTGGGGAGAGGCAGAGGGAGAAGCAGACTCCCCACTGAGTCAGGAGCCTGACGTGGGGCTCAATCCAAGGACCCGGAGATCACGACCTGAGCCAAAGGCAAACGCTTAACCATCTGAGCCACCCAGGTGCCCCTACTTAAATAAATCTTTAAAAAACAAACAAGTAGAATAAAATAAAATGATCAACAAATACTAAAACCATTATAATTATTTTAGCACACCTAAAGTTTGTATTTGGGAAATATTAGAAAAGATATAAAATATTAGACCATTTAAATAAATACTTCATAATTTGCACTATGAAAAAAGAAATCAGCGTTTCTGAATAAAGATTCATCTAACATTTTGTTGCATAGAAATGAGACGTTCAAATGCAGTGATGTTGATCTGTGTAATTTAGAAGCTGTAAAATAATCAGTGGGTACCCATGACCCTCGTATGATAGTCTGTTTCAAGCATAATAGATTTTGTGGGAAATTTTAAATATTAAAATGCCTCTTTCCACAAGGCTCCCGCTATGCCATTTTAAATGTCTGAAGGTTCACAGCACTCCAGAGAATATCACATCTGGTTTTTAACCAAGCTGCCATAAGCAACACAAAGAACATTCTTTTGCTTTTGTACATAGCCAATACCCTTAAAATAAGTTTTACAACATGAACTAAATCAAAACTTAGGATGCCCTTCTAAAATTAAATTGGAGCAAAATGTCCTCTGAATCTTCCCCACGGTGTTCAAATCCTTAAAATGCCCTACAAAACAACTGTAAATTTTTGGGGAAGAATAAGAACACCTCATGTGGGTGGGGGAGAACTCTCTGGTCTAAAAGAAATGTGCCCCAATTTGGCAAATCTCTCTTCTAAAGTATTTCTCAGAGAATCACTATAATATCATTCAGAACTATTAGAAATGTTAGAAATCTAAGAGAAAAGTTGCAAGAAAAGAAAACACTACGTAATACTTTGCCAGAAGACCAGACACCAATCATTAACTAACCAAAGATGAAAAAAATAAAGCTGCTCATTAATGACTAAATGATTTTCCAAGTATCAGTACTTTAAACATACCAATTTCAAAAAGAAAATTAATTGACCCAGTGGTTCAAATTAATCCCCTGCCTTGGACATTAAGACACCTTTCCATTATCTTGACTGTTCTTGAATTTTTAAATCCCCTAGGAAAAGTATTACAGAAATTATTTATAATAATAACAAATATGAATCAAATATTTATCAAGAGTCAACTATATGTCAAGCACTGTGCTAGGCACGGGAGATGCAGCAGTAAATAACCCAGATAAAAATCATTGCCCAGATGATGGTCCAAATTTTGGTGGTTGACAATTCTCAGGGAAAAAAAGCCCACACAAGGCAGAGATGAATGAACCCTTGGTGCCCTCTCCTGGTCCTCCTTCAAACTGCAACACATTCCACTAACAGATCTCAGTATCAACAACTTTTTTCCTACGTTAACAGGTTAAAAAGAGCCTTTAGAAGATACTCACATTTTATTTAAATTTTTTACAATGACATTCTGATACATTCTGACGATGCACAATCCCTGTAAGACTAGCTGACCACTAGGTGTCATGAATGTTCCATAATATTCTAAAATAGTGTCCAAGCTGAACTCCTTGAAAATATGTAGTATATGACCTTGGGCACTCACTCAGCATCCTGGGCCTGAGTTTCCAACTGTGAAATGTCGGTGCTGAACTACAGGTTTGCTGTCAGCGTCAATGTCTCTACATGAATAGAGACTATGTATCCCACACAGTTTGCAAATACTTGGAAAAGAAGCATACTAGAAACAGCATACGTTGACAAAAGAACATGGTATTGATTTTGATTAAATTAGTTCCATTTTACTTAATGGGTAATTCTAATGGTAGGTCAGGGAACAGCATAAACAAAGCATAATTTGATTTCAGCAACACATCTGACCAGCTCCTATTATCCTAAGAGGCAAGCAGGAGAAAGGTAGTCTGAACTTTCAGTTAGGTAGATTTGTAGCTCAGTGGGAAAAAAAGGTATCCAGAAAGCATTGAACAAATGAATCTGAAGAACCTGGAGGAAAGTTTCTAATAGAAAGCCAGAGCTGTGTTCTCAGCACTGTCCTAGTCAAAAGTTTTAATTCGTGATCTGGTAAGAAGAGACCTTATCAAATATGCTAGATAGAACAAAGATTCAGTGATCCTGTCACTCCAAAACCAGTAAGACAAAGTATAATAGGATAAGTTCTCATATATAGGAAGGCCTAAGTTGGCAGAAATGCAACTGAAAAAAAGCTTAAAGACAAGGAACTCAATGCAATTATAACTAATGTATTATTATAAACTCACCATGTGCCAGGCACTATGCTAAAGCCTTTAAAAATTTATCTCAATCTTTACACCAACCCTATAACACAGACATTAACACCATTTTATTGTTTCGTCAGTGGAAGCTCGGAATTCAAAAGCAAAACAAGTGGGATGTGGCAGAACCAGGGCTCAAATCCAAGTCTCTCTAACTTAGAAAACCAACCTACAAACGCAGACTGCACAAAGTGAATAAATATGTAGGTCAAGGTAGGTCATGTTCCCATTGACCCTCCACTGCACCTTCATACAATGAATCAGTGTTTATCAACAATATCTCTGTGCAAAGCATTGCACTAGGAGAATGTCTAAAAAAATGAACCTAGACTACCACTTCCAGGAAGATATAATAAACGTACATTTCTCTATTCCTCAGATTGAGAACAATTCAAAACCCTTCACAAACGTTAAGAAAGCTCTGAAAGGAGAGAAGAGGACTGAGTGACTAGGGACTTTGGGACCCAAGGAAAAAACATGATGGTGCTGAAAGAAGAGAACAGTCAACCCAGAAACCCTGTATCCTGAGGAAACACCTTATACAGGATGAAGTATCAAGACATTTCCAGGGAAAGGAAAACTAAGAGAATATGTGGCCAGTAGACCAACCCTTAAAAAAAAAAAAAAAAAAAAAAAAAGGCTAAAAGAAGTTCTCTAAACAAAAAGGAAATGATGAAAGAAGGGACCTTGGAAGGTCCAACAATATTGGCATAAATGATAGAAAACTGGAGAAGGGAAAGAAAGTCTAAGTTATGTTTGGCAGTTAAAGCAAAAATTATAACACCATCTAATGTAGTTCTAAATGTAGGTAGAGAAAACACTTAAGAAAATTGTATTATAAATAGGGGAGGGTAAAAGGATGAAAAGAGCAGTAAATTTTCTGTAATCCATTAGAACATCTTACATGACAACACCAACAGACCAACAAATGATGTGTATATATAATGTATTATCTAGAGCAGTCGCTATAAAAGGTCTACAAAGAAATACATCTTAAAACACTAGATAAAATGAAATTCTACAAAATGTTTGAGTAACCCACAGGAAACAAACAAAATGAAAAACAAAAAATAAGATGGCAGTTTTAAACCATGACCAATCAATGATTACATTAAATGTAAATGGCCTAAACATGCTAATTAAAAGACAGTTGGTAGAAGAGTGGATTAAAAAATATACCCAACTGTATGCTGTCTATATAAAACTCACTTCAAATATAATAATAAAAAGGCTGAAAGTCAAAAGACAGAAGGAAATACATCACACAAACATTAAAAGGAAAGCTGGAGTGGCTATGTTAATATAAGAGTAGACTTCAAAATAAAGAAAATTTCCAGAGACAGTGAGGGCTATTATATAATGATAAAGGTCAATCCGCCAAGAAGACACAGCAATCCTAAATGTGTATGCACCAAACAACAGAGTTATAAAATATGTGAAGTGAAAACTGAGAACTGACAGGAGAAATAGATAAATCAACAATCATGGAAGACCCTCACAAACCTCCTTTCAACAACTAATAGACAGGAAATCAGCAAAAATATAGAAGAATTCAACAACACCATCAACCAACCGAAAATCTGGGGCTAAGGATAATTTTAGAACACTTCACCCAACAACAGAATACACTTTTTTCCCCAAGTGCCCATGAAACATATACCAAGATAGACCATTGTCTTAGGCCGTAAAACAAGCCTCAACAAACTTAGAAGAATTGAAATCATAGAGTATGTTCTCTGAACACAATGGAAATCAATAACAGAAAAAAGAAAATCTCCAAACACTGGGAAATTTAACAAGGTACTTCTAAGTAATCCATGGGGCAAAGAGGAAGTCTCAAGCAAAATGTTTTAAAAATGCATTGAAAAAAATAACATAAAAAAATACATTGAATGGAATAAAAATAAAAATATATCAAAATTTGTAGGACAGTTAAAGCAGTACTGAGGGAAATTTATAGCTTTAAATGCCTACACTGGAAAAGTTTCAAATCAATCATCTAAGCTCCCCACTTCAACAACCTAGAAAAAGAAGAGCAAAATAAACCCAAAGCAAGCAGAGGGAAATAAAAGAGCAAAAGTACATCAAATTGAAAAAAAGAAAATAAATGAACCAAAGAGCTGATTCTTTGGAAAGATCAATAAATGATCAACAAATTGACAAATTTTATTATTATTACTGACAAAATTGACACATCTCTAGCAAGACTGACAAAGAGAAAGCAAGAGAAGACAGAAATATCAGAAACAGAGAACATCACCTGACCTAACAACAGCAAAAGAATAGGAAAATACTACACATAACTATATTTTTAAGTTTAAGTATTTGGATAAAATGGATCATTTCCTCTAAAAACAAAAGCTAGTGGCACCTGGGTGGCTCAGTCATTAAGTGTCTGCCTTCGGTTCAGGTCATGATCCCACTGTCCGGGGAATTGTGCCCCGTGTCAGGCTCCCTGCTCAGCAGGAAGCCTGCTTCTCCCTCTCCCACTTCCCCTGTTTGTGTTCCCTCTCTCGCTCTCTGTCAAATAAATAAAATCTTTAAAAATAAATAAAATAAAAACACTAGCTATCCCAACCCATCCAGTATGAAATAATTTTCATAGCTATATATCTATTTTAAATGTTAAATTTGTAATTTTTCTAAAGACTTATTTATTTGAGAAAGAGAGTGCATGAGTGGGAGAAGCAGAAGGAGAGGGAGAGAATCTCAAGTAGACTCCACACTGGGTGCAGAGCCCAACGTGGGGCTTGATCTCATGACCCATGAAAATCATGACCTGAGCCAAAACCAAGAGTCAGACACTCAACCGACTGCGCCCCCTGCCCTGGTGCCCCTTAAATTTGTAATTTTAAAACTCCCAAAAAAGAAATCTCCAGGACTGGATGGTTTCATGGAG
Source organism: Callorhinus ursinus (assembly GCF_003265705.2). Taxonomy (NCBI): domain Eukaryota; kingdom Metazoa; phylum Chordata; class Mammalia; order Carnivora; family Otariidae; genus Callorhinus; species Callorhinus ursinus. Next base: position 45,424,138 of record NW_027397075.1, read on the forward strand.
AATTCTATCAAACACATAAAGAAGAAATAACACCGATTCTACACAATCTCTTCCAAAAGATAGGAGGGTACAGTTCCCAGTTCATTTTATGAAGCTAGTATGACCTCTGATACAAATACCAGACAAAGACAGAACAAAAGTACAAAAAAGCTGACCAATATTCCTCATGAATATAGACAAAAAAAATCCTCAACAAAATGTTAGTAAATAAAATCCAGAAATATATATATAGTATGTGTGTGTGTGTGTGTGTGTGTGTGTGTGTGTGTGTGTGTGTGTGTGTGTATAAAGAGTATACCAGGAAGAAAGGCAAATGTAAGCAAAACACTGGACCCAGATAGGAGAGCCCGGTGACTCAGATGGTTGAGCATCTGACTCTTGATTTCGGCTCAGGTCATCTCAGGGTCATGGGATCAAGCCCCACATCAGGCTCTCCACTCAGCAGGGAGTCTGCTTGAGATTCTCTCTCTCACTCTGCCCCTGCCCCCCTGCATGTGCACTTGCTCTAAAATAAATAAATCTAAAAAAAAAGAAAAGAAACACTGGACCCAGATGAAGACTGGGTTCAGGAAACACCAAGTAATCACAGTTGGTCCTAGAAGATAATTCATTTTTCTCTACACTTGTCACCATACACAATATTATCTATGTGACTATATATTTATGTCACATCCACCTATGGATGAAGTTCCCCAAGAGCAATGATTTTTGTCTATCTTCTCACTGCTTCATTCCCCTGGTCTAGAACAGTGCCTGACATACAGTAGGCAGACAACAAATATTTTGTCAAATGAGTACATGAATGAATGAATAGAAAAAAGGGAATAAAACACTAGAGGTAAGTTGAGGACAAAGCAACAACAAAACACCCTCAAATACTCTAAGAAGCTTGGCCTTAATTGGAGCCTTAAGATTAAATCACAAGAGTACATATATTGGATCAAAAAATAGATTAAATTTTATCATATGTCCTCAATCTTTTTTATTTATTTATTTTTTTTGAAGATTTAATTCATTCACTTGAGAGAGAGTGAGAGAGCACAAGAGGGGGTAGGGGCAAAGGGAGAGGGAGAAGCAGGCTCCTGGCTGAGCAGGGATCCCAACATGGGGCTTGATCCCAGGACCCTGGGATCATGACCTGAACAGAAGGCAGGCTCTTTTTTTTTTTTTTAAGATTTTATTTATTATTTATTTGAGAGAGAGCGAGAGTGAGAAACAGCATGCAAGGGGAGAGGGTCAGAGGGGGAAGCAGGCTCCCTGCTGAGTCAGGAGCCTGATGTGGGACTCGATCCCAGGGCTCCAGGATCATGATTTGAGCCGAAGGCAGTTGCTTAACCAACTGAGCCACCCAGGCGCCCCCAGAAGGCAGACTTTTAACACAGGCGCCCCTGCCTCTTTTAAAGCTCCATTACTTAGTCGCCTCTTGTATGTGTCAAGTGCCATGTATAGATAATCTTTATTCTTCCCCACCCTCTTAGATGGACAAGAGCTCAGTGACTTGCCCAAGTCACTTTGCCAGGAAAACGTGCAGTACGGATTTGACCCCACATCTACCCAACTCTAAACGAACTTACTAGTTCAACTGCACCAATACTGCCTAGTATGTATCAATGAGGTTCATTACTAACATTTATTTCATAAATTTAAGTGTTAAAGTATTGTACGAAAAAAATTTCCAAAGAACTGTAAGATGAAATGTAGGCTTTCAACAACTCATGAGAAGTCCAGTACCTTGGTTGATGCCTGGTCATACTGTGCTGCTGATCTCACCAGTTCATCCCTACTTTTATTCAGAACTTTGTCTTTTTCAATTAATTCCGCTTTTGCTTTCTCCAATTGGAGTTGGAGTTCTTGACATTTATTCACTTGGCCTTTCATTTCTTTTTCTTGTCCTTGCAGATGTAGTTCCAAATCACTAATCTTGCTCCTTAGCTCTTAAATCACAAACAAAACCCACACTTTAATTAATATATATTTTTGACAAAAACTTTACAGCTCAATTCAGAATGTATTATTTGTTATTACTCTGCTCTGAAATCTTTGGTAGGACAAATATAAATTAATTCACACTAAACACAGAAACTACTTTAATTGGATTTAATTCAATGGTTAGTCTCTATTGTCATTTGTATTCAAATATCCATAGGAAGCAAGAGAAACACATTTTCTAATGTTTTCAGAGAAACTTGGGAAAGAAAATGGTTTTCTAAAATCATGAAGAGTATCTTACTGAGGATGCAAAAAGTGTATCTCATATAATACCCTACATAAAAATTACCACTTGGTTTTATACACTGGCAAACTACTATTTGTTTTGTGCCCATATCCATGCAAATGAATGCTAAGCAGTGCAAAATTCACCCCCCTGTATTCTCTGGTAGCTTTACCTCCAGTAAAGATCAAGACAGTGTGAACCTCCTATACTGCCAAAATTAACAGTAATTTTTTTTTCATTTTTTTTCCTACATACAAACAATACCGGTTCCAATGGCATTGGCGGTGTGACAATTCTCACCAGCGATCACTGACAGTGATTTTCTATATATCATAGCACTGGAAATTATTGTCATCTGCAGAGTAGATTCCAAAACACCACCTGGTGCCCTTGGCTGTCAGCTGTGGTGTGGCACTCCAGCCAAGGTTACAGGTTTGCTCCCATATGGACAACCTGGCAATGCAGAGAAAGCTGCCCCGCAGACACGTGCCACACCTCTGGCCAAAGCTGGCCAGACCCCAGGCTTGTTCCATGGGCCACCAAAGAAGACAGAGAAGCGTGGGGCGTGGCAACTGTAACCTACTCACCCTACTTCTGGAAAGACAAAGCCACTCAGACTACTTTGGAAGGCTTCCGGGCACCAGCTTTATAGTACTGATAAAAGGACATTTCAAAATTGTGGTATCTTTTATCCCAAAAACAGTATTTCACATCACCAGATTGAGATATTGGGCTTTGATGTGTCTAACAAAACACACAAGCACCTTTTAGGACTAAAAATGTCTGGCATCACCTCAGAAATTATCTCAGGAAAATGTAATTTCAATTTAATTTAGCTCAATTTAGCTCAATTTACCTTGATTCTGGGCTTTTAATTGGTCCAAAAGGTGAGAATTGCTCGAATTATCACAGAAACTGCTATTAGCATCTCTTTTCCCTGTTTGCAAAGTTGATCTACTTGGAGTCACCTCTTGTTCCCCAGAAAAGTGAGATGCAGAGAACTCTCTCCTAATCGGAGTTTTTAGAGCATTCAATGAAAGCCGAGTTGGGGTCTTTTCTTGTCGCCACGAGAATACAGATGAAGAAGCCTGATGTCGTGCAATGTCCCGGTGATTCATTGTGCTTTGGGGAATAGCCTGACTCGCTTTCTGTAAAGACAGAAACTCTTTAGAGCCCTTTAAACATCTCAATATTCAAGGCTATTTATTTTCAGATAGCACATAAAGACATAATGCCAAGAAGTTACCACTTCCACTGCACACCTAGAAAGAATGTTTATCAAGTCAAGAGAACCATTAGGTCCAAATATCCAGGACAGGAACTGTCGAATGGTTAGACTATAGCATTGAAGGCTAAACCAGTACCATTTGAGTCCCAATCTATTAAAATCGGCTCAGTTTTTATATTTATTCTGCATCCCCCATATACTCCATTAAACACAAGTGAGTATTCACTACCATTTTGAGTTTTGAAATTTGGTGTCCTTTGCTTGCCTGTCCTTGGTCACCTCCTCCACTAGCTTTGCACAAAGAGGACCAAAATTAAATATTAACCTAAAGAACTCTTTCAAGAATCTCACTTTCCACCATACCACTCCCAAAAAATGTCATATAAGGTGTTTTATGTTATATAATAAATATTTGTGGATTTGCTACTGCTTTGAATTCTTTATTTTTTTCAATTCAAGTGTAGTTAACGTACAGTGTTATATTAGTTTCAGGTGTACAATGATTCGACAATTCTATATATTTCTCAGTGCTCATCAAATAAGTCCCCCTTATCTCCTTTTGTTCTTCTCTCTACCTCCATTCTGACAAATATCAAGACATGGCTATAGATGGTGCATTAAATTTTTTTATAGCAAAAGCTTTTCTTGCCACACAGAGAGGTTTCATGTTTGTAGAGACTCAAATTTCTCCACCAGAAAAAACTCTGGGAATCAATATCAGGAGCAAAGTGGGCACCAATGACTGAAATGGATCACAAAGCACATGATATTTCTATGACAAACCAGAGAGTTACCGTTTAATTTTTATTCACCGCAAGAAGCAATACCTTTGCTACGTATCAGAATCCTGTTGACCTCCAAACAAGGGTCAAGGGCATGAGAATAATTTAAAGTGTTAAAGCTTTCATAGGTACTTTGTGATCCTCAGTATGTAAGGTATCTACTTATAAATCCAGCCTTAAACTGTGTGAATGGTCCCATCTCAGCGAGTTCTTGTGGTTAGCAGAAATATAACATTAGGTGCAAAACTGGAGTTAAGTTGTTTCCCCCCCACCTTCTTTTTTTTTTTTTAGCAAATAACATCTCACAAGCAGAAATGGTAAGGATAAATTCTACAGATACCAGGTATATTTAGGGTCAGTCCCTTAACTAGAAGCAGGGGTTTCTAAATCCTGCATTTTGTTTCTTTTGCTGACATTAAACAAACCTCTCTGCCGATTTACCCACACCAAAATGGAGCTTAAAATCCTGTCCAGCAGCTTATTTAACAGAATTGGGGAGATTATCTTGATAATGTTCCCCTCTAAAAAAACATTTCATAAATAATGACCCTCAAACCCCATGTCCCTGGTGGCAATCAGCACATTCCGTAAGGCCTGAGTGGGAAGCAATCAATGGCCTCCAGGTGATAAAGCCAGCCAGTGAGTGTCTGGAATGACCCTGGTCCCCCCTCCCCCTTACCATTAGATCTCAATAGGGAAATAATTAGATGGCTACAGTTTCTGTAGAATTTGATGAACATCTAATGTCTAGGGATAAACTGATCTCCCCACACTATTTTTTTTTACTCCTACTTTTTAAAAACCAAAAAGTAATTATAACTAAGGTAATCAGCCAGGAACTTTATCTTCTCAGTGTAAGAAAAATGTGTCAAGCTCTACGTGAACCCTGGACTCCTGTATATCAAAGTACTTCTTCAACTGCATACTCTATTGTAAGGCCCATAATTAACTTACTTTAGCCTGCAAGGCTTTGACTTCTGCCTCTAATCTTTTTCGTTCTTCAACCTCTTTATTATATTTTTCTTTTAGATCTTCATGCTTGGAAACTAAACAAAGACAATGAGAAACAGTTTTACTTCAGTCATTGATTTCATAAAGGAATTCACAGATCAACAATCATTTCAATAGTCTAGAACTGAATATTGTGGTACACTAAGTAAAAAGATGCTGGGTTTGAATATTCTGAACCTGAATTATTTTTAAAACACACTACAGGCTAAAATGAAAAGTTTAAGGGCTTAACCTGGTAGCTCCATATAGCTCAACAGATACACAAATGGATATGTAGCGCATTAATGCCCAAACTAAAAGGTTTTCTTTTTAATGCCCAAGTTAAAAGTTGAATTCAAAGATGAGTTAATTGATTTCTTTGACCAAATTAAAATTCCAGTAAAAGAGCCATGAAGGGAAAAAATCCTTACCACTATAATATTGACTTGGTGTTAGTGGAGTTGCGAAGATTTTTTGTGGTGTCGTGGATGGATGTACAGAGACATCTGCAGCCTGTGCAGCCTGTTGGCTTCTTTCAAGTTCAGATTTACACCTGTTAGAAAAGGACCCAAGAGGACGCAAATCAGAGCAAACGCTACTGAATGCCAGCACCACCCATTCCCAGAGAGTAATAAACTTACGAAAACCCCACCCTCTAAGAATTCTTACCACTTCATCAGTCTAACAGACATTTAACAAGAACTAACTTATGGAACAGACCTAAACTCAGGCCCCGCTCTTCAAAGGAACTCAGTCTGGTTAGGGAAACAGAAATATAAACCAATAATCACAATGTTATAAAGGCTACCATGAAGATCTGTAATGACACTATAGTTATAGAGTTGGGAGGCTGGGGATATATTCTGAGCAAAGTTTATACTCTAAGCCAAAGAAAGACACAGGAATATTTAAAAACAACAACAACAGAACTTCAGAAACATAGAAAGAAACTGGTGTCACTGAAGCATGGGCTCAAATCACAAAACTGAATGACATCATTTGTGAATATTAAGTCATGACAAAAACATAGACTTGCCATGTATTTTATGACATTTTAAAAACACAGACATAAAAATCAAGTTAACAGTGCATCTAGAGAAGACAGGGCTGGCAACAGTCACAAAGAAATGGGAAAAGTAAACTATATATTGTATATATGCACAGAATATTTCTATCATTTAAGTTCTGAACACCTTTCAAAATCAAACAACCTAAGAGGACTCAATTCTCACAAGTCTGTAATGTCTCTGATTTTAGCTCAACACAAGAAATGAACACCCCATAGAACAGCTAATGATGTGCAGTCTCTTTCTCATGGACATGTTGCTCAAAACAAGGAGTGAAGGAAGTGCCCCAGTGCCCTAGCTCCACTCAGCTCCAAACTCAAACTGGGAAGGAAAAAGCAATGTCTGGGCTAAAAAGGACTGCTCTGCAAATCAAATCTTCACATTCGAACTTATGGTTGGTAACAGCACTCTCCAATAGAAAGGTTCTACTACCATGTAAAGAGCAACAAGAAACAAATGGATTTAATATTAGTATTTTTATTTAATTCCATATTTTCAAAATACTATCATTTCAACTTACAGTCAATACTAAAATTATTGAGATATTTTACATTTTTTTCTACTGAACCTTCAGAATTTGGTAAGCGTTGTGTATAGCACATCTCAATTTGTTGTTGGTTTTTTTTTTTTTAAGATTTTCTTTATTTATTTGAGAGAGAGAGAGAGAGAGAGCACAAGCAGGGGAGAAGGGTAGGAGGGAGAAGGAGCCCGATGCGGGTCTCGAACACAGGACCCTGGAGATCATGACCTGAGCTGAAGGCAGACACTTAACCGACTAAGCCACCCAGGCACCCTATCACATTTCAATGTGTAATAGCCACATTTCAAGCACTTAATAGCCACATGTAGCCAGTAGCTACCACAATGAATGGTCCAGGTCTATGGACTACCAAAGGTGTAGCAAATTTGGTGATTTTAGAGATGAATTTTAAAGAAGCTTGTAAAAATCAGTGTTTCTTTTTCCTCTCAAATTCAAACTTTATCCTCCTGTCTATCCTTTCATTAGAAAAAAAGTTTATTTTAAATATAAAACTATACCCTATTATTTCTATAAGCCTTTATTTCTATTTCCTACAAAGAAAAACAAAAACTGCCACCAAAATAGCACTAAATTAAGCAGTTTAACTGCATGAGATTGTCAATATTCAACAGTTTCTGACCAACATTTCCAATGGTTCAACCTAACTTGTTTGAGACCTTCCAGAAACCTAACCAGTGGCCACTGATGGAAAAAATAAGTTTCTGCCTGCACTTAAAGGTTAGCAGTGGGAATTTGAAAACACTCAATAGTTTTTCTAGTTTAGTTTTTATATTCTAGGAAACTGTACTCTTAATAGTTTTTTTTTAACTTAATAGTTTTTACAGTCTGAGGTTTATATAGTTTATAAACATCTATATCTACATCACCGGTAATAAGAATACTTTTAAACTAAGTGTGCTATCCTAACCCCAACTATAACAACTGATAATAATAATGTTAACACTTACCAAGTTGCTAGGTATCACACACAACTCTGAGCACTTTATATCTGCAAGTATTGCCACCAAATGTCACTTTGCAATAAAAAATAGACATGTATACAAAAATATGTTTACCTCAAATGTTAAAAATACAAACATTTCTGTCTAAATTATTAAAACCAATATTTCTGGGGCACCTGGGTAGCTCAGCCAGTTAAGTGACCGACTCTTGGTTTCCACTCAGGTCATGATCCTAGGGTCATGGGATCAAGCCCCACATGGGGCTCCACACTCGACGGGGAGTCTGCTTGGGATTCTTTCCTTCTCTCTCCCCCTTTGCCTCTCCATCACCTTGCTCGCTCTCTTTCTGTCTCTCCTCACTCAGATAAATAAATAAGATCTTTAAAAATAAACAAAAATAAACCCGTATTTCTAAAACCAGCAGCCAAAATGTACTTTCAAAGAAAACTATTCTGGCATTCTGAAAGTAAGCTTCCTACTTCCCTAACATCTGTTTTCCAAAAACAACTATCTATCTTTCATTTATTTATTCGACAAATATTTGAGGGCCTGCCAGGTACACGGGGTACACTGATAAGACTGACCAGGGCTCGGGGCACCTGGGTGGCTCAGTCATTAAGCGTCTGCCTTTGGCTCAGGTCATGATCCCAGGGTCCTGGGATCGAGCCCCGCATCTGGCTCCCTGCTCAGCGGGAAGCCTGTTTTTCCCACTCCTGCCCCCCTGCTTGTGTTCCCTATCTCGCTGTCTGTCTCTGTCTCTGTCTCTGTCTCTCTCTCCATCAAAAAAATAAATAAAATCTTGAAAAAAAAAAAAAAAAAAAAGACTGACCAGGTCTCTGTTCTCATGGAGTCTGGTATGGCAGACAGTAAACAAGAAAACAAAAAACTCAATGAGATAGAAGTTATTTATCATTCCAACATGCAACTTATAGAGAGCCACCTTCCTACGTGGGTAGGAAAAAAATTAGGAAGAGATTTCTGTGTACCTAAATTATCCTCGCAGGAAGACAAATAAGAGTAATTTTAAAGTATTTTAACTTTCAATTTGAGAGGTTGGTATAATTAAGATTATTGTGGCCACATTAGGAAAAAAAATTTCATGGAATCAAGATCTTTATTAATTACAAAGGGAAAAACAGTGTAACTTCACAGTGGAGAAACCCAGAGAACACCTCAGCCAGGGAATCAGGGTAAAAGTCCTATTAGGTCACGTATCTCCTGATAGGATACATTGAGAAAGGCACATCACGACTTCTGTGGTATTCTCACCCAAAATTCATAACCTCAGTCTGACCCAGTGGTTCTCAATCCAGGATGATTTTACCCTCCCAAAAGACATTTGGCAATGACTAGAGACATGTTTGATTATCAAAACATGCAGGTGGGGGAGGTGCTACTGGCATCTAGTGGATAGAGGCCAGGAACGCTGTTAAGTATCCTACAATGCACAGGACAGCCTTCCCCAGCAAAGGACCATCTAGTCCCAAATGTGAATTATGCCACTGCTGAAAAGTCCTGATCTCATCAATAGACAAACCTAAATTGAGGACTATTCTACAAAAGAGCTGACTAGGACTCTTCAACAACTTCAAGGACACAAAAAACAAGATATCGTCACAGCTTAGAAAGAGACTAAGAAAATATCAACTAAATGTAATGTGGAATCCTGGATCAGAGCCTGGAACAGAGAAAGCTCATGACTGGAAAAACCAGTGACATTCTAACAAGGTCCATAGTTTAGTGAATAGTATTGAATCAATGTTTATTTCTGGTTTGGTCATTGTACTTTGGTTATGTAAGATGTTAACAACGGTTTCTATAAATCTAAAGTTATTTCAAAATGAAATTGTTTTTGTTTTTGTTTTTTTTTAATTTCTGGGTGTGTCTTAGCAGAATCAACAACGGGGCAATCTGCTGACGTCCACTTTGCTTTCCACCCTTGTTATTTTTACAAAATTCCACTATTAGAACAAGAAGATACCATCTATAAGCTAGCAGTATTTTGGTCCCACTGGATTTATTTTGATTAATGTCTCAAGTTGGATTTTTTTCTTTTAATGGAAAAGAAGTCATAGGCACCATTTTTTATTGCCTAAACTGGCAAACTGGTTATGTAATGCTTAAGATGGAAGATGGGGATCTCAGTAGGAACTTTTTTTTTTAATTTAAGATTTTATTTATTTATTTGACAGAGAGAGACAAAGCGAGAGAAGGAACACAAGCAGGGGGAGTGTGAGAGGGAGAAGCAGGCTTCCCGCTGAGCGGGAAGCCCGATGTGGGGCTCGACCCCAAGACGCTGGGATCATGACCTGAGCCGAAGGCAGACGCTTAAGGGCTGAGCCACCCAGGCGCCCCAGTAGGAGCCCCTTCTTGAGTATGCTTCCTTCCCTCTCCAGCTTAAGATTCCACGGCACACAATTTTAACCACTCTCTTCCCAGCATCCTTAAATATTCCACCATCTTCCATACCATTACCCTGGCCAAAAACAACCCCAACTCAATCCTCCTGTTCACATTCTCAGCATTTACCTCCCAGATGCTAAAAGGAAAAGAAAAAAAAGCATACAACTCTATAGATGGGTCCCACTATAAATTCCTGGTCTCCAACCTCAACGGGGCCCTCAGTGCTCCTAGGTCTTTTGAAATTCCCTAGTTCTCTCTTTCTCTACAACAGCTTTTCCACTCAGAGGAAGAAACATAAGCCATCGGTATTAGATATGCTTAACTCCCCTCCATCTTCTAGTACTCATTGTTGAGAGATTTGGTATTATTTAATATTACATCATCTGGTAGAAAACATAGCATCTGGCCCACGAAGCAGCTTAATAAATATATCTTGAATGAATAAATGAATAAGAAGCCATTTAATGCATTTACATAGTATTGAGCCATGCAATTATAGCACTGAAGTATAGAAGAATTAATTCTCCTCAAGTCATTGTTTATTTCACTGGGAAATTGATTGACATATAATTACACCATTAAAGGAAAAGATAAAAGCATCCAATGAACACGTATAAAAGATTATATGTGTTCCACATTAATACCACTCAAACATAATTACCTTTTCAGTTCCTGTTCCAGTTTTTCTATTTGTTTTTTGCTGGAGTTCAGCTGCCCTTCTTGGAAATTCACTTGTGACTCCTTGACTTGAAGTTCATGAGAAATTTTCTGCTTGGTCTTCTCCAGATTCTCACATATTTCCATCAAGCTTTGGTTCTCCCTTTTTAGGTTTGCGCCCTCTGTTTTTTCATTCTCAACCTAACAGAATCATGCAGAAATAGGTCTCTTTTACTTCATGAATTTACCAAGTATTTGTAAATCTGAGTGTAACACCGACAACTAATTATTGTGAGATGTGGTTGCTGTAATCCATAGGTCAGTGCTTCTTCACAAACACAAAAATTTTTTTTTAAAGATTTATTTGAGAAAGAAAGAGCACAGGGCAGAGAGGGAGAAGGAGAGAAAGTCCAAGCAGATTCCATGCTGAGCCCAGAGCCTGACTGGGGCTCAATCTCACGACCCTGAGATCATGACCTGAGCCAAAACCAAGATCGGATGCTTAACCGATGGTGCCACCCAGGCGCCCCACAAACACAGCAATTTTAAATGACCTCACTTTGAAGACTAGATAGAAAAGTTCTATGAAGTCATGGATTATATTGTCTTTGGTCAGGGCTATACATACCCTTCCTGGAAAGGGACTTGGCTTTAATGTCCTTTCAAGTATAACAAAATCAAAAATAAACCCTATAAATCTCTCTTAGCAATTCATTTTAAAGGCTGGCCACTGGGGCACCTGGGTGGCTCAGTCAATTAAGTGTCTGCCTTCAGCTCAGGTCATGATCCCAGGGGCCTGGGATGAAGCCCCGCATCGGGCTCCCTGCTCAGTGGGGAGTCTGCTTCTCCCGCTGCTCCTCCCCCCACTCGTGCTCTCTCCCTCACTCTCTCTGAAAGAAACTAAATCTTTAAAAAAAAAAAAAAAAGAAAGAAAGAAAGAAAAGAAAAGAAAGTCCGGCCACTGAAGCCAGTTGTTGTAAAAATTCTCCCACTAGGGAAGCCATTTCAGAAGCAGTGACTGTACCACAACTTGTTGGCTAATGCAGAGGCAAGGAAGAAGCACTGTTCTAGTTCTCATTTCCTAGCCCAGAAGAGAAGTCTGGGAATGCCAAGGTGAAAAGCCCACCCTCAGGGAGCAATATCCATTTGAACTGCAAAGTGCCCTAATACCGGCCCCCAGATTTGGAGTCAGAGAATTTTGGCCATGTTGGTATGGAACCCAAAAGCAGTGTCCCATGTGTGGTCCCTAACAGAATGAAAATGGAACTCAGCAGCCCTCAGTATGAGGGGCAGAGGCTGGAGAAGAAGGAGAGGGGCAGATTACCACCCACAGAGAACACACTCATTTTTCTCGAAATTACAGACCAAAATCAAATAATCCACATGCTGAGTGAACGGTTAAGAGCCAGGGCTTCAGTGATACCTTCTGCTTCTGTTTCTGCAGCGCGGCCTCCAGAGTCTCCAGCTGGAACTGCGCTTGCTGCCTTCCTTTCTTCAGTTTGTCCAGCTGGCCTTCCAGCTCTTCGATTTTTTGAAGAGCTCTCGTAGGCAGGCCCTCCTTCCATTCTTCCAAAGCCCAGCTCATGTTGCTCTCCTTTCTTTACCAGTCACACATTTATAAATAAACTGGAAAGAATAAGCAGACTGTTGGTCTTACTGTCATAAAAAGAGACCTAAAAGCCTCAGGGACTAAGGAGTCTCTAAGGAGCTTCCAAGCTTCACATTGCGGAAGATAAGGAAATAGGACATGGATCTTCCCCACCCCCTGAAAGGTGACCGCCAGTCGTTCTCATTGTGAGGTACCTAAGATGCTTGTGTGGCTTCCCTGGCTCTCTGTTTTTCCTGTTTCTCAGGTTTGACTTCTTAGCTACCTGCTTTCTCTCACTTTGTTATCATGATATAAAACAGGAGCACTTTGCTCTGAAATAGGTGAAATAGCTCCTATAAACAAAGAAAACTCATAAGTTATTTTGCAAATGCTCTTCTTTCCCTCTTCACATCACTGTCATGTATACTTTGTCTCTCTTCCTCTGGGAAGCCTTCCCTAGGGCGATCCCTAACCTAGTCATATCTCCTGGCCATAGCCTGTGATGGCACAGCCCCCACCCCCCCTTCCAGCAGTTATCACGTGTTGAATTAATGCATGAATGAACAAAGAGCAAATGCCATATTAGTGCTAGAATCCAGTAAAGCCATGCTCCAGACAGACCTTGATGAGGAAACCTGTACATAGCCTCAGTAATTCAAATCCCAGCTCAGCCATGGACGAGATGTGTGTGACCTTGGGTGTGTTACTTAACTGTTATGGGCCCTGGTTTCCTCATTTGTAAAGTGTGGATAATAATGGCGGTGACTTCCCAAAGCCTTAGAAGAATCTTATATTTCCTGATAAGCATTCTGTACCTGTTAGCTATTATATTAATACTCGAAAACACTTCATTTGTATATTTCAGCCTCTGGTACCAAGAGGGAAGTGGCTTACCTCCTTCTCAGCCACATCTTAGGAAATTTAAATCAGCTGGGAGAAAAGTATGGTAATTGTTCTTTATTCATTAGTCTCTAGAACTTAAAGAAAAGCGTTCATTTTCCAGCTACTTGGGGAAGGTGAGAATCCGCTTTTTACTACATGAAGTCCACAAACATTTTAGTGTCTTGCTTCAACTGATGTATCAATGAAACTTTTTATCAGAACTAATAAACAGTTGATAAAAGTGCTCAGAATGATAAAAAGATGTTCAAAAATTAAGAGAGGGAGCAAAGTTCATGGAAAACATAGTTTAGATATTAAGCCTTGGAAAGCAGTGTTTTCTTTGCCAGTTTAATTTTTTTTCTTTTTCCAGATCTCAGTTCTTTGAACACAGCATCTTAAACTCCACTCTCATTTGCCCAAAAACTGCTGAAAGAAATCTCATACCTCTCTCTCCACCAACAAAGGACAATTTACACTGTCACAATAGGCTTCTCCCTCCATTCCAATCTAGCCTGCCCATGCAGGGATGAGGGTACAATGCCCCAGAGGCACACAACCGATAACTGTCCTAAACAGATCTGCCAACCACTGAAATTGTTACATCAAGACACCATCACCAACAAAATACTGAAAGGGTCAATTTAGAAAGATAGAGATGAGGAAAATAAACAGAAGGAAAACTAGCAAGATGAGTGTTTTTCCATTTCAAAGTCTAAGATACAGCTATAAAGAAGTGGTTAAAACAATCACCAGACCCAAGCTAATTTTGATCAGATTAAGGCATCAAACATCAGCAGTCTGTATGGAGCCACTGGGGCAAAGGACAAGAAGTGTAAATCTCCAGATTAAGATGTAAGAAGCAACAGGTGTAAAGGAGGATGGGTAGTTGAGGAACAGCCCGGGTGTCAAGGTTCCTGCAAGGATTTTGCAGAAAATGCTCTTTCTATCTTAAATATGGGGAGGGCACTCTTTATGCCCGAATCACCTCACCCCAGCACTGGAGGCCCACTTTAACGCTTTCCCTTTAAAAGGAGCTCCCATCTCAGCCAAGAAACCCCGAGTCGCCGCCTACAATGCCACGGCTGAGCCTAAAAGTGAAAATTCCGCTCCTCTAGACAAAACTCAAGGATAGGACTCAGGTCATTTATTTATTTCTGGGTCTTCATAACAGCAGAGCCAGGCACCCAAGCGTGTCCAAATAAATGTGGAAGACGCGAGAAATGCTCTCGCACCTAACAATAGGCACACCAACGTGCCGCGCAGATCAAAACCCAAGCTTTCATCTCCTCCATGCAACAAAGGACCGACGTCCAAATTTCAAAAAGGGACCACTGGCTCTGGGCGTAGACGGCTGCTAAGAAATATCTGTTAATCTCCAATTCACGTATCTTACAGAGGAGGAAACTGATCCCCCAAAGTACGAGCTCGTGAGCAAGCCGAGTCTGGGGACACTAGTGCGAGCACAGCTCGCCCAGGAGCAGAGGGGCGCCGACAGCCTTAATAAACCTCACCCGAGCCGATCCTCTGGTCCCGTCAGGTTGGGGGGGGCGGGGATCCGCTGCACCCACTGGGCCCGGGAGCTCGATCCCACAGGCATCCCGGCCTAGGATCCTCGGGCAGAAAGCCAGCTGCGCTCCCCCCCCACGCCCGCCGCCGAAGCCACGACCCACGCAGGACACTCACCCTGCTGGCGGGGAGGGAAAGACGACCCCTCAGAGAGTAGGGCTCGAGTGCAGCCTCCGCGGGCTTCAGCCCAGATTCCAATTCAAACTGCCCGCGGCCGCCACCGGTTTTCAATTCGCCCGCTTCCGGGACAGACCAAACTCACCCTCCAAGCCTATTGGTCACCTTAAGTAGAAATGGACCAATCGGCTTCCGCGCACTCGGACTGCTGGTTTTGATTGGTTCTTTCGGATGGATTTAAAAATCAAGCCCTCACCACCTGGGGCCGGCACTAGAGTTAGTGTTTTTTTGTTGTTGTGGGAGGGCGGAGACCACGTGCTTTTTCAGAGGCTGTAAGAAGTTTTGCATCGCTATTTCCGCAAAAGCCAGGGAACCCGGCGGGCGGATTAGAAGGGTGTGGGCTATCGCCCGCAACTAGCGGAATTGTGCTGTCTGGAGAACACTTTAGGTATCTGCTTATTAAATATACAATTTAGGACATAGATACGAGGTAGTACGCTTGCTGTGCATTTTCGTCCAGTGTCATTCTTAACAATTCCTTGAGGAAAGTATTTCCATTTTATTTAAAAGTTAACTGAGGCACATCAAAGCTCCCTAATTTGAAACTGAATCTAGAGCATACAGGATCTCACTGTTAACTGCTGTCCTCTGTTGATCATACTCTAAAGAGGTGAGTCCGAACACTTGTTAGCTGGATTCCAGGGGAGGACACTGCAGCCAGAAGAATCTCCAAAACTGGATGTAATCTCTTTTTATGAAGCCCACTAGTTTTGTGTGTATTTATGTACTTGTTCTATTTCCCTATCCAATTAAAAATAAGCTTTCAAAGACAGAACCAAAACAATGAATTGTTACATTAATATATCTCTGATGCTGTTGTCCTCCTCAATAGATTCCAAGTTTTCTGTAACCCTCTCTCTACCTTTCATTAGATGCTTACTGCATTCTAGATAGTCTCTTACCTTTTCTGCTCATCCTTCAGTACCCAAATCAAATGCCACTTTCTACATAAAACCTCCCTATTTTCACCCATGCCTTAGATAGTTATTTCCTATATCTTTCCTAGAAATCAGTGTATATATTTATGTCTGTCTGTCTCTCCTAGCAGTCTCAACAATTCCTATAGTGTAAAATCTGTTTTAATTCATTTTCGTATCTCTAGTAACTCCCTAGTAACTTTGCACATAAAAAATAAGACCATCTTGGGATGCCTATCTGGAGAAAGGCCTTGTTCTCCACTATCCCTGAATCCCCCCAAAATGGGGAGGGAGCCAATAGGTGAGGAAAACTTTTACTGGACACTGCCATGATTAGTCTAGCATCTGGTTATTCTGGGATTTGAACCAAATTCTGATTCCAACACTAATCACAACTCCACTGCTTCCTAGGGGTAATTATTCAACTATTAGCTGCAGAAACAGAATTAGAAAGACATACAATAGAGGATATTCAAGGATTGCATTTACTATTGATTTATTCATTTCTTAGTAGATACCTACTTGAGTGGTCACTGTATAGCCAAGCCTTGTACTACATTCATCTAAATAATCAGTAAAGAAATACAGTGGCTTCTTGAAGAGGGGAATCATGTAATGGAGACTATTCTGTGACTTCAATTATGATTTCCTTCCCCTGCCTGTCTTTCTGGGCCTGAAGAGGGTGAATCCCATCCAACAAAATGCAGGTGTCTTCTGAGAGTCATTTTCAACTCCCTCACTTCTCCTTTTAAAGCTGCTATCTCATTGAGTCAGTCTACTCTTTCTGGACTATTCATCCACCATCTCTACTTTCTGTCCATGAATCACTGCCCTTGAGTCTTTCTATCTTTTCCTCTCCAGCTTAGATTGCAGGGTTCATCACTTAAACCACTCTTCTGCTAGTATCCTCAACTCTCTTGCCTCTTGTTCTGTCTCCTCAAACCTATATGCATGCACCTTTCCAGACCCTTCCTAAGAGCACTGATGCTCCAGAATGGGGCTGGAGAAAACTCCCAGGACTGCACAGATAGGAACCACTTTATTTTTTTATTTTTTTTAAGACTTATTTATTAGAGAGAGAGAGAGAGAGCACAAACTGGGGAGGGGGTGGGCAGCGGGAGAGCTAGAACCCCAAGTCAGCTCCATGCTGAGCACGGAGCCAGATGTGGCACTTGATCCCAGCACCCCAAGATCGTAACCTGAGCTGAAATCAAGAGTCTGACACTTAACAAATTGAACCACCCAGGCACCCCCATAGGAACCACTTTAAATATATGACTTCTAACTGGGGTCTCAATGCTGCTCCACAGTCCTTTCTCCCAAGTCCAAAATTTCTCTAATCTCCTCCAACTACTGTCTCTACTCTGGCTCTCAGAAGATGACCACATCTCCCAGATGACAGAAAATGAAAGACGTCTGACAGGAACACCAACTGCCTGTCACCAACATCTACAAATTTGCCCAAATCTACACCCATTCTTCTCTCCACTTTTCCTGCTACAACCACAGGAAGCGTATTTCTGGCTCAAAAGTTCTGTGTTCTGGAGCCCCTTGTGTCTCAGGAACTCTGCTCTGAGTTGTAAACAAGAATCTTCCACTGGTCCTACCTTCCTGAGTTTTCCTCATAGCACTTAACACTGCTCACATCTTTCCCTTGAAGAAGAAATACTTTCTCAAGCTACACTCTGTCCAATCATCATATCTCTCTCATTACACTGCATTTCCTTTTTAGATTTGATTAAATAAGTTCCCAACCTCCTTTTAATCAATTATCCCTCTCCCCAAAACATGAAAGTTCTTTCTATAAATGAAGTCTGTCTCTCTGAAACATGAATACAATATAACCTATTATTTGAAGCAGCAATTTATTTTTTATGATTTCATAATAATGTTTCAGCTAAGTGAAGACTTAAACCATTTACAATTTTATGTGACTCTATCTAATTACAAGACTGTCTCTCTCACTACAATGTCCGTTCCATGAGGAAGGAGCACTATCTGGGTGGTGGCTCTGCTGGTTGTCGAGGCTGTTATTTTAGTTTGTTTGTTTTGGTTCAGTTTGTTTTAGAGTCTATTGTTGTAGTTAGTATTAGGTGGAATATATTTTTCCATCTTCTTATTTGCAACATTTCTGTGTCTATATGCTTTAGATGCTTCTCTTGCAAGTAGCACATGATTTTGTTTTTATCCATTTTGAAAACCTAAACCTAATTTTTTAAGTTTTTATTGAGATATAATTCATATAAAATACACTAATTTTAGGTGTATAGTGCAATGGATTTTGAAAAATATATGCACCCCCCCTAAGCAACATCAAAATCAAAATATAAATAATCCTTCACACTAGAAGATTTCCTTGTGCCCCTTTCCAGTTACCCACTGCCCAAAAGTCCAAAACACACTCCAACCCTGATCTGTTTTCTGTCACTATACATTGAATATATATATATATATTTTTTTTTTTTAGAGCTTCATATGACTGGAATTACATAATGTATACTCTTTTGTATCTGGCTTCTTTTGCTCAGCATAATGTTTTTGAGACTCATCCTTACTGTACTTGTATTTACCTATCTTATAACTTTTTAGTAATATTTCTCTTCATGGATATATAATTGGTTTATCCATTCACTTGTTGATTGACATTTGTGTTGTTTCTTGTTTGGAACTATTATGAATAAAGCTTCTATATTTTTGCTTACAAACTTTCACATGAACATATGTTTCATTTCTCCTGTAAAATACATGAGTGAATTACTGCATCAAACAGTAAGTTTTTAAGAAAGTGCTTAAGTTTTTAAGAAATGCCCAAAATCTTTCCCAAAGTAACCACTATTTTACAGTGCATGAGTGTTTGATCTGATACACATCTCACCAATACTTGGTATTGGTAGTCTTTAATTTTTTTTTAAAGAGCCTTTATTATTTTACTTTTATACTAGCAACGTATGAGGATTCAAATTTTACAGGATCCTTGACAAAATGTGTTACTGTTTATCTTTTTTAATTTTATTTTATCATGTTATGTTAATCACCATATATTACATCATTAGCTTTTGATGTAGTCTTCCATGATTCATCGTTTGCGTATAACACTCAGTGCTCCATGCAGTACGTGCCCTCTTTAATACCCCTCACCAGGCTAACCCATTCCCCCACCCCCCTCCCCTCTAGAACACTCATTTGTTTCTCAGAGTCCATCATCTCTCATGGTTCGTCTCCCCCTCCAATTCCCGCCCTTCATTTTTCCCTTCCTGCTATCTTCTTTTTTTTTTTTTAACATATAATGTATTATTTGTTTCAGAGGTACAGGTCTGTGATTCAACAGTCTCGCACAATTCACAGCGCTCACCATAGCACATACCCTCCCCAATGTCAATCACCCAGCCACCCCATCCCTCCCACTCCACCCCCACTCTGGCAACCCTCAGTTTGTTTCCTGAGATTAAGAATTCCTCTTATCAGTGAGATCATATGATACATGTCTTTCTCTGATTGACTTATTTCGCTTAGCATAATTCCCTCTAGTTCCATCCACGTCGTTGCAAATGGCAAGATTTCAGGGTCTTTTGATGGCTGCATAATATTCCATAATATTCCATCTTCTTTATCCATTCATCTATTGATGGACATCTTGGCTCTTTCCATAGTTTGGCTATTGTGTACATTGCTGCTATAAACATTGGGGTGCACGTACCCCTTCGGATCCCTACATTTGTATCTTTGGGGTAAATACCCAGTAGTGCAATTGCTGGGTTGTAGGGTAGCTCTATTTTTCAACTTTTTGAGGAACATCCATACTGTTTTCCAGAGTGGCTGCACCAGCTTGCATTCCCACCAACAGTGTAGGAGGGTTGCCCTTTCTCCGAATCCTCGCCAACATCTGTCGTTTCCTGACTTGTTAATTTTAGCCATTCTGACTGGTGTGAGGTGGTATCTCATGGAGGTTTTGATCTGGATTTCCCTGATGCCGAGCTATGTTGAGCACTTATTCATGTGTCTCTTGGCCATTTTGATGTCTTTGGAAAAATGTCTATTCATGTCTTCTGCCCATTTCTTGATTGGATCGTTTGTTCTTTGGGTGTTGAGTTTGATAAGTCCTTTATAGATTTTTGCTACTAACCCTTTATCTGATATGTCATTTGCAAATATCTTCTCCCATTCTGTCGGTTGTCTTTTGGTTTTGTTGACTGTTTCCTTTGCTGTGCAAAAGCTTTTTATCTTGATGAAGTCCCAATAGTTCATTTTTGCCCTTGCTTCCCTTGCCTTTGGCGATGTTTCTAGGAAGAAGTTGCTGCGGCTGAGGTCGAAGAGGTTGCTGCCTGTATTCTCCTCTAGGATTCTGATGGACTCCTGTCTCACGTTTAGGTCTTTCAACCATTTGGAGTCTATTTTTGTGTGTGGTGTAAGGAAATGGTCCAGTTTCATTTTTCTGCATGTGGTTGTCCAATTTTCCCAGCACCATTTGTTGAAGAGACTTTTTTCCACTGGACATTCTTTCCTGCTTTGTTGAAGATGAGTTGACCATAGAGTTGAGGGTCCATTTCTGGGCTCTCTATTCTGTTCCATTGATCTATGTGTCTGTTTTTGTGCCAGTACCATACTGTCTTGATGATGACAGCTTTGTAATAGAGCTTGAAGTCTGGAATTGTGATGCCACCAGCTTTGCTTTCCTTTTTCAACATTCCTCTGGCTATTTGGGGTCTTTTCTGGTTCCACATAAATTTTAGGATTATTTGTTCCATTTCTTTGAAAAAAGTTGATGGTATTTTGATAGGGATTGCATTAAATGTGTAGATTGCTCTAGGTAGCTTTGACATCTTCACAATATAGAAATGGAAGGAAAACTTCCAAACTCATTTTATGAGGCCAGCATTATCTTGATCCGAAAACCAGACAAAGACCCCATCAAAAAGGAGAACTACAGACCAATATCTCTGATGAACATGGATGCAAAAATTCTCACCAAAATACTAGCCAATAGGATCCAACAGTACATTAAAAGGATTATTCACCATGACCAAGTGGGGTTTATCCCTGGGCTGCAAATTGGTTCAATATCCGCAAACCAATCAATGTGATACAATACATTAATAAAAGAAAGAACAAGAACCATATGATCCTCTCAATAGATGCAGAAAAAGCATTTGACAAAGTACAGGATCCTTTCTTGATCAAAACTCTTCAGAGTATAGGGATAGAGGGTACATACTTCAATATCATAAAAGCCATCTATGAAAAACCCACAGCAAATATCGTTCTCAATGGGGAAAAACTGAGAGCTTCCCCCCTAAGGTCAGGAACACGGCAGGGATGTCCACTATCACCATTGCTATTCAACATAGTACTAGAAGTCCTAGCCACAGCAATCAGACAACAAAAAGAAATCAAAGGCATCCGAATCGGCAAAGGAGAAGTCAAACTCTCACTCTTTGCTGATAGGATACTCTATATGGAAAACCCAAAAGACCCCACACCAAAACTGCTAGAACTCATACAGGAATTCAGTAAAGTGGCAGGATATAAAATCAATGCACAGAAATCAGTTGCATTCCTATACACCAACAACAAGACGGAAGAAAGAGAAATTAAGGAGTCGATCCCATTTACAATTGCACCCAAAACTATAAGATACCTAGGACTAGATCTAACCAAAAAGGCAAAGAATCTGTACTCAGAAAACTATAAAATACTCATGAAAGAAACTGAGGAAGACACAAAGAAATGGAAAAATGTTCCATGCTCATGGATTGGCAGTCTTTAATTTATGCCATTCTACTTGGTGTGAATGTTAGCTCACAGTGGATTTAATTTTAATTTCTCTGATGACTAATATGTTGACCATATTTTGATGTGCTTATTACCTCAGTGTATGTCTTCTTTTATGAAGTGTCTCTTAAAATATTTTGCCTATGTTTTTTATTGAGTTGTTGGTCTTCTTTCTATGATTTCTCATATATTCTGGACACAAAGCCTTTGTCAGATACATGTTTTGCAAACATTTTCTCCAAATGTGTTGTCTTTTCAACTTATTAATACTGCTTTTCAAAAAGCAGAAACTTGTGATTTTGATAGAATCAATTTAATTTTCTCTCTCATAGGTCATGGTTTTTTGAGTCTTATTTAAGAAATGTTATATTCATCCATAAGTATTTCCTTTTTTGCATGCTACTGTAAGTGGATTTTTTAAATTTTTAGTTTCTAGTATTTTGTTGCTTGTATAAAGAAATCAAGTATTTTTATAAAATGACCTTGTATCTTGCAGACTTGCTAACCTGTCTTGTATTGGCTAGGATTGCTATAACAAAGCATCACAAACGGAATAGCTTAAACAACAGAAACTTCTTAAGGCTAGAAGTCCAAAACCAATGTGTTGTCAGGATTGAGTCCCTCTGAAGACAATAAGGGAAGAATCTGTCTCAGGCCTTTCTCTTTGGCTTGTCTTCATGCTCACATGACATTCTCCCTATATGCATGGCAACTCCAAATTCCCCCTTTCTATGAAGACTTCAGTCATATTAGATTAGAGCCTGCCTTCCTTCAGGCTGCTATCATAAATTACCATAGACTGACAGGCGCCTGGGTGGCTCAGTTGGTTAGGCGACTGCCTTCAGCTCAGGTCATGATCCTGGAGTCCCGGGATCGAGTCCCACATCGGGCTCCCTGCTCGGCAGGGAGTCTGCTTTTCCCTTTGACCCTTCCCCCTCTCATGTGCTCTCTCTCATTCTCTCTCTCTTTCAAATAAATAAATAAAATCTTAAAAAAAAAATTACCATAGACTGGGTGGCTTCAATGACAGAAATTTATTTCTCACAATTCGGAAGTGTAGGAAGTCTGGAATCAGGTGTGCCAGCATGTTTGGGCTCTGGCGAGAGACCTCTTCCTCACCAGATGGCCATCTTCTTCCCTCCTTACAGGGGCAGAGCAGAGAGGAAGCAGAAGGTCTCTGGTGTCTCTTCTTATAAAGGCACGAAGACCATTCACAAAGGTTCCACCCTCGTGACCTAATTACCTTGCAAAGGCCTCACCTCCTGATACCATCACCCTGAGGGGTTAGAATGTCAACATATGAATTTGGGGAGGCCACAAACATTCAGTCAATAACAGGCCCCAACCTGCTGACCTCATTCTAACTCTGCAAAGACCCTGTCTCCAAATAAAGTCACAATCTGAGGTAGTAGGAATTAGGATTTCAACATATGAATTGGCAAGTGAAGTGCAAGTTAACTCATAACATCTCTTAATAGTTCTAGTAGCGTTTTTGTACATTACTATTTTCTAAACGTGTTCTCTGTGAATCAACATGGTTTTACTTCTTCATTTCCAGTCTATGCTTTCTATTTATTTTTCTTCCCTTTCTTAGTCCACTGGTTATGACCTCAAGTATGATGTCAAATGGATGTAATAAGAGCGGACATCTTTTTTGTCTTTCTGATCTCAGGAAAAACATTCAGTCTTTCACCACTAAGTATGATGATAGCAGTATGTTTTTATAGATGCCCTTTATCGGACTGAGGAGGTTTCTTTCTGTTTCAGTTTGTTGACAGTTTTTATCATGGTTAGGTATTAGATTTTATCAAATTCTTTTGCTGCACTTATTGAGATGATCCTATGGTAGTTCTCCTTTATTCAGATATCATGGGGATGCACTGTTTGATTTTCAAATGTTAAAGCAACGTTGGATTACCGTTATATGCACCACTTGGATATGCTATATTATCCTTTTAATATATTGATGAATATTGCTAATATTTCTCAAAGATTTTTGCAATTAATGTGTAGGAGAGATATCAGTTCTTAGTTTTCCATCTTGTTATATCATTTTTTAAAGATTTTATTTTTAAGTAATCTCTACACCCAATGTGGGACCCGAATCAAGATCAAGAGTTGCATGCTGTACCGACTGAGCCAGCCAGGCGCCCCTTATCTTGTCATATCATTAAGTATGATTAAAACTGCCTGGTTTTGGTATCAGGTTAAATCTGGCCACATAAAGTTAGTTGAGAAGCATTTCCTCCTCATCTCTTTCAGGAAGAGTTTATATACTTGGCCTGTTTTCAACTTTTTGAGGAACCTCCATACTGTTTTCCAGAGTAGTCTTTCATGCCTGGGCCTGGAGTTTTCTCTATGCAGGTTTCCAATTAGGAATTAAAATTTTTATTGAAAAAAGGTTTTTAAAGTGTTCTTTTTTTACTTTATTCAATTTTAGTCGTTTGTGTCTTTCAAGGAATTTTTCTGTTTCATCTGGGCTGTCAAAATTACGGGATCATAGTTTTTTGAAATTTCCTATTATCATCCTTTCAGTGGCCTTGTTGTATGTAATTATCTTTTTCGTTTCATTTCTGAAGCTAATAATGTGTGTTCTCTCCACCACCCTCTCTCTCATCAATCCAGCTTGAATTTTATTGATATTATTGATCTTTTCAAAGAACCAGCTTTTGATTATATTGATTTTTTTCTCTAATATTTGTCCATTTTCTGTTTCATTTCTGTTTCATTGATTTCTGATCTTATCTTTAAGTTTACCTTAAGTTACCTTAAATTTAATTTTCTCTAACTGCTTAAAGTGAAAGTTTAGATAACTGATTTTGGACGTTTCTTCTTTTGCTAACGTAAGCATTTAAAGTTTGTATTAACTTTACCCGATGACACAGAATTTTTTATTTAGGGCACCTGGGCGGCTCAGATGGTTAAGCATCTGCCTTCAGCTCAGGTCATGATCCCAGGGTCCTGGGATCGGGTCCCACATCGGGCTCCCTGCTCAGCGGGAAATCTGCTGCTCCCTCTGCCTCTCTCTCTCTCTCTCTCTCTCTCTGTCTCTCATGAATAAATAAATAAAATCTTTTAAAAAAAGAATTTTTTATTTAAATTCAATTAATTAACATATAGTGTATTATTAGTTTCAGAGGTAGAGTTCAATGATTCATCAGTTGTGTACAACACCCAGTGCTCATTATATCACATGCCCTCGTTAATGCCGGTCACCCAGTTACCCCATCCCCCATCCCCCTCCCCTCCAGCAACCCTCAATTTGTTCCCTATGATTAAGAGTCTCATGGTTGGTCTCCCTCTCTGATTTCATCTTGTGTTATTTGTTCCTCTCTCCCCTATGGTCCTCTGTTTTGTTTCTTAAATTCCGTATATGAGTGAAATTGTATGATAATTATCTTTCTCTGATTGACTTATTTCGCTTAGCATAATACCTTCTAGTTCCATTAACATCATTGCAAATGGCAAGATTTCATTTTTTGATGGCTGCGTATATCCCATTGTGTGTATATACATATATATATATGTATATATATCACATCTTCTCTATCCATTCATCTGTTGATGGACATCTGGGCTCTTTCCAGAGTTTGGCTATTGTGGACATTGCTGCTATAAACATTGGGATGCACATGTCCCTTCAGATCACTACATTTGTATCTGTGGGGTAAGTACCCAGTAGTGTGATTGCTGGGTCGTAGGGTGGCTCTATGTTCAACTTTTTGAGGAACCTCCATACTGTTTTCCAGAGTGGCTGCACGAGCTTGCATTCCCACCAACAGTGTAAGAGGGTTCCCCTTTCTCCGCATGCTCGCCAACATCTGTGATTTCCTGACTTGTTAATTTTAGCCATTCTGACCCATGTGAGGTGGTATCTCATTGCGGTTTGATTTGTATTTCCCCGATGATGGGTGATGTGGAACACTTTTTCATGTGCCTGTTGGCCATTTGGATGTCTTCTCTGGAGAATTGGATGACACAAATTTTGTTTGTTTTTTCATTTTCATTCAGTTCAAGTATTTTCTAATTTCCCTTATGATTTTGTATTTCACCTGTGGGTTATTTAGAAGTATATTGTTTATCAAATATTTGCAGATTTTCTAGCTATATTTCCATTATAGATATAGAAACAACCAGCTTCTTGGTGGCAAGTCAATGTTGCACTGGAACCCTTCCAACTCCACTCTGAAGGAATCAATACCTACTCCGGATGTGGGTTTATCTTTTCTTTCTACAGAGCCTCTGCCAGCTCTCCTATGTGAGAGCTTACAGAATAGCTGATTTTGTGCTCTTGCATGAAATTGCTTTAGACCAGAGGACCCATTGAGAAATATGTATGTGACCACAGGATTGCTGGTTCTACCGTATCTTGCCTATTTCCTGGAAGTAGCTGGTCTGATGCTGTTATGGGTTGAAGAGTGTCCCCCATAATTTCACATGTTGAAGTCCTAATCCCTGGCACCTCAGAATGGGACCTTGACTGGAAACAGGGTTGTTTCGGATGTAAGCAGTTAACATGAGGTCTTTAGGGTGAGCCCTAATCCAATAGGATAATGTCTTTATAAAAAGGGGATATTTGGACCCAGAAACAGAGACACAGGGAGAATGTCAAGAGATGAGTGGAGTTGCCACAAGCCAAGGGATACCAAGGAGTGCTGGCCAACTACCTGAAGCTGGGAGAGAGGCAGAGAACAGGTTCTCCCTCACAGTCCTCAGAAGGAACCAGTCCTGCCAACACTGTGATCTCAGACTTTTAGCCTCTAGAGCTGAGAGAAAATAAATGTCTATTGTCTGAAGCCACTTGGTTTTGGTACTTTGTGACAGTTGCCCTAGGAAACTAATACAGATACCACATTGGAATAGCCTGTTAAGGGCTAGTTTAGGCATAGCCTCCAGTGGAGTTAGGGAAACATCCTCCATAATGCACTCTCTGTATTAAGCCCGTATAGCAAGTTGTGTCCTCAATAGCTAGAATATCCAGGTCCAGGTTCTAAGGTATGGAACAAAAGTTAGCCCTTCTCACTATCACTCGCAATAACCCATATGTGCTTCCCATTCTACTTTGGACCCTACTGGGTAAAGTGGAGAGTGGGGAAAACTACTCCTAGTGACACAAAAGGGTCCCACAAACCCTGAAGCTACAAGTGGTCTTTGGTTTTGTTTGTTTGTTTATTTGTTTGTTTGTTTATGCGATTGAAACCAGCAGGCAAAGAAAGGAGTTACAATACTGGTGAGGCTAATCAACCCAGATTATTGTGAGAAACTAGGCTTGCTGTTACATAAAAGGGGCAGAAATAATATGTCTGGAACTCAGAGGAATCACTGGAGGTATTCCTATGGGTTTATGTCTGTGACATTACAGTGAACAAGTAATTGCAGCCACCACAGTCCAACAAGGGCAAGGCAACCAAAAGCCTGATCACTCTGAGATGAAGTTCTGGAATACCCCCACCAGGCAAATAAATTAGATCAGTTGATACTGGCCAAAGATGGAAAAATCTAGAATGGATGGTAGGCACAGAGTTGATGAATATCAGTCATGGCCTTGGGACCAGCTGTAATAGCAGGAACCACTGTGGCTCATTCTACTAATTCTTCTGTACAAAGTCTTTAGACACTGTGGCCACCACTTGAAGGTACAATTTCAGAGTAAACTTAATATGGGGCCAAGTGGATCTAAGCAGGGTAAGGTGTGGTCATAGCAAGTACTTTTAGGACATCCCCTTGGCCCACCTGTGATTTCAGCCACAGCTGTAGAAGACAGTTCTGTGTGTGCTCAGACTAATTCCACCCCAAGCACAAGCCACAGGTCACCCCACTTCTCTGATCCAGGGATTTCTCTGGAGCTAAGGGAGGTTGCTAACCCACCCCCCAAGCACAGCCTGGAAATATAGGGATAATTATAGTTTCCAGAGACAATCCTCAGTGAACGTGGTCAGGAACCAGTGGATGGATGGTTGAGCATTTCATCTTTCACAAATGTGATTCTGAAAGATGGCGGAAAAACCAAGCCCTTGGCCCTGCAGTGACAATTGGGAAATCACACCCTTCCCCTGACTTTTCCTCTTTCCCTGTCTCACTCTCCCTGGTCCCCACTTGGCTTCCTGGAGTTATCACCCAAATAAACTCCTTTCATCTAGTCTTTATCTTAGTCTCTGCTTTGAGGAGAAACCAAACTAAATGGAAGGTGTCATATATATGATTTATTATTTTCAACAAATGAAAAATCCATCTCAGTTTCTCAAATGTTTCAAAAGCTTCCATTATGTAGATGGAACCTCAGCTACCTCATCTGTGAAATTAGAAGTATGATCGTAATAGATTTGCCTGGTTCTGATAGTTTTAGACCAGGCATTTCTGGGAGATAAGGGTCATGCTTTCATGCTTGTTTTGTGCATATCTAGATTTCTTTTGACTACAGAATCATGAATTTAACACATTCTTTGGGATAAAAATTAATTTTCAAAGCTCGATATGAGGGGATTTTTGATGCCTCTAGGAAAGAAAGGCCTGAGGATAAATATTACATATTCAATGTTTTAGTATGATTTAAAAAATTGATTACAAAAAATAAATATTCAACATCTTGGTATGTTTTAAGTACATTGATTACAAACCATACGGGTACTACTCAGTGATCTGAACTGAATTAAAGCCCAAGAAAAATTAAAAAGCGTTTTCTATTTCCACCACTAGGTGATTCCCTATACCTTAAAAAAATCTTCAAAAATAACTACGTCCCACATACCCTAACACACTATGTTCTCTTTTCTATCTCCCTCAGTCCATTCCCTCTATGTATCTAATGTCCTTGTTTACTCCTTTTTTAAGCTGACATTTGCTTGTTTAGAGGAAAATAACAGAAAAAATAATGGCCCATAGTTATTAACAAAATAATAAAATAACACATGCACATGATAAGAAATTTCAATTGTTCAAAAAAGATGTGAAAGATGAATTTAAGAAACTAGAATGAACACTGGACATCCACTAGACTAAAATCCTCATTTTGTAGCTGAGAACAGTGAGATTAAGATAGTTCTAAAAATTCACACAAAAAATGCAAATACAAAAAAATGCAAATACAGAAAACAGTTTAAACAGATAAAACCACATCATCCCGGAATCAATCACCTTATAGAAATTAGAAACACGTCTTATGACTCTTGCAATTATTATGAATGAAGCGAAATAATTTACATATTCAAAAAATTTCAGTAGCGTTTCATTTAAAAAAATGCTTACCTGGTGCTTATTTCTTCCAAACTATTAAAATCAATGTTCATTATATTTTCTATTCTTTGGCTGGAAACCTGATCCTCAAAGAAAGAATGTGGCTGTTATTACAGGTCCAAGTTTCCAAAAAGACAATGATACAGCCAAAAATAAATCTCCCAACTTGCAAGACAAGTTTGCCAAAGGAGATGACAGTATTTATCATCACGTGACCGAATTTAAGTTCAATTTGTCTCTAGCTCACTTTCAATAACAGTTTTGATCCAGGTGTTAGGTTAACCATGCAGTAAAGTGCATGATTCTCCTGATCTCTATAATCAGCGGGTTTGACACCTTGAGATAAAAGGTAAAGGAATTTTCTAAACCAGGAATAAAATGTTAGTATCCCTAAGAATACCATGGAAAGCTTTTCTAAAATACCAAAAAAAAAATGTTTAAGATTTTATTTATTTGACAGAGAGAGACAGAGAGGGATCACAAGAAGGTAGAGCGGCCAGCAGAGGGAAAGGGAGAAGCAGACTCCCCGCTGAGCAGAGAGCCCAACACAGAGCTCAATCCCAGGACCCTGGGATCATGTCCTGAGTCGAAGGGAGACACTTAACCAACCAAGCCACCCAGGGGCCCCTTAAATGAAAAATTTGAGGTTATATCTAGTTTTGATTTAATAGGTATAAGAGGGAGTACAGAAATTCACTTTAGGAAGCACCCCTGTGGTCAACAGATAGAGTGAAGTTACTTCCTGGTTTACTTCTATTGTGCTGGCATCCCTCTGGTTTAACATGTGTCTGAGTTGTCCTTGTTATTGTTGTTGCTTTTAACGAGATATTAACAGGTGTGTTAGAATAAACCAGGATGGGTTTGGTAGATCACTTTGTACTTCCATATTCTACCATGGTCTTCTCTAGGAGTGTGTGATATATATGTGCAATAAACAGGGTTCAACATGTAACAAGAGGTTAAATCTGAACTATCAGTGCTAACTCCTCACTTTTTCAAAAACAAGACACAATGAACCAACTCCACTACTTTAAAGGTAGCATACATAAGCGAAATAAGTCAATCAGAGAAAGACAAGTATCATATGATCTCACTGATATGAGGAATTCTTAATCTCAGGAAAGAAACTGAGGGTTGCTGGAGTGGAGGGGGTGGGAGGGATGGGGTGGCTGGGTGATAGACCTTGGGGAGGGTATGTGCTATGGTGAGAGCTGTGAATTGTGTAAGACTGATGAGTCACAGACTTGTACCCTGAAACAAATCATACATTATATGTTAAAAAAAAAAAAAGAAGAAGAAGATAGTAGGAAGGGAAAAATGAAGGGAGGCAAATAGAAGGGGGAAACAAACCGTCAGAGATTTATATGCAAACGATCATGGAACATTACATCAAAAACTAATGATGTAATGACTGGTGACTAACATAACATAATAAAATAAAATTTAAAAAAATAATTAAAAAAATAAAGGTAGCATACAGGATGGTGGCTGATAAAGAGTGGTTGCATAAAAGTGGCATTTGGACAGCTTCCGGTCCTGGGATTGGGAGAAATGCTTGTTGCTACTGCCCCTAGTGGTCATCTGGGGTATGAGTCAGTTGTGCCTTGGTCAAGTCAGGCCTGGGCGATGATGAAGCCATTAGGCTGCCAGTAGGCCAGTGGGTGGGATCACCGTGAAAAGTAAGAAATGAGAAATTTGGTGAATATGAGATAGATGTGGAAGTGGGGGTTAAGCATGCCTGCCAAAGGGCTTATATAGAGTGGTGTGAACAATCCTGCTAAAATGGTTTTGTAATATACTAGATAGTGTAAATCTACAAGTCTTTATTGTTTGGTAATAGTTCTTAAAGATTTTGCAGTGAACCCTCTCAGCACCAATGAACCAAGAAACAAAACAAAGCAAATGTGTGTTTAGTGAAAAAATTAAGTACAGAATTCTCAATTTTCAGTGATGTTGATGAGGAATCTATAATGTACCTAAAATGTTTGCCCAATTACTATCCACCATGAGAACTGTAGTAATGAAAACTAGAAAAAAAAAAAATGAATGTGCCGTAGAGGCCCCAGTATTTACTTTAAACGTGAGACATTATTCTAAGGTTTTCTTCGACAAGTATGAAATATGAAGCATAGCTGTTAATGTGTTTGGTTTAATTAACAGAAGAACTCTGCAGACAGCTAAATGACTCTTCTCATGTGTCAACAGATGCTTCAAATTACAAATTGATTAACTTCAGTAAGTGTTCAATTTTTTTCATGAAATTCATGGAATCAAAGTAAAAAAAAGTTCATCTGGCCATATTGTAAATATTTAAAATACTGTAAATTCAATGAAAAAGTTGAACTTTGAAGATAAAATTATTTGTTTTATGAGTATCATAAATACAAATTCTGCATACATTCTATCTTCTGTCAATAAATTTCATGCTAAATAAGATGTCTATAAAGCAGAAATATTCCATGAAGCTTTTAGAGGATTGTGGTTATTAAAAAACAAAATTTAGAAACAAGGAAGTATTGAAATTTATCCTAGAAAAGCAAGGAAGAGTTGAATAAACAATGAGAACTTCATCAACTTACAAGATTTAATTTTGAAATTCTACAATTGTGCCTTGAATATCCAGACTTGTGGAATAATCTTTTGATGGAGCTCCTTGTTTTATTTCACAAATGTATATTCTGTGCTAGAATGGAGTGAAATCATAAAAGCTAACAATTACGAAGCATCAACATTATATAAAATATTTTAAAGTATAAAGAGAGACAACTTACTGACAAGTTTTGTCTTATAAAAGTATTTGCTAAAGAAATCTACTCTGAAAAAAAAGCAAACAGAAGTCATCTGTGAAAATACCTTGGCTGAAATACTTACACATTTCAAAATAAAAAGAATAGAATCGAGAATTTCCTCCATTTAGCAGAATTTGTTCTGAACTTACTCTTTGTTCTCAGTTGAAAATACTGTGGACTACAGAGGGGTGAACTGATTAGGAATGTGGCAAATTTATTTTAAAAATACATCTATAATAAGACCATACTGAAAAAATACATTCTTCAGAAATATCTCAATATTTCTGGGTATTAGCAAATGATAAAGCTAAGAAACTGGATAAAGTTTATGATTATATACCAACAACAATATCCTACTTAGGATACTTTTAATATTCTGATATTCAACATAAATGTTTCAAAATTTTTATTTTAATATACATAGATATATATGTTTTTGAGAAAGAATTCTTTTTTTGAAAAGATCCAACAATATAAAAAACCAATTTGTTGGCAAATATATACGTTACAATTATACATTTTAAATAATTTTAGTCCCCCTTTTATTCTCAAAAATATCTTAACTGGGCAGCTAAACTGTATAGTCATTCTATTTTAAACCCGAACTGGAGAAACAGTTAAGTCATTCATGCCCTAAATTGGCGAGAATAGCTTTGGAATATTTTTAAATGGATTTGGATGGAGGTTCTTTTGTTTTTATTTTAGGGTATAGGACATGGAAAAAAATACCTGAGAATTTAACATTTTAAAACTGTCTCAGTTGATTCTCAGCAAAAAAAAAAACCCTACAGACGAGGGTCACATAGGTTTAGCTTGCTGAATTTCAGGGAGCAGTATGGATGACCAACGTGACCAAATGCCCAGGAAGGAGGGGTGTCAGGGAGGTGGGACTTTCAGTGCTAAAACCGTGGCAGTCTCAGCCAAGCCTAACTTTTTTGGTGGTCTCCCAA
This sequence comes from Callorhinus ursinus, assembly GCF_003265705.2. NCBI lineage: Eukaryota > Metazoa > Chordata > Mammalia > Carnivora > Otariidae > Callorhinus > Callorhinus ursinus. Next base: position 45,456,833 of record NW_027397075.1, read on the forward strand.
CAGCTATTACATGAGTTCAGACCCCAGTGTGTTTCGGTGAGGCCTGGTTGTCATGTGGAGAAGAGAAATCAGAAATAGTGGGCCTCTGAGCCATTGTTTCAGAAAAGGTGCTCTTTACCTTTAGTATATCACAAACTAAATAGCAACTTTCATGGCTCCCTTATATTCCAGTCTTCCCTTCTCAAACCAGAAAAACCCTAGACAAATATCTTGTGATGATTCCCTTCCTTTCCCTTTCCCCCCAGGGGTAGCCCTGACTTCTTTACACTGCTAACCCTTCCCAATTCCTAACTAACCTCCACACTTCACAATCCTGAAACTACTACTGCTTTTGAGAGTAAATGCAATATTTGAACAGCATCTGAGGCCTGTCTGACTTTACCAGAATCCAGTTCCCTAGGTATCCACCAAAAAAAGCTGAGTATTGAACCCTTAATGCCTTCTTCACTTCCGGGTGCCTAGTAGGCTTTCAATAAATACAAGTCGAATCTGTGAATGATAGATCCAAGGGCCCCTATTCAAATAATGGAAACTCATCCAACAGTACTGTCCCAGGCATCTGGTGAAAGAAAGACATCAGGAGAGAAGGGGAGAGAAACAGCTGGAGAACAACCCCTTGGCTTTTGCCTCATCTAAAAGCTCAGTGGATGAGGCAGAGTGCAAATAAACCAGATAGACTGAGTTAAAGTGTTTGTTCCTGTCTCCTTTGTCTCCCAGAGGCTGGAGAAGGAGTAGCTGCTGAAGGGACCTAACTTTTCCCTCTTGGCTAGTATCAGCTAGCTAGATACTTGGGAGAGAAAGCGTATCCAAAATTACCCTTATATTTTTAGAATTTACTTCTGAGATCTTAGCACCAGAAAACAGGAACACTTGACTATTTAGAAAAACAGGTAACCAACACTTTTCAGATTTGCATATGATTCCTTCATTGCCAGGAGAAAAGGTATTATTTCATGAAAAAGTCAAATTGGACAGAATACATATTCTGGGTGTATAAAGGTGCCCCGTTGACCACAGCAACTGGAGGGTGTGTTCCTTGTCGTCTGGATTCCCAGGCTGTGTGATAACCAGGAGACAGCCCAGTGCAGGGGTGTACGTGGCCAATGGAAGAACACCTCCCAGCACCACCACTATGGCTGTGAGGCATTGGGCAAATTACTCTCTTCACCCTTATCCACCTACTAGGGTTCTTATGAGAATTAAGGCGATCATCTGTGTAAAGCTCTTAGCAGCATGCCACATGGTAAGTTTTGAAAAGATAGTTATTGGTGCGGTGCCTGGGTGGCTCAGTGGTTAAGCATCTGTCTTTGGCTCAGGTCATGATCTCAGCGTCCTGGGACTGAGACCTGCGTCGGGCTCCCTGCTTAGCAGGGAGTCTGCTTCTCCCTCTCTCTCTGCCCCTCTCCTCCCCCTGCCCCGCCAACTCGTGCTCTCTCTCTCTCAAATAAACCAATAAAATCTTAAAAAAAAAAAAAAGATAGCTATTGGTACTCACTGTGCTGGGTAGGTTGTCACCTAATCATCTGTAATTTCTACTGGGACAAAGAAGGTGGTTTTTACACCTCATAGCAAGTTTATTAGGTGTATTAATCACAGGGTTACCTGTGTATAGCTCTTAAGCCAGGAAATATAGATTAGAATTTAGTTTAGAGGCTTTAATCCCCAAGCCAACCAGAATCAAAACACCAGAATTCTTTGGTTGAGTTTAATAGACCATTTATGCTTGTGGATGGCTACACCAGATCAGAGCTCATGACTTCACTTGCCCAGGGGTGCCATGTCAGGGAAGGTGCATTTGATGGGAATCTTGAGGATGACTAGGAACACCCAAGGTGGTCTTCCTACTAAGACGAGCTAATCTAAAGAATTGCTTTAATAGGCTTCTAAGTTGCTAATGATCACACAGTCCTGAGGTGGTGTGATCTAACGAGAAAGGTGAATCGCCTATGTCATTACCGCTAAGTGGCATTACTTTAACAAAACTGGCAGATCTTCACTTTCCCAGTGTTCTCCTTGGTGCAAGAAACTGGGTGCTGGCTTAAGAACCTGAGGCCATAAAGTACTGTAACATGTTAGCTCATGATGGGTGGCAACAGGTTTGTTTTTCATGATTATGTAATCTGAATTCCTTTTCCAAGAAAGGATTTGGAAATGAACTATTAAATTGGATTGCCAGCAAGCATATAGTCTAAATGCACATATATGTTAACCATGACCAACTTGGATCCTTCTCAAACTGTCCCCTCAACCCCATACAAATCTGTAAACTATAAATGAAGGGTGACCCATGAGAAAGGTTCTCCAATAGCTAGCTAAGGTTTCCATAAGGCATTAAAATGACTACTAAGGATTTTTAGGGAAGGTATTTGATCTGCTCAGTCTTAAATATCAACCTAATCAGGCAGGCAATCTGGGCACTTGGTACACAAGTATCCATATTAAATTTGCTTTAAAGACAATATGGTGTTGAAATATCATGTAAAGAGTGCCTACTAGAGTAGGTTCAAAGACTTTAGGTGCTAGTTGGGTATTTATTGACTAGAATGTTATTTAGAAGAGCATTCACATTGTTCTTAACTCTCAGGACAAAGCTTAAAACCACAGCAAGTAACTGCTTGGGGTTTTGCATTCCACAATCTTGGACTCAGAGCAAGCTTCCTGTTCCCTCTTGGCTGGCAGACCCGAAAGCCAGACGATGAATGGTTTGATTCTTGTAGTTGGAGAATCTGCTCTGGCTTTCAGCCCTTAAAGTTCTTGGTGCCAGACCAGGTGTTATTATTTTTTTAAGTTCCTCCTAGAGATTTGGATTTCACTTGAAGATAACAGCAAGGAAACAGACTGAGTTAGGCATTTGGGCAAAGACCATATCTAATAAAGATCCACACACCCGTGTATATCCCAAAAAGGAGTATTTTGGAATAACCAAGAACCAAACTTGGAAACTCTACTGATTCCCTGGGATCTTCTTGGTAGGTTTCAGGAATTAAGAGGAAAAAAAAAAAAGAAGAAGAAGAAAACAATACAAGATTCTTGGGCCAACATTTTTTTTTTTTCCTGGAGGAAATGGCCAACTTTTTTTTAAGTGGTATGATAATTCTATGCTTTCCTACACAACTTGTATATACAGCTGTATGTTTATGATGAGCTGAAAGTCAAATGCTAAGATTTCCTCTACTGTCTTCACCACTTAAAAGGGGGAGGGCACCAGGTCAGAATGTATTAGAAACTGAATGAGGGAGATAAGGTTGTAACTCTGGCTGTGTGTGTGTGTCTGTGTGTGTGTACACACGTGGAGAGGGTGGGGGGCTGTAACTATATAATTTATCTATATAGGTAACAGATAGATGGGAAACTCCAGAACTTGTCCTCATATGGAGCAGTTATGAGCCTGCTTTGAATTTTAAGTGGAAAACAAATTAAGAGGATACTAGAACATTAGTTATTCAAATAGCAGGCCCAAATTAATTGCTTAGGGAAAACCATTAATCTTTTCTTCTCTGCCCCATTATTCCAGCAATTTTAAAGGTCTTATGGTCAATTTTAAAGGATCTTGAAGGGGTGGGGCTGGAGGTGGAGGGTTGAATTTTAACTTGGCTGAACTGGGGCCTAATTTCCTTGGCAGTTCAGAAGATCTTAATGAAGGCTTTCTGCCAGACAGAACCAGCACAGGCCACTACTCAGTCACACTGAGGCCTGTCCTTTACCCTTCTTCAGAGAAAAGGAGGCTTACGTCCTTCTTTTACGTCCCTCCCTTGGGTAGGGCAGACAACCTTCCTCAGCGGCTACCCCCACCCCCATCACTGGGCTCATTCTGACCTTTGTACCCCTGCCAAATTCTGACTGGACTTCTTGCTCCTCACTTCTCTTTACCCCAAACTTTACCTCCTTTCAGGCCCGCACCAGGTCCTCAAAAAATACCCAACAAAGGACCTCAAGCCAATGGCACTCTCTTTCTTGTAAGCCATCATTAAGTTGCTGCAATTTTTACTATTTCTGATAGAATCTTTGAGCTAGCTGGTCAACCAGAGACAAAAGCCCTTCTCTTTTCTTTCCTAGCTAAACTCTTTCTTTTCCTTAAAAAGAAAAAGAAAAAAAAAAGAAGAACTTTATGATCTCTCTGCCAGGTTTATCATTGTTTACTGTACCCACGGAGCTAGAACCTAATCTAGTTTTCACTGCTGTCGTATGCAGGCATTATGTTATTTCAAATTCTCAATCCACTGCACATCAAGCCCAAATCTGGTTTTTGCAGAAGTTCTCTGACATTAGAACTTAAAAGCAGTCGTAAAGAATGAAAGCTATTTCTCCAACAAGGACGGGAGGAACTGAGGAAGAAAGTAGTATATAGAGGGTATATTATGTTACTTACATTCCTCTAGTCTGGGGAACATATGCAGAGAAGTGACATGGAGAATCTTTTCAGAAATACGGTCCAAAGACACCAGGGGAAACCCTTTCTCTACAAAAATGTCTTCAAGGCTTTCTATAACAAACAAAAAGTAAAAATGTTTTTCTAGGGCGCCTGGGCGGCTCAGATGGTTAAGCGTCTGCCTTCGGCTCAGGTCATGATCCCAGGGTCCTGGGATCGAGTCCCGCATTGGGCTCCCTGCTCCTTGGGAGCCTGCTTCTCCCTCTGCTTCTCTCTCTCTCTCTCTCTCTCCCTCTGTCTCTCATGAATAAATAAAATCTTTAAAAAACATAAAATTTATTAAAAAAATGTTTTTCTACTTAGGCCTCATTAAGTTTTTTAAACCTCCCTTTAAAATAACAGAGGTAGATACAGGGATACACGGAATAGAGCTCCCATGAAGAAGTAATTCTTTCTCATGAGTCTAGACCTCTACCTAGGGAAGGCTAAAGGAAATTGAGTGCAGTCAACCTGCAAGGGTGAGCAGAGATAATTGAAATGCACTGATAATTCAGAATCTCATTTCCACCTCATTAATTTCAACCTCTGTTCCCTTCTAAAGAAAAGCAAAGTAGACCAAATTGAAGATAATATCCTGTGCCCACAACTGCCCTCCCCTACCCTCTGAGGTGCTCAGTCAGTTGGGTGGAAGATCATTATCACAGGGAGGAGGCAAAGCAAGTGGCCCACGTGATTCACAGTCCAGTTAGCCTTCAACCCCCCACCCCACATTACTTAACTATTCAAAGATTGCAGGTTCGGTGTCACTTATTTGATATTGATAAGAATTAATACGAAAATCATTTCTGGTCATGATATGTTTCCCATTTGCAAATACCCTGGATTTTGCCAAGCTTGAGAACCTTAGCATAATTACGGCTCAAGAAATTACTACTTGACTACAGTTGGTGAACTACGTATTTTTGCCCTCCCTCCCATTCTTTGGGAAGGAAGGGGTGGATTTTGCATTATTTTCAGTAGGACGAGCCTATTTATTAACAACTGGAAAGTGATTGAGGCTCTGTCTCTCCCATATATTTTCCCCTGTCATTTTATGATGTGTATTCTTCCTATTACGGTATAAGGAGAAAGGTGTTTTACTGTTATGTCATTATAAAAAAAAAGACACTTATTTTCTTGCAAGGAGAATTTCAGGATTCTCAAATACTAAGTAACACATCTGGGTGCTAATCTGAAGAATATCAGACATTAGTTAAGTATTCCTAAACAATTAGGCTCAAGTACAAAAGAAAGAATATTCAGAGTCATAGAAAGCCATGGTGAAGAGAGAGGAGGAAATCAAGACCAGCTTAGAATGTCCAGTAACAGGATTATTATTATGACCACTTATGGAGTTTACATTGTGACAATCTTTGACACTGAAGTGTTGTCTCTAAGTGGCAAATTTTTTGACTGGAAAAATATAAGTAAGGGGGAATTTGTGGAAGCAGTTCCCTAGCCCAGAAATTCTATTGCACGTCAAAAGTGCCTGCAAGTCCAGCCTTGGGAATAGTAATGAGGAAAAAATTCTCCGCCCTTATCAAGGTACCTGGTATGAGGAAATAAAATGCATATGCTAACGGCATAGAAATAAAGATTGGGAAGAGTTCCTTCTAGCAGGGTATGATGGTTGATTTTATGTGTCAACTTGGCGAGACTATAAGACCCAGTTTTTCAACCAAATACTAAGCTAGCTGTTGCTGTGGAGATATTTTGTATATGTGGTTAATATATAAAATCAATTGACTTTAAATAAAGGAGATAATTCTAGATAATGAGGGTGGGCCTCATCCAATCACCTGAAAGGCTTCAAGAGCAAAACAGATTTCCCTGAGGAAATAAGAAATAAGCCTCATAATTACAGCATCAGCTTCTAACCGAGAGTTTTCAGCCTGCTGTGCTGACCTGCAGATTTCAGATTTGTTACACCAATAATGTATGTATGTACGTATGTATGTGTGTATGGATGGATGGATGGATGGATCAAATTATCTATCTATCATCTATCTATCTATCTATCTATCTATCTATCTATCTATCTATCTATCTATCTATCTATCTATCTATCTATCTATCACCTTACTGGTTCTCCTTCTCTGGAGAACCTTGATACAGAAAAGAAACAGGGAAGACCTGGGGAAGAGATATTTGAACTAAACCTCAAGGAATAAGGAGCCAACTGTGTGAAAAGTAAAGGTCAATTAGGTTCCTTGCAGAGGAAAGATCATACCCAAAGGCCCTGAGATAGGAAGCAGCTTGGCATAAACAAGGAAGTGAAAAGGAAATCAGGATGTCCACATCCTTAGGCACAAGGAACAAACGAGCAATGGCCCAAGATGAGGTTGGGGAGGCTTGCAGAGGTCATCATGCAGGACTCTTAGTAAAATATTTGGACTTTTTTTCAAATTACTGTAGGAGGCCACTGAAGGGTTTTAACCTGGAGAAAAATGGCTGCCTCATGGAGAATGGAACGTAGGCAAACTCTTAGATTACTGTAGTGGTCCAGGTGGGATATGTGTGTGCTGGGAGAGATGGTGAGAAGATGTGGGCTTATTAAAGGTTATATGATGGCAGGCATGAACTAGGTGGGAAGTTAGGACATCAAGGATGTGCCTAGGTTTCTGACTGGTACAGCTGGGTGGATGGTGGTGATAATAAATACAGTCGGGTAGACTGAAAGAGGAACAGGATTTTAAAAATGTGAATAAAGAGGGGCGCCTGGGTGGCTCAGTCATTAAGCGTCTGCCTTCGGCTCAGGTCATGGTCCCAGGGTCCCGGGATCGAGCCCCGCATCGGGCTCCCTGCTTAGCGGGAAGCCTGCTTCTGCCTCTCCCACGCCCCCTGCTTGTGTTCCCTCTCTCGCTGTGCCTCTCTCTGTCAAATAAATAAACAAAATCTTTTTTAAAAAATGTGAATAAAGAATTAGTTTTAGGGCGCCTGGCTGGCTCAGTTGGTGGAGCATGCAACTCTTGATCTTAGGGTTGTGAGTTTGAGCCCCATATTGGGTGTAGAGCTTACTTTAAAAAAAAAAAAAGAATTTAGTTTTAATACGAAGCTCAGAAGAGAGATTTCAGCATGAGATGTACATTTGAGAGTCATCAGTCACAGATGACATTTGAAGCCGTGTGAATAGATGTGATTAATCTAGGAGAGAAGGGAATTAATCAAGGACAAAGAGTGCCCAGGACTGAACTCTGAGTAATTCCAACATTTAGAGATAGGGTGGAAAAGAGGTGGCTAGAGAAATGGGGGAGAGCGTGGGGAGAGTGTGCCAAGGGGTTTACGTTTCAAGAAAGAGGTAGTAATCAACTGTGGGAAACGCTGCCAAGAAACCGAGGAAATGAGGACAGAAAAATGAATATAGGGTCTGGGACCTGGCCTACCACACTGAGTTCTGATGTCTGGCGTGTCCGCTTATTTATTTCATGCCTCTCATTTAACATTCACACACACTTATAACAAGTAGACCACTCGCCATGGCTCATTTCCAGGAGATCACTGGACTTCCTAGGTATTGATTTTCATAATTGGATGTACATGGGGCCTGTTTGTTTGTTTGTTCTGAAGGAGGAAGAAGGAAAAAAGTTGGCGCGTGGGCACCTGCGGATGAGGAAGGGAAAGAGAGATAAGGAAAGGAGAGACAGGATGTTCTGCATTCCCCAGCCTGGCCTGAGATATGATGTCTGATCTATAGGAAGAACGTTATACAAAAGATGACTTGTTTTGAAGATTCAAGGATCCCAAATTCTAGGCTGGGAGACTTATTCTCTCTTTTAATATTGTTTTCTTCTCCTTCATTACATTTAGCACAGCTTGTAATTATGAATATATTTGGTATAATCATTTATTTAACATTTAGGTCTGCACTAGCTGTCACTCTCATGAGGCAAAGAGCCTGTGTGGTTGTAACGTCTTGTATCTACTGTCTAGCACAAGACCTGGAAAGTAGTAAGAGCTCAAGATACAGCTGTTGATGGGGCGCCTGGGTGGCTCAGTCATTAAGCATCTGCCTTTAGCTCAGGTCACGATCCCAGAGCCCTGGGATCAAGCCCCGCATCGGACTCTCTGCCCTGCGGGAAGCCTGCTTCTCCCTCTCCCACTCCCCCTGCTTGTGTTCCCTCTCTCGCTGTGTCTCTCTCTGTCAAATAAATAAATAAATAAAATCTTAAACAAAAAAAGATACAGTTGTTGAATTAATAAGTGACGATAGTTTATGTAGGAATGGAAAATGGCAGCTGTAAGTTTCCAGGCATAAATAAGTTAGTGAACTAAAAGTCAGTGGTCTTCCATGTTTTTCCAAATATATTAATTTGCTGCCCGTTTGCACTGCTCTCCTCCTTCAATAGAGAAGTGGGGTCAGGCACTGCAAATTTAAGAAACTATATGGGAAAAACACAAGACATTGAGAAAATTTTATGTACTCACTTTTTCAGGGATTTTAGAAAAGACAAACCATTATTTTCTTTTGTATTTGTAAACCGTTATTTGTATTTTACCTATAGAATGCTTCAGTACTTACACGGACTTCTGTACTGGTGTTTGGGGATTGAAAGATGGTTTATGATTGACAGGTCCATAAAAATCCAGATGCACGGTTAACCATAGTTCTAGAACCACAGGGAGTCCATTACTTGTGTGGTTCCTAGAGCATTGGCCCAAACCATCAAAATAGGAGGTTTGCAGAAAGGAACAAATGCAGCAGAAGACTTCTTTCCGAAAAATCAAAGAATCATACAATTTTAGAGTTAAAAGAGACTTTACGCCAATTCCCCTTAATGTATAATCTGGGAAACAAGGACCTCTAAGTGAATTGTAGAGTCAGATGGCCAGTTTTCAGATTGTAATGATGTCACTCATGTCTGACCTCAAGCTCTGATCCTAAATTCGGTGTGTGTGCAAATCTGGGTAAACAGTGAATGCCTCCTTAGAACCAATACTGATGCACATAATATAAATGAGTCCATGGTTCTAGCCTCGGTGATTTACCTTGAGTGAGAAATAATCCCCAAACATATTTATTTCATAACTTGGGAATTTTTATATTAGGTTTTCTCCAAAGTGAGGCCCTGCTGAGCCACTCTGATGAAATCCCATGTTTTGTACCAAAAAAATATCACTTTCTCCCCTTACAAACCCTTTCTGAGACACTGGTGAGCTCACCATGTGTCATTTGTGAGACCAGAGCCATGTGTTCCAACAGCCCAGGCACAGCTCTCACCAGCTGGGGCAGGGGGGAGGAGGGGGGGAGGGGGAGGGGTTATACATGAATCACAAATCACAATTTTTTTGTAACTCACTTATTCCTGTGCATTTTTGAGGAAATTGGTAGTTTTGTGGCCATGTATTAATATTTACTTTCTTGGTAACAGATTTTGGTTAAGAAATGACTAAATATCCATAAATACAGGACATTTTCTCAAATTATTTCTCTAGAGTACTTACTTTCCACACTGGCTTTGCTGATTGCAAATCAGTAAAAGCGAGTATTCAGTCATATATATAAGACTTTCATAAAGATGTAAGTAACTTTACAGAATAGCTATTATATAGATTAAAAATTTTTGTTCCTTATTACAGCATTGATTTTTTTTTCCTTTGTATGATTTTCAAATCCTAGGAGTTCTGCAGTTAGAATCCTTCCAAGGCCTTCATTTACAATTTGTACAGCAAAGTGCTATTTTAGCCAGATATGGTATTTCCATGCTCCTACTAAAGGATTGTTTTCTTAAATCACAATCCTGCTTTCATGATTTGATGATACCATAATTTTTTTTTAATTTTTATGCCAAGTCTCATTTAATTTGAATGCCTCTCTTTTAAATTAAAGAATACAGGAAAATGTGGTAATACTTTTCTTTCAAGAAAACAAGCTATTGAACATTCTCCCCATATTCTATTATTTAAAAAACCCACACCATCCATCTTGATCAAAAAGTATGTATTCATTCAAAATGCTGTTATTAGTCATAGGAAGGTATCCAAAGATGACAACAAAGAGCTGTTTCTGTCTAAATACGGAACATGTCTTACTCAGCTGTGTATTATCAGCACTTAGCAAACAGTAGGGGATTATTAAATATTTCTGAAATAATGTTAAGATCAACTATGTACACAGAAAATAATTAATATAGTTAATCTGTATATAGTCTATAAGAAATAGATTAAATTTAACATAAATACCATCATATAAATGTTTATAAGGAGTTTATAGAAAAACTGGGTAGAAAAGAGGCTCTCTTTAATTGGGAAAAACATCACAAAAAGAGTCCATTGACTTTATAGAACATATGGAGCTGGCTTGGCAGATGGGTGGGAGTAGGTGGTTCCTGGCGAGCAGAAGGGCCCCACAAGTCCATCTTCCTGCTTCTTGTCAGAAGAGAATAAGATGTACACACTAAGTGTTTCTCTCTGTTTTTAAATAAGGCTCATGTAGTTATGACACTTGGTCTCTATTTATATGTGCATGCTTGCTGAGCTTACTTTTCTCCTCCTTCCTGGACAAGTCTACTATGATTAACTTATCAGCTATTTTAATGGAATAATTCCAGCAGAAACAAATGGTTGACAAAACTGAATTGATAGGATTGACTAGTTATTTTGGTGTCCTGTACAGAGCTTACCTAAGGATTCAGGTCTCCTGACTTCAAATCCAGATCATAGACCATGAGGTGTGTGCGTCGGAAAAGTTATGTATAAATTTAATAAAATTTAAAAATTAAAATCAACAGTCGTGTTCACATTTTAAAAGACCCTGGGGTTATACTTATGGTTACTTGTTTTTAATGAAAATTCCTTCTACCCAATCTAAAACAAATGTGTTTTCTAAGTTTGAAAATTTTTTTAAAGATTTTATTTTTTATTTGAGAGAGAGAGAGAACATGGGTGCACGAGCAGGGGCAGGGGGCAGTGGGGGGCAGAAGGAAAGGGAAAAGCAGGCTCCCCACTGAGCAAGGAGCCCAACATGGGGCTTGATCCCAGGACGCTGGGATCATGACCTGGGCCGAAGGCAGTTGCCCAACCATAAGTTTAAAATTTTTATATTGTCTTTCTCCAAAGTAAGGTACCTTTGAACTTACTCTGATAAGTCCAAATCTCAAATACCGTGCAAATGAAAATTTCATTTTCTCCCCTATATTGTTAACAGTTTTGCACAGATTCTTCTAGACTTAAAAAAGAAAATCTTGCGGGCGCCTGGGTGGCTCAGTTGGTTAAGTGACTGCCTTTGGCTCAGGTCATGATCCTGGAGTCCCGGGATCGAGTCCCGCATCGGGCTCCCTGCTCGGCAGGGAGTCTGCTTCTCCCTCTGACCTTCCTCTCTCTCATACTCTCTACCATTCTCTCTCTTTCTCTCAATAAAAAAAAAAAAAAGAAAAGAAAATCTTGTGTATGTCTCACCCAAAATATAGGATGACTCACAGTCAGCATTTTGTAGTAGCTAATGCTTAACCTTGGCTTTTTCTTGCACTTGAGGGAAAGAAAAAAATATATTCAAAACACATAAAACCTTTGTTTGTATCAGTATAGAATTAAAGTGATTATCTCCAGGGAATATTAAAATGGAAATGGGATGTGAAAACAGATAATCCACCTTTCAATTAAATACTTCAATATTGTTTGAAATGAGAACACATTTTTTAAAAATATATAAACTTTTAATTATTATTAGGTTTTTAACTTCATTATTTCATACTTATACAAAATTAACCAGAATTGTGTGACAAACTCCCATATAGTCATTAGTCAGCTTCAACAATCATCAACTCATTGACAATCTTGTTTTATATATATTCCTATTCATTTCCCACCTCTGTCTTTTTTGGAAACAAAATCCAGATATAACATTTACCTATAGATATTTCAATATATAATTCTACAAGAAGGACACTCTTTATTTTTAACATAAAGACCATACCAGTTAACATATCTCAAATATTTTACAATAATTCCTCAATATCTATTCAGTGTTCAAATGTCCTCATAAAAGGCATAAACAGCTTTTTTTTAGAGTTCATTTAAATTAGGATACAAACAAGGTCACATGTTGTGATAGTTGATACATCTACATCTTTTAAGTCTCTTTTAATATAAAGTTTACTCCTATTTCTTTCCTTTATCGTGGAAATGTATTTATTTAAAAAAATTTTTTTAAATAAAAGATTTTATTTATTTATTTGACAGAGAGAGACACAGCGAGAGAGGGAACACAAGCAGGGGGAGTGGGAGAGGGAGAAGCAGGCTTCCGGCAGAGCAGTGAGCCCATGAGGGGCTCGATCCCAGGACCCTGGGATCATAATCTGAGCCGAAGGCAAACACTTAACGACTGAGCCACCCCGGCGCCCCCAAAAATATTTTCTTCCAGGGGTATCTGAGTGGCTCAGTTGGTTAAGCAAATGACCCTTGATTTTGGCTCAGGTCTCAATCTCAGGGTCATGAGATCAAACCCTGTGTCAGGCTCTGGCTGAGTACGGAGCCTGCTTAAGATTCTCTCTCTTCCTCTGCCCCTCCCCCTCCACTAGCTTCTAGAGTTTTCCACATCTTACATTTTGCTGATGGCATTTCTAAGATCTGTTCAAACATATTCCTGGGCTCTTGGGGGTTTTTTTTTTTTGTTTTTGTTTTTTTGTATTTGACAGCTATTAGCTGAATCTATTCTAGAGGTTTGGTCAGATTCAGTTTATTTTTCTCAAAGAAAAATAGCAATAGTTTAATGTCTCTTTTTGTGACGTTAGCAACTACTGAAGCCTGTGCCTAGATTCTTACTTTAACCGAGGTGGCAAATGATGATACTCTAATCTTACCATCCCTTCTGTTTATTATCTAGGATATTTCCATAATGAAAAAACCCTTCTCCTCTGCTACTTGATTACCAGTGGTATAATTTCTTAGGAAAGACAAGCTGGTTTATTTGTGTCCCTCCATTTAACATTTTTCAAAATAATGAGCTCGTTTTAGTGGTGACAAACTAGTTTTTTTCTCATATCATTTGACAAACTTAGAATTAAACACAGTTGAAATGTTACACGTAATTGCCATTATTATCCTTATTGACACTAAAATGTACCCATCATTAGTCACTGAGAATCTTTTCAAGGTGGTTCCTGAGTCCATTTTTTTTTTAAAGATTTATTTATTTGAGAGAGAGCATGCACACGAGTGCATGAGTGCAGGGGCACATGAACAAGAGGAGGGGCAGAGGGAGAGGCTCCTGCCTAGCATGGAGCCCCATGCGGGGCTGCATCCCAAGACCCCGAGATCATGACCCAAGCTGAAATCAGGAGTCGGGCACTCGACTTACTGAACCACCCAGGCGCCCTGCCCCTAGTGTTCTTTTGATAGCTTTCTTGTATGTTTCTTTCCTCAGACCGGGAGTCCACCATTCCTCTAAGGATCCAGGTTCCATTTAGTGGGAAATATCTGGAATGAAGTATTTTTTTTAGCGGGATGGATAATTTGACCCAATCGTCTTTCAACAAACCCTGAAGGTTGGGATTAAAACACAAGATATAGAGTGAAAAGAGACTAGGGTTCGAATCCCATCACTTCCCAGCTTGGTGATTTTGGAAAACGTACTGGGCTCTAATGTGGAGCAAGACAGCAGAGCGGCCCAGGATGGACACGCAGCTGCACTCTATTCTCTCTGGAAGAGATGCCGCAAGCAAGGATGGACTTGAGAGCTGTTCTCAGTGACTAGCCCTGGAAATTCTTGGGATAGATAGAGGTTGATTCTGCCAACTGGCAGGGAAACTAGGAGGTCCTAGGGTCATAAATAGGGACAAGGGTTGGGGGAAAATGTCTTAGTTCTGCCCTTTCCTCATCCCTGTATTGTGCTAGGCAGGTTTCCCCCTTCCTCTTGGTACTTACTGCAGGGCCAGGATATCAGAGGACAAGCCAGAAGCAGTGGGGAACTAAGGCAGAGCTATGACCTGGTATGGTTATAAGCAGAAGACCCTAAGTGCAGACAGTTTGACCAGTCCCTGAGAAAACCCTCTGCACACACACATATCCCTGCTCTCACCCTCCTATGGGCATCCACTTGTATTACAGAGTGGCTGCCTCCAATAAGAGATTATTCAGATTCTGTGGAGACCAGGTGAGCACAATACCACTTGTCTCCTGCAAAGGCCCATGACCACGAATGCACACACCAATTCACCTGGAGAAGCACAATCTTGCTAGACATCTGCCTGTCTTCATGGGTGCAGTTTACGAATCAAGGCAACTCAAGGCTCTGAAGGAACAAGGCTAAACTCAGACGGCAGATTCTGAGAACCGTAAGTTTGGAGAACAACAAACTGAACAACTTATGCCAGAGAAAGCAGAGCTCATGGAATACAGAAACAGAAGTTAAAGCCAGAGTAATAAATATACTTGAAGAGATGAGAGAATTTACTGGGAACAGAAAGTGAGAACAAGCAGTTGAATAAAAGAATTAGAATTATTAAGAATGTGGGCGCCTGGGTTGTTTAGTTGGTTAAGCATCTGCCTTCGGCTCAAGTCATGATTCAGGGTCCCGGGATCGAGCCCCGCATCAGGCTCCCTGCTTAGTGGGGAGTCTGCTTCTGCCTCTCCCCCTGCCCCTCCCCCCCCGCTTGTGCACGCTCGCTCTCTCTGATGCTCTCTCTCTCAAATAAATAAAATCCTTTAAAAATTTTATTGAAGAATGAATTCTGCCAGACAGGGAAAGATAGTACTGCATAATATCATTTATATGTAGAATCTAAAAAAAAAAAAAAAAAAAAAGGTAAACTCGTAGAAACAGAGAGTAGAACAGTGGTTACCAGGGGCCAGGGTCTGGGGAAAATAGGGAGAGTTTGGTAAAAGGGTACAAACTTTCAGTTATAAGATGAATAAGGTCTGAGGATCTAATATATAAAACAGTGACTATAGTTGATAACAGTGTATTGTATAATTGGAATTTGCTAGGAGAGTAGAACTAAAAATGTTCTCTCTCACACACACAAAAGTATGCGAGATGATAGATGTATTAGCTGAATGCACATATATATCAGATCATCACATTGTACTCTTGAAATATCTTACAATTTTATTTGTCAATTATACCTCAAAAAAGCTGAAAAAATAAAGTTAAACTTAAAATTTAAAGAATCCTATAATTATTGAATAAAGAATTCAATGGATTGTTTAAATAATGAAAGTATCAAGTAAATATTTGAGCTGGGGGATGAGGCCACAGAGTTTTCCCAGGAGGCACTGGGAAAGGATAGGGTAAAGAATGGAAGGAAAGAGAAAAGAAATTTGGGGAATCAGACAAGTGTCAAAGTCCATTTGTTAGGGACACCAGAAGAACAAAAGGAAATGGAAGGAGGCCAATAGTTCAAGCAATAATGACCAAGAATTTTCTCATGTCACACGGCTAGTGAATGGCAAAGCCAGGAGGTCAGCCCAGGGAAGCTAGCTGGAGTACATACCCTGGACGACTATTTACTGCCTTGGGTCTACTACGTCAGATGCCAGTCTGAGGAAGAGGAGGATGAAGGTAGGAATAGGGCACAAAGAGGGGGGAAAATACAAAGCAAACAGAAGAGAGCCATCGCATGAACTAAAGGAGGCAGTGTGGCAGGACCTGGGGATAAGTCTAGATGTCTCAACTCAATGCGACTGAGATCTTTAAAAATAAACACTGAAACCCCCAAAACACAGAACCACAATCTAAAAGTAACAACAAAAACAGACAAGTCACTTCCTCTCTCTACTCCCCATTTTCTTCATCTATAAATGGCCGATGGTAGCCCCTACCTCATAGGATTGTTGTAAAGATTAAATCATATAATATAGATAGGATGCTAGGCACAGGAAAATAACTGCATGTACTCACATAAAAATAATACAATTGCTTATTTATCTAAAAATTCAATTGATAGTTGTTGAGGATTTTCTAAGCACCAGGCAGTGGAATACAAAACAGACAAAAATCTTTAAAGTGATGGAATTTCTGGGGTAGAAGGTGGGTGGGGGGAGGGGGAGAAAGGCAATAAGTAAATATTAATAGATAATGTGATGTGAAGTAGTGTGAGTGCTACTAATGACATTAGAACAGGGTAGAGGAATAGAGAATGGGATGGTGAAGAGGTACTATTTTGACAGGATGGCTGGGAAAGGTCTATGCAAGGAATGAAGTGAGTGAACAAGCTGGGAAACATCTGGAGGAGTGGGGAGTTCATGGCGGGAGTCGGGGTGGGGGTGCGGGGTGGACAGTGAGTGCAAAGATCCTGAGGTGGGAGCGTACTCGGCATGTTCAAGGAATGGCAGAATGCCAGTATCTTGCTTGGGAGCGGAGTGAGCCAGGGAAGAGTAGTTGGAAATTAGATGAGAGAGGTAGCCAATGGCTAGATCATTTGGGTCTTGATCTGTTGCTAAAAATTCGGGTTCTCTTTCACCATTTGAAAACTTTGTCTTTGCGTACTCTGCTAAATCAGGGGTGCCAACCATGGAGGGAAGCCCAGTGTATGCCCTCTTATGTTAGTAAATTCTCTCTAGCCCCTACAACTTAGTATGTTAGAAGACACCTCTGCCTTCTGGTTGAGCGGAAGACACCTCAAAATTGAGCTTCCTAGGCAATTGCCTTCTGCCTGCTGGCCACAGGAAGTATCTTTTGATCCACAGTGGTCATTCCAAACCAGTCCTCTAATTGCCCTTGTCCAGGTCCGTGGGAATTACTCAGAAATGTTTGAAGTCCCAGAGCCAGGCACACTCTGAGTCACCCCTTAGTCTAGGGGAGGTGGCCAGGAAGCAGTCAGGTCCTAGGGGAGGGCTTGATTTAGTGCTGTTGGATTCTCTTACATAGCCCTGCCCATAGGTGTACGTAAACCTATCTCACCCCTGCAGGCTGGGGTGCCCATGTTCTTTAGAAAGGCATCCTAAAGACAATCCGATCCTTCCCTCCCCCAGCGAAGGTTGTTCCTTTTCGCTAATTACAGCAGAAGATTCCTTTCCTGTCCCATACCTCTCCGAGGGGTGTGCTGGCTGTAGCTGCCCATGTCAGAAACCAACGCACCGTGTTCTTGTTTTACTTTACAGTCATCTCTGGATTTGCCGTCTGTCCAGGGGGCTGTCCATTTCTCACCTCCCTCAATCTGGTAGTTCAGTTTGCATTATTACTTGCTGACAATGTCATCTGGGTGTTGAAATTACATTTAAAAAATAAGCCCAGAACTAAGGAGATGTGGGCGGTGGGGGGGGGGGGATAAACTAATGAATTGCCACCTATGGGGCTTTATTTAGATTTGTCATGTAGGACTCCCAGAAGGAGAAAAGTCAGTGTCCCAGAAGAGGGTAGCCCAGCTTTCTCCCGTTGGATACAGTTTTGGAGGTTTTGTGCAGCTAGAAATACTAGCAAATGTAGACAACATCACAAAGAGAGCCCCATCTGGACTGGCCCCTGTATTCTGAACACCATAATTATGAGAAGGTCAAGACAGGCCCTCTAGCTCCAAATATTTTTCTTCTGAGGGTGGTGGGAAAGGAGTGAAAAATGTACATCATGTAGAGGGGAGTCTATTATAGACTTTTTTTACTCAGAAATGTCCTGGCTGTCTTGACATCCCGTAATAGTGTGCCTAACCAATACTTTATCTCCCATGAACAATAATTTTCAGATTGCACTCAGAATTTTTCTATCCCAGTTATTCTTAGCCATCTGGCACCTAGTCCCACTATCATGCCACAAAATGGCAACAGGCAGCTATTTTGGAGAAGA
This sequence comes from Callorhinus ursinus, assembly GCF_003265705.2. Taxonomy (NCBI): domain Eukaryota; kingdom Metazoa; phylum Chordata; class Mammalia; order Carnivora; family Otariidae; genus Callorhinus; species Callorhinus ursinus. The sequence goes on from NW_027397075.1 coordinate 45,474,958, forward strand.
TTAAATGGGGATAATTATAGCTGTCATGTACCTGCCCTCATGCAGCTCAGGGAGGGTGTTGATGGCTCCTTGGCCAGCCATGACAAAGTCTATAGCTGTCTACCTTCCTAAGAGCTGGGCAAGGTAGGGATATACACAGGATGAAAAAAAATGTTCAGTTCATGGATGGGAGATTCATAACTAACTATTTTTAGAACTTAGGGTATTTCTGACCTTTTGAGATTGCTGTCATGAGCAGAAATGACTCCTCCACACTCCCAGAAAGTTGTGACCTCATGCCAGTCAAAAGCAACCTCTTGTGTGCTAGAAGGACCACAGAACCGACTTGCCACTTGCTGTACTTCACGAGGCTAGGAGGTGAGAACATTAACTCTAGGCATCTCAGGAGCCAATGGAACAAACAGTAGCAAGGTATTAATGTTCTTTGAAAGGATCTGCTGTCTGATCTTCTAATGGCACTTCCATTTCCCCTTTTGCTGTATACACTCAGGTGTATACACCTGGGAAAGGAAGGATTTGAAATAATTGGAGACAAAGATTCTGGCTATGTGTCTTCTCATTAGCACAATTTAATATCAGTCAGGTAGAGCTGTCCCCTGGTAAATCACTGTCATGGAAATTTAGAACACACTCTATCCTGATGTTTTTATCACCCCTGCTTTTACCATCCCATCCAATTTCAGCCACCACTTAACCCCAGTCCTGACATACAGTGGTACTTGATAAACTTTGCAGCAACACGATGGATGAAAATGAACATGAACTTCAGAAGGAGAAATGAGGAGGTGTGAATCTTGGTTCTACCATTCACTTAGGCACTTACTGTCTTAGTACATGTCTAAGTACCAGGTACATAATGTGAGGTCTCGATTTATTTCTCTGCGAAGCAACAACAAACAGTAACCTGAATGTATTAGTCTGCCCAGGCCGCCATAACAAAGTACTACAGACTATGGGGCTTAAACAACAGGTAGTGATTTTCTTACAGTTCTGGAGGCTGGAAGTCCATGGTTAGGGTGCTGGCAGAGTTAATTTCTGGGGAGACCTCTCTCCTTGCTCTTTCTTGCTATGTCCTCACATGGCCCTTCTTCTGTGCCTGCATAGAGAGAGAGGAGCTCTGTTGTGTCTCTCTGCAGTTAGAAGGACACTGGTCCTATTGGATTAGGGCCTCACCCTTATGACCTCATTTAACCTTAAATATCTCCATAAGGTCTTACTTACAAATATGGTCATACTGGGGGTTAGGACTTCAACGTATGAATTTTGGAGGAACACAATTCAGTTTATAATACTCAAACACTGTCACAAGGATTCCTTCAGATTATATATACACAGGACCTAGGCTACCTAGAGCATAGCAAGTGCTCAATGGATATTGGTTCCCTTACCTTCTACCCTAGGTCATTTCCCTCCCTAGTGGGTCACTTTCTTCTCTACACATGAGGAGCCAGGTTTGGCCCTTTGCAGAGATGATGTAGATAGTTACAGAGTGAACAGAGGGATTCCTAAGACTTCAGTTTGGTAAAATCTCTCCCTTCCCTTATTGGTGTGGTTTCCCCATTGTGGGCCCCCTCTCTTCCAGCCATTGTCTCCTTTCTGGGAACTGTTCTTCCCACACAAAGGGCTAGGTCCAGCCACAGCAGCCTGGTCCTTCTCCAAGATCCTGGGTTGACAACTCAAGCCACGTTCTTTCTCTTGAGAATTTGGATTTGAGATCCAGTCCCTGCTGAAGGAGAGAACACCAGCCTGCTGAGATAGAATGAGGTTGATGATAATATTGATAGGTAACATACTGAGAGCTCAGTGTGTATCAGGTACTGTTCTAAGAATTTTTCACATATTGACTAATTTAACCATTGCTACAACTCTACGAAGTAGGTATGTTCGTCATTTCTCCTTTTTACATCACTGCCCTTTTTGAGGAAATTCGTGTGAGAGTTATTTGCCCAGGGTCACATAGCTATTAAGCCTGGATATGGGCAAAAGTGGAGGACAGTAGCCCTAGACAGAGGGAGAAAAGCAGAGGACCCTCAGGGTTCCTTGGTCCCGTCCTTCTTGCTCATGGATTCCATGACATGCTTCAGCATCCTGCCAATATATTCCTTTTTTGCTTGAACAATCTGAAGTGGGGTTTTGTTCTTAAACTGAGGGAGCTTATACTAAGACAGTTGACCCTGCCTACTAGATCTGCTGCACTCAACATTAGAGTATGTTTTTAAGATTAAAAACCATATGTAAATGACTATGAAAAATGTTTTCTTTTTTAAATGACTCTATTCTATTATAAAGTTAAAAATTGTTTAAATCACAATGACGAAGCTTTCCTATCCTAGAAGACATTACAGGAGCAGTAAAAGCCTCCTTTTCCAGATAACACAATTTTGAGCAATAAGGCTTGGGTAAGCTCTTCATTAGCAGCACACCACACAGAGGTTGCAGTGATTTGATGTGTGCATGCATCTGCCAGTGTGTAGGGAGATAAGCTATGTGTTTCCTATCAAGCCTGAAAAGCTGGAAGACAATATTAGGGCTGGGGGATGTGGGGGAAGTCAGCAAGCTGAGCCAGGTGAATATGATCAGAAGCTTGGCTCTTTAAAACATGATTCAAAGGGTTTGCCACACCAGGTGAAATTAGTGGAGGATAATGAATACATTGAAACTGGTAAGACCCTTAATACTGCCTAGGTTTTATTTCTTTTAAATCTTGCTGAAAGTACCAATTATGCATGTGAATTACTCTTTCTAGAGTGTACTTGATGACTACACACTGCTGTTGTATAGACTTTTTAAAGAGAAACCAACTGGCTGAATCTCGTGCATTTTCATTGCAAAAACTAGGGATCTGCCTCGAGTGAATCTGCCTGACGTCTAGATAGCTAACTGAGATCACTGCCCATGTGGTCAACTGTAGTTACCAGAGATGCTGGCAAAGCGTCTCAGGAGTACATATTCATCTTTCTCCTCCCAGCCTGAAAAAAAATACAACATAAAAATGTTTGACATTCTTTCCAGAAGGAAGTAACAAGGAAATAATTCACTTGTGGCTTAGGTTGACAGGCATGGGAATGGGGGCCCTTTCTTCTTTGGCTCAGGTCAGGGAGTTGTCTGTCCCTTTGGGAAGCAGAGAGCCTTCTGCTGAGAAGTGGGTAAAAGAAAGAGAAATAAAATGGAGAGGAAATGACCACAAGGCTCAGTGGCCAGAGAGGAGGGCGCGGCAGGAATGACCTCATGAGACATTAGGACAGATGATGAACTGGAGACAGTATGTAACACAAAAGGGTGCAGGTACAGAGAGCCTCCAAAAGAGCCTGGAGAGCAAATCCAAATAAACGTTCAGCACTTTCATCTAATCTATACTTCCACAAAAGTCTCTCATTATTTTATCAATATTTGAGAAGAATGTGACTCACTGGCTTAGTCGACCTGGGGAGAGGCTGGGCTGTGGCCCCTTCTCTCCCCCTCAAAGATGCACCAGGAGGGAAGAAGGGCTCAGTCTCCTGTTTCAGAAATGATTTTTCTAAAGCAGGTACCATGAAACAATTTCTAAAGGGAAAATTTGTAATACCATGGTCACCACATGGTACAACTCTAGAGGACGCCATTCACACTCCAGACTATTCTAGCACATGGAGTGGCATCGTGTACTTTAAATCTTGCTGAAAGTACCAATTATGCATGTGAATTACTCTTTCTAGAGTGTGGCTGTACACAACAGCTCTGCAGAATCATGTAGTTTGAAGAAAATCACTAGATAACAAGAAGTTCATATCACAATTTGCTAATTCGTTTTCATTAACAAGGAGCTCTGAATGTATACTATGATTAAAGCCCTCTTAAATTTGGTTCTCCCAAAGTGTTCTCTTTCTTTCCTTCTCTGTTGCTTAATATGTCTTTGTAGGTGTTAATAAGCTAGGCTTATTTTATTACATTTTTGCTGTTAAGTCAGTGGTTCTGAGTTAGAGGGGGCCAGGATAACAGAATTACTTGGGAAATGTTTTCAAAATATACCTGCCCAATAGATCAACAGGAGAATGGATAAGCAAATTGTTATATGTATACACACACACACACACACACTGTAATTCCATTTATATGAAGTTTGAGAACGAGCAAAAGCTAACCAGCAGAAGTTAGCTTGGCAAGCTGATACTGACCGAAAAATCACAGGAGGGAAATGTTGTGCTGATGGACATTTTCTGTATCTTGAACTGAGTGGTGGTCATATGGATGTATATGAAAAAAATCATCAAGTGGTGTGTATACTTAGGATTGTGCTTTTGATTGAATGTGAATTATGTCTCAATAAAATACTGTCTAAAAAAATGATAGATACACATATACAGATACCAACCGAAGCCTCCACCCTAGACTCAGAGAATAAGATGAATAAGATATGTGGAGTAGGGGATACAGAGAGCATGTGTATTTTTAAAAAGCTCCCCATTATTCTTTCCCACTATTATTGTAAGCTTCCAAATATTCTATTAGGAATTGGAATTAGAGAAAGGATAAAAACAAATACACAAATAATATATATGATTTTAACATTTGCAGGTCCCTAAATATCACTAAGAGTTTTCTTAAAAGGGCCTGCTCACTTTTGGTGAACTTGTTTTGTTTTGCTTTCAAGTGATTTCAGTGTTTCTGAAGGTATAAAATTAATAAATTAGTATGAGGAATATATTGAAGGTGAGAGGAATCATGAAGGCCCATGAAATTCTGCCTGTATTTATAGTTTGAGTCAGGCTTAGAACAGTTGAAGTATTTTGGGGCCTAATATTGACAAGTTCCTAAAACCACAAAGTTTTAGTCAGTCTGCAGTGATGTGTTTGGGACCCAGGCCATCAACCATCCTGTTCCCTCTGACACATACTAAGGAGACTTGAGTGTGATGTAGACTTAGGAAATTTTTTTTGTTTTTTCGAAAGCAGCTTGTGACTAGTTTTTATATATTTATTTAGAGAATGAAAGGCTTTCTTCACTTCGCACCAGACATCCTGGTTAAAAAATGTAAGTTGTTGTATTGCTTTTCCGCGATCTATTCTAAAGAAAGAGAAAAGTGGCTGGCCAGACGTACTTTACATGGGCTTTTATTTTTTATTTTTTTGTTATATGGGCTTTTAAACTGATAATGTGTGTGTGTGTTTTTTTTAATTTAGAAGTAAAATTATTTAAATTAAAAAGAGGCCACAGACTTAGTGCTAAATCTTGGTGTGTTTGTGTGTTTTGTTTTGGCCACAGATCACTCAGCAGCATTCCCAACATTCATTCTGATTCCAAAGGCAGCGTGAAAACAGTCCTCTCCCCAAGACATCCTGGCTTTATCACTGAGTTTCCTCCATAGGCATGCCATCTGCCTGGAGGAGTATACGTTCATTCAAGTTCAGACCCAGGAAAGACCTCAGAGATGAAGCAATTCAACCAAACTCTGACCTCCATGTCACACTCCACTTAAAAAATAAACTTAGGCCTAGGGGTGAAGTGGCTTGTTCAGGGTCACGTGGCTGGTCAGAGGCAGAACCAGAATTCTATGTCTACATGCAACCTTTATTCTTCTAACACCCCAACTGTCTCCTTGTGCTGTGCTGGGAGTTCGGTATCACAGAGGGACAATACACAAATGCCACATCTTTTCCTCTAAGGCACCAAAGGCCTCTCATCTGTATTCCTTTGAGAGCCTGCAGGTATTTACTCATTTATAATTTTAATCCTATTTTGGTCAAATTTTGAAGAATTTAAGAGCTTGTGTTTTGGGGCCAGACTAGGATCTATTATCCTATTATTTCACAAGCTGTGGGACCCTTGGTAAGACAGGTGATTTCTTCAGCCCTCACTTTTCTCATCTAGGAAATGGGATAATAATACAGGTGCACATAAAAAGTGCTTTCCATGCTTCCCATAGCACAGTAAAGAATTCGGCATTTTTTTTTTTTTTGGAATCCAGCAAGTCCATACTGAAGCTATCCAGCTATGTCCTTGAAAGTTTGAGAAACCGACGTTTAATTCTCTGCAGCCTTTTCCTTCCATCCCTTTGGGGCCTTCTCGACTTCTTTATTGTTCTGGAGGTTGGCAGATACTTGGAGAAGTCAGAGTCACCACGAACTGTACATGATGGGCACAACAGGTTTTGCTTTTTGGTTCCCAGTTCTCTTCCCCAAGAGGTCCGGATTTTTGTATGAGTTGTGGGACACTGAAGTCATTTGGGACATCTTCTGTGACAATGACTTCAAGGACCTTTTTCAACCTAAGAAAGGTTGAAAGAACTGGGTTGTGAGTCTCGGTTAGGTAAAAGACCACTAAGACATGTTTTTGGCCACGCGAAGGACCACGGAGAAATAGAAAATATTAGGAAAACGATTTTACAGCTACAGAAACCAAGGCTTTCAGGGGCTGGGATACTCCTCAGTCATCCCTTCGGTCACGGGCAGGGCAGGTCCTAAACCCAGGTTCCCTCGTCTGGCTGGGTGCCTTTTCCCATCACGCAGCTGCGTCGCCCTAACTCCACCTCTGAAAGTGCTAAGGAAGTTCCCTCCCAGTGCCCACCCAGGCAGGGTGGGGCGAGGCTGCGGCACAGAAAGAACCGGGGAAACGACATCTTCCAGCTCCCAGCCCACAGAAACTGCTTTTGCGAACGCGCGCGCTGGGGGAGTCCGGGGGGGGCGGTTAAGAACCCCAGATCCAGGACGCAGAGACTCCTGGTGTCCCGGAGAGAGAACCCTGGGATTGTCTGCTCGGGGAAGTCACCTTACTTTCTCCTGGGCTGTCTTCCCCTCCGTGCAGTGGCTGCCTGGGGTCGTCCGGCTCTGAGGGTTTCCCCCAAATGAGACGGACTGTCCTTGCTCACCGCCGGAGCGGGCCAGTCGCGGCCTCTGCCTTGCCCCTGCAGTTTTCGAAGTGGGATTTTTTCCTTCCCGCCCCCCTCCCCGCCCCCGCCGGGAGCGGCGCTAGGTCTTGCCGGCTGTGGTCGCTTTTCCTCCTCCACTCCCACGTCTCTGACTCCAGGGAGTTTCACCCGTCCTCCCTCCTCAGCCCTCACCTTTAAACATTTCCCAAAGCCACCGCACCGAAAGTGCGCGACTTCTCCCGGGCCTGCACAAGGAGCTCCTGCCGCCCGGCATTCCTCGGATTCCAGCGCTGTGACGTCCCTAAGGCCGGCGCGCCTCCAGCCCGGGAGCTCGGGCTCCAAGTTTCGGCGCTCCCCCGCGCAGACGCCCCCCCCCCCCCCCCCCCGCTCCCCGGCCGCCCAGCCGCGCGCGCCTCCCGGGCGCATTCCTCCCCGCCCCCGGCCGCGCGCCCCGCGCTCCCTCCGCCTCCGGCCCCCCGCGCCGCCGCCCGGCCCGGGGGTGGGGGAGCCGCGGCCGCCAGCGCCTGCTCCGTCCCCTCCCATCGCACGGCCCCTTCCTCCCTCCTCTCCCGGCCGCTCGCATTTCCTGCCGCCCGGGCTCTCGCGGCCCCGGAAAGTTCTGCCCAACTTTTTCTCCCCCAGGCGAGCGGGCGCAGCGGGCGCAGTCCCGGGGCAGGTTGCCTCGCGGCTTCTCGCTCCGCTGCCGGCCCTCCCGGCTGAGGTCCTCGGGGAGCCGCAGACACCCAGTGGCCGCGGGCGGCCCCTCCCCTCCCAGCTCACCCATCCTCCCGGGCCTCCTGGCCCCGGCCCCCCTCCGGCGGGACAACCCCGTGCTGAGGTGGTTCTCCTTTTCTCCTTGTCGGTGCGCCGGGATCGCAGCGGAAACCTCCCTCCCCTTTCGCCTCCTCCGGCTCCTTCCCTCCGCCCCTCCTCCGCCAGCCACTGGAATCAATTCCTTAGGGAATTGGGGCTCTGCCGCCGCCGCCGCGGAGGACAGCCTTTCGCGCGGGACTCCAGGGCACCGACGGGGCCATGTAAGCAGGTAAGTGCCGTCTGCGGCAGGGGAGTCGGGCCGGAGGTGGGGGGCCGCCTCGGCGCTCCGGGCGTCCGGCCGAGGACTGGGGCAACGCTGGCAGCGCCAGCTTGTGATCGGCGGCCCGGGACGCTGGCAGAGCGGCGGGGGCGCGAGGTGGCCGGGCCGCGGGCGTTCTCGGCCCGGGTGGGAGCTGCTCGACGTGAGGCGCACGTCCTGTCTGGGTGGTTAAGGTGGAAGGTGAGCGCTGTCCGGAGAGTTTGCGGGGAAACCCACCTCCGCGCCCCCTCCTCCCGGTTCCCCCCTGTTCTTGGGGAACCGGGCGAGGGCCTGGACAGGGCAGCTGGAGATACCCAAGCGGTGAGGGCAGAGGAGGAGAGGAGAACAGACGTTGCTGCTGTTCCAGCGGGAGAGGAACGCTGCTCCCCGACACCCCTCTTCCCACCGCCTCCCGGGGGGGGGGGGGCAGGATCTTGGGAAGAAGAGAAGTTCTTATGCCCTCCCACTAGGCCCCAGCCATGCCACCGGACTTAAGGCCTTCTTGGCCCTACTTGGGTGGTCGGGCTGGCTCATAGGGAAAACCTGTGACCACATAATTTCAGAGCAGATCTCCACCTCAGACTTTCAAAGTTCTGAGTATTAACGAGTTCTGAGGGTGTTGTTAATACGCCCCTCCTTTCTCGCTGGCATGACCCCTAAATCTGGGTTTTGAATACTTGTTAAGTGGGTTTTACACCTTTTTGAGGGAGTAGTGAGGTAGCGGCGCCCCTACCTAGCATTCCCTTCCGTTCCTGTCACCCTCAACCCCAACCCCACCTACAATTCAAGGAGATCGTGGGGTTTGCGCTTCAGTCTGTCCAGGAACTGGCTGTTGCAGGCTCTTTGTGAAGGTGAGGAATCTCTAGACTGCAGGCTGAATATACGGTTACAGGGTTCCACCAATGTGTTAATTTCTTAAACTGGATTGGTTCACCCATTCATTCAACAAACCTGGTATTGAGCTTCTACTCTGTGCTGGGAAAACAGGATACAAAGACACTTAAACAAGCTCTAACTGCAGCCTCCTGGAGGAAACCCACAGGCTGATCATGAATTACAACATAGTGAGGGAGAAGTGCTGTGAGAGGCAGGGAAGGCTTGGTTCTGGAGATGAGGGGTAAGGTGTGCCCTGAGTTTATAGGGCTAAGGGAGTGCTTACCTGCAGGAGTGATTAGGAGAGTGCATTCCAGGTAGAAGAAACAGCTTGTGCAAAATGAGTCATCCAAAAAAAACCTCAAAAATCTAGCTATTTGGGGTACGATAGATCGATGATAGAGAGATAACAGAAATTAAACTAGAAGCATATTACCCACTTATGGGAGCCAGGTGTTTCCAGAGGAGCATAGGTCTCTCTTTTTGGACACACCTCCATGTCTGATGCTGTTTCTACAAGCAGCAGTTGTGTGACCATCTAAATTTTAATTGGCACTAATTGGCCCATGCCTGTTTTCATTAGAATGCACTTGATTCCCTTTGAAAGAGGCACTTGACAGCAGTTGGCCATAATACTGCAGCATTCCAGAACCTCGCATTAAAGTTGCTTATCTTTTGGTGACGGGGTTAAAAGCTTGTGCCGTGGAAATGATAGCCTTAGTGAGTGGGAGCTGCGCAGCGTGATGCTCTTTCGCCTAATCCACATGGGTGGCCATGATGTGCAGAACGAGTCCATGGACGGGTCAGTGTGTTTGTTACTGTTTTCTCTACGTTTAAACGTCGTTATTGCTTTTGTAAGGTTGTGAGGATTACTTTTCGTCCCTCTGAAACTTGATAAAAACAGAATCTCTTGTTGTAGCCTGATGGTCCAGGATTCAGCAGATCCTGCCTAGAAAGGTTCCTTATGAGGCAGAAGCTTTCTGTACGTGGGTTGCCTTTCAAGGTTGCCTCTTCGCTGGGCTGAAGTGGGGTTGTAGTAGTATTCACAGTGGCTGAGTCCTGGCTGAGGTGGCAGAGGTCCAGCCTCTGTGAGCCTCAGGCCAGTACATTGGAGCAGAAAGAGTACAATGTGGGGTGTTTATCTAAGCCCCTACACAAACACCTTCTCTTATCTCAAGAACAGCCCCTTGACAGGAGTTTTATTGGAGGTATAGGCCCTGCATGGCTGAAGGGAAGCTCTCGTTCTTGCTAATCCCCCTGCTTACCCAGCTTCCATCATTGGCTTAAACACAGTTATTATTCACACTTTAGTTATTCAGGTTTGTGCATACTGTGTGGGCCGGACAGCTGTCATGGGAAGAGAACAGTCAGATTCTTTTAATATGGAAGAACCTAAAGAATCCAGAGAAAAAGAATTTTTAGGAGAATTTGTGTTTGGCCTGAATGGATAGACCGGGATCAAAAACTAGGAGGATTTTTTTTCCCCCCTAATGTCCTCCCTCCTTATTAAGGGTTTCTGGTTTTTTTTTGCTCCAGGGAAGCAAACATAAACCCTTTGATTGCACGGTGTAGCCCACCTGAGTTCCATATGCTTGTTCTTTTTCACCTGCTGTGTTGCATTTGAACTTCTTTGTCACCAAGGGCCTTGTAGAATTCGAACTCATTCTAAGCCTCAGAGCTGTGCTGTGCACTTTGTTAGAGATAAGGCCAGGGGAAGAGATAAGATGAAATACGTAATTAGCCAGTTAAATCATTACTGCTTGGGCCGAATCAAAAAGAACGAGGGAAAACAAGTTTTGGTAAAGAAGAGATGAAAACGAATGTTTGAAATAAGACTTTGTGATCTCCCCTTGCTGATTGAATTTACCCTGCCCTGTCTGAGCCCCATGGAGTGCTTCTGGAGCAGGCCAAGCGGGGTGTAGCAAGTTCTCCAACTTTCCTGTCTAGCATTGTGCTGGAGCAGGGGATCCAGCTTTGGGAAAAGTTTGAAATGTAGCTAGGTTTGAATTCCAGCTCCACCACTTTTTCACTGGGTAATGTTGGACAAACTTTGCAGTCCTTTGGAGTCTCAATTCTCTCATCTACAAAGTGGGGCCCAGGAGCATCTAACTTTGCCAGCATATCTGCGGAGAATTCAGTGGAATGCTGTATGTTACCCTCCCGACACAGTGCCTCGCACAGAGTAGGTGTTGGGTCAAGAATGGCTATTTATATGTTTGAGGAGCTATATGTGGTCATGAATGTGCTCTTTGTGTGGGTCATTTTTTTTCCAGCAGCCTAAATTCACATGCATTGCCAACATACACATAAAGCTTTGTCTTTGACCTTTTTTTTTTTTTTTTTTTTTTTTTGGTCTGTTGGCTCAAAGAAAACTTGTTGGCTGGCAGTTTTCATGTGGCCCCTCTATAGGAGGAGATTGAGAATTGCATGCTCAGACAGTAGGGAAGCTTGGGGAGGAAAAGCCACTTAGAGAAGGGCAGAGAAAAGGATCCTTTGCCCTGTGTGCCACTTACTATATAACAAGGGTCTGGCGCTAATATAAAGATCCTTGTATTTCTAATGTTGGGATCCAGTTAATTAAAGAATGTTAAGAATAAATCTGCCTGCTTTTAGCAAGAATGCAAAAGGTAGCCAATCTTCACAAAGGAGTGTCTTTGCAGCCTTGATTTCTTTCCTTCTTTGAAGCCCAAATACACTTCTAGTGTAATGTCAGCCTCTGGTCTCTTGAACTTTAATGTTGCCTTTCGTCTGAGAAGCCTAAAGTATTTGACAAACATTAACTCATTGATCTTCATATCACCCTCCCAACAGGAGGGATTGTTAAAAGAAAGGGACAGCTTGGAAAAAACGTCATTAGAGCAGGTTCATAGTATGTAAGATGTGTTCTTGAAGCAGAACGGGTTCTTACAGCCAAGAATCCCCAATGTGGACTGCATGCAGGCGGGGAGGTCATGAGAGTGAGTACCCCTTGGAGAGGTCAGGGGGAGAAAGCCTAGGAAAAATGCAGATCTGGTTGCGATTTTTGCACTACGAGGGTGAGGAAGTCCCTGTTCCCCAGACCAGCCATGCCTTTGCCATATATTATATGCACACTGATTATGAAAATAATCTCTGAATTATTTATAATTGTGAATGGGAGGATATGAGGCAATGCTTGTGGATGAGGACTTGAAGTAGCTGGGGATAAAAGGTAATAGTGGCTCCTTGTGGGCTGGGGGTGGTTATGGGTCTAAGTTGCACTATAAATGGCAATTAACATTGTTTTAATTTCCTTTCTCTTTTGCTTGTTGGTTCTGTATTTCTTGGCTTGGTTTTGTTTTGCTCTCCCGTCAAGCTTTTGTTTGACTTGTCTGGTGGTCCTTGCTCCTGGAAAAAACATATTGTGACCATTCTTAGATCAATTTCATGTATAAAGTTTGATACGTGGGTGATTTAGCTTAGTTCCTTAGGGGACTAAATAAGGCCCAGCTCAAGGGTTTTGTTCTGAGCCTGGTCAGTTAGCTTGACCCAGAGGCCTATCGCATATCCAGAGGTCCCGTAACCCTAGGCAGCCATCCCCACAAATGCTTGATGTTGGGAGGTTGATGAGAAAATGAGAAAGAGATTGGCCGGTGGTGTGATGTGCTCTGACGAGCAGAACATCTTCTTCGCATTTGTGATGTTTGATATTTTAGTACTGAACCATATATGCTAAATTAGGAAGCTCTACTGCGTGGGCCACTGACTCGATCTAATTTGCCTTACAGATTTTTAGCTCACAGGGAAGACTCCCTCTGTTTTGAAAATTAGCAAAAGTTCCCAATGCTTTATCCTTTACCTACCCTCTACTTAGACTTAATGTCCTCAAGTCTTTGGAAGTCCATTTCCTGGGAATTCTTTTTTTCATACTCCTTTGTATTCAGGTAATGGGGGGCAGTAGCTAGGGCAGTGGATCTGAAACTTTAGTGGGTATCAGAATCACCCAGAGGGCTGTTAAAACACAGAGTACTATTCTCCACGCCCACTCCGGCTTCTGAGTCAGTAAGCTTGGGGTGGGGTTTGGGAATTTGTGTTTCTAAGGAGCTCCCAGGTGATTCTAATAATCCTGGTCCTTGACCAACTACATTTTGAGAATCACAGAGCTAAGGAGTCCATCCACCTCTGTCCTCAGGCTCTTATGGTAGTCACTTAAGGTTTTTACTACACTGGCTTGAATGATCCTGTTCCTGGTTAGTTTTAGAGCTCAGGAGAGGCCGGGAGTCACTCACTCAGCCCTCGTCAGGCCCATGAGAGCATGAACGACATGTTTCCATTTCAGTGGATCTGCTTGGTTATCATCGCCATTCCAGACCCCTCCGCTTGGTTCCAAACAGTTGGGTTTATCTGGTATTTCTGTCTGTTTGGGTCTCCAAATTCCACCTGTCTCAAACTGAGCTCCCTAATTTCTTGCCACAAAATGTGCTGTTTCTATATTTCCTGTCTGAGTCAGTGACCCTGCCATCTGTTGAGTTAGCTGCTGAAACCAGGCACTTGGGGTTCTTTTCAACAAGTCATTCTCAGCACCCCTTAGCTTCTACCTGCAAACGTCAGTCAGGAAGCCTACCAGTCTTTAGACCCTCTAACATATCTTTAGTTTGCTCTGTACCCTCCATCCTCACTCCCTCTTGGGAATTGTTCAAGAGCTTCAGAGGCTGCCTATCCTATATTCCTCTACTCTTTCCTCTCTCTGAGGTTTATTTATTTATTTATTTTTTACAGTCTTTAATAATATTTAAATTCTTTTGATTCTTATTACCTGCATGATAAAGCTTCTTTAACCCCTGACTCCCTTCCCATTATCTCCTGCTCTTTCTGTCCATGTTAGTGCCCTAACACTTGGTGGTGGTGAATTCTCCTGTCTTTGTTACACTCCCACCCAGACCAACCTGTCCCCTTTGCTGCCTGCTTAGCCCCTGCACATTCAACTAAAGCTTCACCTTCCCTGACATTCCTTTCTTTATAGTCCCAAAGCACTTTGCACTTATATGTTGGTGAGCTATGTCTCATCTTATATATGCTTATCTCCTTATCTCTTCTACTAAGTTAATAAGCCTTTCCACCAGTAATCACATTGACTTGGTTCAGAATTAGAATTTTCCACCCTATACGGATGTTGGATAGCAGTAGCCATGGCTTATATGTATCATTGCTGACTCTATCCCCGGGTTTGTAGTGCTTGAAGTGCTTTCATTAAATTTTTTAATGACCCTATGAAGTGGGTACAATTACTATTTCTATTTTTCAAAGAATGGAATGGAGTTTTTATTATTTAGTCTCTAATAGGTTCAGTGCTCTGGGAAAATTACATCATGTTAATGACTGTATGTGATTTTTGAAAATTAAACAGGTATCGGTGTGCTATTTATTATACACATGTAATTTGTTCACTTGAGATGGATCACATCCCTAAGTTGTTTTCTGAAGTTACTGACACTTTGGTTCTTAATATTATTTTGCTTTACTTGGGAACTTTTAAAAAATGTGATAATTTTTTCCCCTCATTTTTCAAACCTAGGGAACCTTGCAGATCAAGGGAGTATACATATCACAGAAGGATTAAGTAGCAGGAACATTTGGAGGACAAGGCATAAGACAAAATTGTTTTTGCAGGTTTAGATACATTGATTAGAATATGCTTAACTTCCTTTATGCGTTTTGTACCTTATATTAAAGAGGAAGAGGCAGAATTACTCATTATTCAACCTCTGGGTTACTTTTTTATTTTTTTTTAAGATTTTTATTTATTTATTTGAGCGAGAGAGCACAAGCAGGGGGAGCAGCAGAGGGAGAGGAAAAGCAGACTTCCCGCTGAGCAGGGAACCCGATGTGGGGCTCGATCCCAGGACCCTGAGATCATGACCTGAGCTGAAGACAGCCGCTTAATGGACTCAGTCACCCAGGCTCCCCTGGGTTACTAGTTTTTAAAGTGAGAGGGAGACCCTCCATGACGCTGTGTCCCAGCAGATTCGCCAGCCTGCCCTTAACCAAGACAGCCTGTTCTGCATATAGGACTATAATCAGCAATGATATCATTGATGTTATCCCCCAAATCACAAGTTTGGCTGTTGCCATTATTTTAGTTCCCAAGTAAAGGGGATTAAGGCAGATTTCATGGTCATGAAAGTGAATTTATTATGAATTACGTGTACACACCATACACACTTCATCTTGATATTTAAGGTTCTCCGCAAATAATCCCCCATGTGGCCCTCTGATTTCTTCAGATTTATGTCCCCCAGGGTTTTGCCCAAGCTGCAGCTGTTTCCTGAACAGGCCCAATAATTTTTTCCACCTCTAGTTATGCTGTTCCCCTGCCCAGGAATCCTCCCACTCAGCATTGCTTGTCAAAACTGTCCCTTGAGACCCACCTTAAATCCCACCTCTCTGGGCAGCCTTCCCCATTGTCACTCCCTGGTCAGGTCCTCCTGCCCCTTTGCTCCTGGCCCTTACCAGGTTGGGCTTTGTGCCCTGGCCGATCCGCCTCATTACCCTCATCGGTGTCGGCCCGGGCCTGTCACTTCTGTCCACATCCTGCCTCAGGCTTCACTGGGCATGGTTCATTCAGGCCTACCTCCTCCTTGCCCCACGAACGCCCTCCAAGGCGGAGGCTGCCCCTTCTCTCTTCATTATGACAGTCCTTCAGTGACGACAGCTCTCTCCACACCTTTTGTCAGCTGTCCCACTGCTTCCAGTGTGGAGGCCAGTCTACCCCCACACCACAGAGTTTTGTTTTAAACACGTCTGATATTTTCTCTCTCCTGCTCCGAATCTGTCTTGCCACCTTATGTTGTTTGGAGATGCTTGTGTCTGTAGTAAAAGCATCAGCAAATGACAGAAGGATAAACACCCAAATACAGGGGGTATGTGGGGGAAAGGGGTGGGTGAGGGCTGAGATGTGGGTGTGGTTTTATTGCTTCCCCCCCCCCCCCAAGCTGGGCGGTGGGAACGTATGTGTTTACTATATTCTCCTGTAGTCTAAAATACCTAATTTAGGGGCGCCTGGGTGGCTCAGTGGGTTAAGCATCTGCCTTCGGCTCAGGTCATGATCCCAGGGTCCTGGGATGGAGCCCCGCATCGGGCTCCCTGCTCGGCAGGGAATCTGCTTCTTCCTCTCCCTCTGCCCCCTCTCCAACTTGTGCTCTCTCTCTCCGAATAAATAAATAAAATCTTTAAAAAATTAAATAAAATATATAAAATATGTATTATATATAAAAATATGTAAATATATAAAAAACACACAAAATGGCCCACGCTGAAATGCAGACTCCGTAGCAGAGCATTCGAGACTCGCAGGCTCTTGTTCCCCCCACCCTGACTGGCACCCCTGCCTCTCTTAGCTCCCTGTCACCCTTCCGCAAACCTTTCTCACAGCTGAAATCATGGGCGTCCACTCCTGCTGTTACTGTTACTCTTCCCTTAAATTCTTTTTCACACCTGGTCACATAATCTTCTCCGCCTCTGTTTTTTAACGTCTAGTCTGATTTTTATGTCTTTGTAGATGTTTTGTTTGACTTGTCCCTGTGATCCTTAGGAGAGTTCATTGTCACTTGATCTGCCTTCCTGTCTTACCTCACCCATTCTTTAGGAATATGCCTCGCGTTGTGTCCCGTTCACTTGTTCCTCTACCTCCCCAAAGTGGTGAGCTCTTCCTGCGTGTGTTTTGTGATTTGTTTATCTTTGGGGTCTGGGCACCTGCTGCAGAGTAACAGATTGTGGGAATTGTTGCATACTAGAGGTAAGGTTAATGTTTTTAATTGAAGTCATGTTTTCTTATTTTATTTAAAAAAATTTTTTATTAAGGTTTTATTTATTTGTCAGAGAGAGACGCAGCGAGAGGGAACACAAGCAGGGGGAGTGGGGGAGGGAGAAGCGGGCTTCCCGCTGAGCAGGGAGCCCGATGCGGGGCTCGATCCCGGGACCCTGGGATCATGACCTGAGCCGAAGGCAGACGCTAACGACTGAGCCACCCAGGCGCCCCCATGTTTTCCTATTTTAAAGTATTTCTACCCCCCGCAAAAAAAAAACAACCTTCAAAGCAAATTGAAGGGACTATCTCTTGGACTCAATATCTGACACGTAGGCTGTAAATGAAATGGATTTACACATGGATTTCCTAAATCAAACCCAGTTGTTTTAACAAGAAATAATTTCTTCCACTTTTCCCATTTGCCTGCTGGTGGTGGGTGATGGTTTGCTGCTTTCAGGTTGTTTCCGGTTTTTTAGCCCCTGGCCCCTCCCCCATCACCGTGGAGCATGGTGGTGGTTTCTGCAGTGGCCTTGCAGGGGGTGTGTTGAGGCTGGGTTTGGAAGGCGATCTGGGCTGTGAAGTGGTACCACTTATTGTAAGGGTGACTTCTGCCATCAACACTTAACTTGCTCCGGGATGGAGAAGTGACACCTCCATTTAGAGAAGAGGCAGCTGAGTTTATTTTCAGACGTGTCCCACTGCAGAGCTATAATAACCGTAATGAAGGAGGATTATGCTGAATTAGGTTTATGAAGGGTGTACTAGTCTGTTACCAGGGTCAGTGGTGACAGCTCAAGCCAGCAATTAGGTTTCATTAAGGATTCCGACAGGCAATTAGCATTCACTTCTGCCCATGGAATCCTATGATCTATTAAACATATTCTTTTTCCTTATACATTTTGTAAAATGTGCTTTAGATGATAAAGGTAACACATTTTTTTAGACATGCACAGGTCTGCAAATTATCATTTGAAAAATGGGGCTGACTTTTAGGACCCCCTTGTTTAAATCTGTGAGTGACCCTAACATTCTGGGTAGATTGTCCTGTTTTAGAATCTATACATTTTTAAATTTATAGATTCTTTTATTCAAAGGCAAGAAATTTGTTATGGACTATGATATAATGATGTGATTTCGGAGGGAAAAATGTGTGACTGATATGACACGAATTAACACTCAAAAATAATGAGATGACACCTACGGATCTTAATGACATTCTTTAGAAAATTATTGTTTTGCTTAAGAGGCATCTAAAAATAAAGGCTGGAAAGGATGAATTGTGCTCTGCTTCTACGGAGCAGCTGTTTGGTTGTTTTGAAAATGAGGCTTATTTTCCAAGGGCTAGGTTAGGTACAAGTGTGTATTTCATGTCCCTTCATCCTGATGAAAGCATTTAGGCATTTTAGCCTAGCTGCGAGTATGAAGTGATGTTTACACTAAGTTATTCAAAGGAATTTCTCCCCTCCCCCCTTCTTCCTCCTCCAGTCCTTTCTCCTCCCTTCTTTCTCCCTCCCTGTATAATAAATTGTCTTCATTTGGAGGCTTCTGATGGGTTAATTGCTATATATGTATTCAAGATTGATATTTATCAGGGATGATAAAAGGGAGAAATGGACAACGCACAGCACATCAGGCCAGAAACTCAGTGCAAGATCTGTAAAGAATGTCTGTTTCCCTGGGATAATTAGACTCTCTCCCTATCATGTGATTCTCAATTCATATTACTATTTTTCTCATTTGTAGACTGGTAAAATGATAATAATGGCTGAGCATAGCAGTTTGAAATCTGTGTACGTGAGTGTATTAAAGACTCCAAGAAGTCTTGCAGTAAACAAAATGTGTCAAAGCTGAATTCATTTTAGTAGGACCTGTTATTTTTATTTGATTTTATGGGACATATGTAATCTCAAGGGACACTGATATTATATAGAATACTTTCTAGAGAAAGTTTGGTTTACAAGGTCCCTGGAATAGAGACGTCATGTTTGTTGTCCTTAAGAAACTCAACATAAATTAGAGAGTATAGTGACTTGGATTATTAAGATGGGTAAATATTAAAAATCTTCATTTGCAGACCAGACTCACTTTGTTGTTGTTGTTGTTGTTTTGTTTTTAATTGGATTTTTCTTGGAAGGGCGGGAGCACATAAGAGCAAGTTTAAGGGGCGCCTGGGTGGTTCAGTTGGTTAAGCGGCTGTCTTTGGTTCAGGTCATTGTCCTGCGGGCCTGGGATCCACCTGCATTGGGCTCCCTTCCCAGGGAGTCTGCTTCTCCCTCTGCCCCCTCCCCCGCTTGTGCTCTCTCTCTCACTTGCGCGCTCTCTCAAATAAATAAAGAAAATCTTAATAAAATACTCAAAAAATAGGAAGAGCAAGTTTAAAACAGAGTATCAGGAACCTTCACAAAACTGAATTTCCGGGAAAGTTTTAGGGACAGTAAACATTTCATCTAATTTTACGTATTTATACAGTGAAGAGTAATAATTCAGATTACATTTGTGGCATGACGGGAACCTCATCCTTCAAAGATAGGTTTAGGCACACTCAGTAGTCCCATCTCATTGAGGCCAGAAGCTGTGGTTAATATGGGCACTCCTAAAAAACCTTGGTTCTCCAAATTCTGGCAATCAGCCGCCCTCCCCTCCTCCCCCTTGCTTATGCTACTGCCAAGAAGAGAGGCAGACTGACGAGGTAGCAAACCGTTGAGGGCTTTAGAAATGTCACTGCATTCATTTTATTAATAGCTGCCACTGTTTAAGTTGTTTTGTGTAACTGGGCATTTTTAACGCAGGCATTTTGACTATAATATGAACAGTTTTCCCTCTACTGTGGCCCCTTTATTACCTCAAGCTAATTTGCTCCATATCCCCTTCATCAATGTTTCCTACCCCCATTTCTGACCTTTGACAAAGCAGAGCTTTATGTATGGAAACTACTTTCCCTCTACAACCTTTAAACTCATAACGATCTTATGAAAGAGAGATTATTTTTATCCATAGCTTATCCCCGGGAAATAAGAGAGTTAAAGAGATTATTGGTGAAAGTCTTGTTGCAGCTAGTCAGTGGGGGAAGTGGGATTTGAACCCATTCTCTCTGACCCAGTGGCTCAAGTGCTTAATGCAACACGAGGCCCAGACGTCTATGCAGGTCCGCAACATCTGCGCTTCCTCCCTTCCTCCTCCTCTCTTTCCTTTTGTCCATCCATTGGTTTCTTTAATAAATGGCTTTTGATGTTTTTGAAGAGGGGGGATTCCTTCTGTGGTCATAATCTTCAAAGTAACAAGCAACTAATAATGTAGCTGCTGGCCACGTATGACCGTTTGGCATTTGAAATGTGCCCCATTTGAGTTCAGACATGCTGTAGGTATCAAACACGTATCAGACTTAGCAGACTTCGTACAAAAAAAGGAAAAAAGAATGTAAAAAGAATGGAATATTTTTAAATTGATTACATGTTGAAATAATATTTCGGACATATTGAGTTGAATAAAGTCCATTATTAAAATTAACTTCTTCTGTTTTGCTTTTTAATGTGACCACTAGAAAATTAAAAATTACCTATGTGGCTTGCATTTGTGGTCCACATTATATTTCCTTTGGGGCAGCACTATTACAGATGGTTATCAGACTATTCCTGGGAGCCCTGGTTCAGAGGGATGCCTCAGAGCGTTGGGGACCGGTGGATAGAGACAAGAATTAACAATAGTTATTGGTGATGGTAAGAAGCAAGGTTGATGACACCTTAGATGACCGCCAGACAGAGACCAATATTAGCTGGCATTTATTTACTACTTAGGGTGTGCAAGTACTTTGTCAAGCACTTTAGTGGATTATGGTTTTGATCCTTACAACAACTCTGAAGTAAGTAATCGCACAGACTTATTTTGTTAGATGAGCAAACCAGGGCTTAGACAGGCTACGGCACAAGATCCTACAACTAGTAAATACTAGTTTACTGTGTAACACCATTGGCATGCAAATACTAGTAAATGACGGAGCTGAGTGTCAGATCTGGGCGTGAATCCAGAGCATGTACTTGTAACCACTCTGCATCACTGCCTCCCAAAGGCAAAAGAGAAAACATTACCTGGAATGGATCCATAGCAGTGCTTTATTGTCTGTGGGGTGGGGGTTGGGGCACACATTCTCCTGCACTGGCAGATGTCATCTCTCTTAGGGAATATAGTACAACAATTGATGTTCCTGAGAATGGCCTCAAGTTAGCAAGAAATGGTGAAATTATGCCTGATAGAATATACTTCATTTACTAGTCCAAGGTTGCCTTAGTTAGGAAATATTGACCAGAAATTGATTTTAGAAACTTTAAGGGCGCCTGGGTGGCTCAGTCAGTTAAGCGTCCGACTCTTGATTTCTGGTCAGGTTATGATCTCAGGGTCCTGAGATCAAGCCCCGCGTCAGGCTCTGTGCTGAGTTTGGAGCCTGCTTGAGATTCTTTCTCTCTGGGTGCCTCTGCCCCTGCCCCACTCACACATGCGTGCGTGCTCGCTCTCGCTCGCTCCCTCTCTCTCTCAAAAAAAAAAAAAAAAAAAAAAAAAACCAACCCACAACCCAGTGCTTTAAGCCCACTTCAGATTGCTTTTTAACTGAGAGTCATTGATGTATTTCATAGCAAGGACAGGTTTTGTAAATATAAGTATTAAATCTGTCTCCCCTCAAAATAACTACAACTTTAAAAAACATGGTAAAAGTCTACCAACCAGGTCTATTTCCAGCTATTTAAAATTTTTCATATTTTTCTAGTGTTCCTAAGTAGATATATTTTTATAGTTTTATGTACTCCTTCACATATATACATCTTTCATACTTATTTAATAATTGGTATTTAGTGTATCTACATGTAATAAATATACTACAATTACCTTTATTTTTTTATTACTGAAAATACATACATTTCTTGCTATCCCATAGAAGATGGTAGTGAGGATCTTCACATTAATATCTTATTTTTGTTGAATTTATTTTAGGATAAATGTCTGTGAGAATTGCTTGTTATCATTTTTTGTGATGCTTAAATCCTACAAACGGAATTTCAAACATAGCTCATGAAGACTAATTGAAAGGTAACACAACTTTATTTTCAGATGCTGATATTCTTTGAGCCTTTTTTTTTTTTTTTTGCACAATGTTTGATGCCTAGGGAGTGGATTATCCCAGCAAATAAGTCTTGCTTTTTGTCTGTGGTTTTTCTTTTCTTATAGTTCCCTTTGTTATAGTCTGACAAAAGGATTTGATGAGCCCTAAATTGATAATATTCAAAGGCTGGATAATAACCCTTACACTAGATTCACTTTTTGGCATAAGTGTTCACTAATCCTTACATCATTTAATGCAGAAAAAAGGCATGTTGGAATTATTGCTGTTATGAATATGATATGTATAGAATTATTGAAAATATGTTTACATAAAGGTAGCATTTAAAAAGGAATTTAAGGTATATATATATGTACATGCTTCATTGATAAGAAATAAGTGTAAACTATTACATAATTCTACATTAATTCTGGTACTTGTTGGCCTGCCTTATTTTGTCTTGATATCATCAGTATCTGCTTCTTATTCTTGTCTTCTACTTTTTAGCAAGCTTTTTTTCAAGTATTTTCCTATAGCTTGCCACATTTTGATGACTACTGTATTTTCACAGTTCTTGCTATGGTAACATCTTAGTGGCTTAAAGCAGCAAGCATTTGTTTTTTTGTCCACGTTATGTGAGTGCCGTGGATGTGCCACAGCTCTTGGTGGCTTGACTGGGCGTGGTGCTGTTCCACTGTCTTCTCATTCGGAAACCCAGGCTAAAGGACAGCCCCCATCTGGGACATGCTGTTCTCACGGCTAAGCGCAGGAATATGGTGAGAAGCATGCAGTCCCATTTAAAGCCACTGCACGGAGGTGGCAAATATGTTGTCGCCCATGTCCAGTTTGCCAAAGTGTATTGTCATGTGGCCAAGCCTAAAACCCAATGGGTTAGGGACCTACACTCACCCCACAGGATTCCCGGGCAAGTCACTGGGGCGTGGAGGGGTACATTACAGGAAGGGAGCAAAGGGTTGGGATCAATAATCCCATCTTCTATGCCATCATTGACTTAACTGTTCCCTTATGGTTTGGTATTTGGATTGTTTCCAGTTTTAACAGTCATAAATAGCATTGTTACAGACATTGTTGAACAAATTACATTTATTTACTTGGAGATTATTTTCTTGGGATGTAGTTTCCAAAGTAGGCTATCTGAGTCAGAGAGCATGAATTGCTTGTGGATCTTGTTACACGCGGCCAGATTGCTCTCTAGAAAGACTCTCAGTTTATAGTGCCGTCATTAATACTGAAGTATACAACTTTCCTTATATTCTGCTCGTGCTGGGTTTTGAAGTTTTCATTTTGTTGGTTTCATCATTGTTTACAGTTTGATTTTTGCAATTACTAATGGTATTTTAAAACAAACTTTCAGAACAAGTTTTATTGGTATTCGTCTATTTAGTTGAATAAAACAGTAAAACAATCTATAATTTTCTCTCCCGGGTTCTGAAAGCCGTTGTAAAAAAAAGTGCTAATTTTCATGCTCTCTTTGTCTCCTTGGTCTCATATTTTTCTGAGTAGACTATCTTAAATACATCTTTATCCTTATGTTAAAATGGTGACAAAAGTAAAAAGAAAACATATATTTGATTTGAGGTTTTATAACTTTCATCTTTGAATCAAGTCATACTAGTAATTACTAGGAACTAGGGAAATGGCTGAACCTACTTTGCAAGTGTCATGTTGCCTGCTGGGTACACTTGTGTTTGCCTTCTGCTTAGAAATAGTGGTATCTAGACCTACCCATGAATATCCTTGGTTATATTTCTTCATGTAAGGCTCTGAGGTCTCACAGCAAATGCAAGAAGACTTGCAGAGCAGATAAAAGAAATCCTTAAGCCACTCAATCCAGAAGTCCATAGACACGGAGAGAGTGTTGGGATGGGAAGTGGTGCTGGGATTTGGGAATGATAGACATTCTTCCCTCTAGAGTGCAAATGCCTCCCACCTCATTTAGCAGAGGAATGTCAAAAATCCTCTGAACTAAGGAACCCATTCTCTGTGTTTTTAGACACAGCCTGGTAAAGCTTGTAAGAAATATTACAGCTCAGTGGGAAGCAAGTCCAAGTGTGGGAGAAGCAAGATGATGTGTGAACCAGACATCTGTGTGTGAAACAGTTTATTTGAACAGTAGTAGTTGCTGGCTGCAGAGTGTTAAAAGTATACAAGCATTTAGGATGTTAATAGTGTGAATATTAAGACTCAGGCTAATGCTGAAGATGAAGGAATTTGAATAGATTTGCTATGAAAGTCTTTGGGTTTTGTTCCTGAAATGATTTCTTATTTCAGTTTAAGTTCCTTCTGTGTAAGTCTTCTGGGAATTCTTTGCAAATTTCTTTGGAAGACGAGGACTCCTTGGTTTATGAAGTTTTGATTTTGTAATAGGCAAATCGTTCGGGAAAACTGGATTCTGAGGCTCAAAGTAAGTGAGACTGAGGATACTTTATGTTAGTACAGAAGAAACCAGCTAATTACAGAAACTTTTAAAAAATCCACGCAAACAGGATGCTGGTTTGTACTGAATCATCATTACATATCTAGATTGATTATAGATATAGATATAGATATATATAGATATAGATATTGATTATAGATATAGATTATAAAAAGATTACTACTGAGCTTTTCTTGAAGGTTGTCATGCACATGGTAAATTTTTTTTTGTTTTTGTTTTTTTTTTAAGATTTTGTTTATCTTTGTGAGAGTGAGCATGAGCGCAAGAGCCCAAGGCCGGGAGTGGGGTGGTAGGAGCAGAGGGAGAAGCAGACTTCCCACTGAGCAGCCAGCCTGATGTCAGACTCGATCCCAGGACCCTGGGATCATGACCTGAGTTGAAGGCAGACGCTTAACTGACAGCTACCCAGGCCCTCCATGGTAAATGTTTTCTTAAGCTGCTTATAGTTTTAAAGACAAAAGAAGTTCTTGCACCTGCTGTGTGTTCTGCTTCACTGAATATGCTGTGTTTGGGAGAGTTGCGGCTAAGGGTATAAAATGTATTATATGTGTATATGGCTTTCAGGTCTGGTTTGATGCCCCATCCCCCATGGGACCCTGTACAGTGTTGCCCCAAATCAGTGTTACTCTGTCCACCCCCCAGTACTTTCTTCCTCCTGTTCCATTTTACTTTCCTGCAAGCCTGAATGTTGGCCTATGGGCTGAAATGTCCTTCCGCCCCCCCCCCCCACTCCCAATTCATATGTGGCTTTCTGGAGGTGATTAGGTCATGAGGGTGGGGCTCTCGTGAATGAGATTAGTGCTCTTATAAAAGAGACCTCATAAAGCTCCCTGTATCCCTTTGAGGATACAGGGAGAAGTTTGTTATCTGGAAGAGGGCCCTCACCAGACCATGCTGGTACCCTAATCTCAGACTTCCAGCCACCAGATATGTGAGCAATACATTCTGTCGTTTATACACTACCCAGTGTGTGGTATCGTGTTGTATCAGCCATCAGCCAGAATGGACTAAGACATATTGCTTAACCTGATGTGTTATTGTCAGACAAAAGGTTGTAGTTGTTTACCTAAGGAGGCCTATGACTACCAGACTGTTTTAACATACCTGCATCCATCTGACTCTGTCTTTAACCAACACTGAATGTTCAGAGCACCCACAGCTTTTTCAGACATAGGACACATTTGTGGTTCTTATAATCTGTTGTGTATCATACAGTAATTAGTATATGTTTGCTGATGTCCATGAGTTGTTTGAGGTTGTTTGTAAGGAGGGCAGTGGCAAAAACCAAGTTAATATCCCTCATGTCTCCTTGCTGCAGACCCCCAAGGAAAGTGTAGGCAGCATACTCTGATTTGCTTGTGCACTCAGTTGCCAAATACAAGTGCATTTTTTTGCATAGCCATCTTGTGAGCGACCCATCATCATCTCTTCTTTTTTGCTATTTTGAGGACCATGGTCTCACAAACGCATACATTGCTTGTGATGAGGTATCTATCCATGACATATGGGTTAGCACCCATAATTCTTGACTTCTATGCCTGTGGATATCACACTGACGCCCATTTTTTAAAACCACCATACTTTGGTTTTTAAAATGTCTCAAGAATCTTGACACTAATTATCCTACCACTGAAGCATAGCCACTGTGTTATATATTCTTTCTAAACTTTCTGTTAACTCTATAACTATAATCATGTTGTATGTATAGAATAATATTCAAGGAGGATAACGTATCAAGAGAATACTTTTTATTCTGCTCTTTTCCCCCACATATATTTTTAGGTATACTTTTCTTGTTTCTACATAGTCTTCATGTATATATAAATTTAACAGATGTATAATTAATTCACTGAATTAATAATATATTAGCAATTTCTATTTGATTATCTGGGTTATTTCGAGGGTTTTGGTTATCATAAATAAAATGCTGTTAACATCTTTGTCATGTAGTGTCTTCTTTCATCTTTTGGACTATTCCTTTGGGTTGAATTCCCAGGAGAAAGATTAATGCATTTTTTTAATCTTTTTTGTTGGCAAAACCACCTTTCCAAGAATTGCCCAATCTACTACCAGATTTTTATAATTTATGTGGTTCATATTTAGTCATTGTTTTGTTTCATGGATTAATATTAAATATTACTAGCATATTATTGACTTGATGTCAGAGTCTTTTAGTCCACTATTGGTCCTCAGTAGGTGCTCAGTAAATTTATTGAGCTTTAGGGAGAAGTACTTATTGGTGTTAGCATTTCCAATATTGTAACCATTCATCTTTATGTGCACTTTATTGATTTTTAAAATGTTGTTTACAGAGGTTTTTCTGGGGGGGGAACTATGAAGAGAGAAAATTTTAAAAACCACTAGATAGCATTTGGCTTGAAGATTGCAAGCTCTGCTTAACTGCTTTTCCCATCTACCTTTTAGCTTTTTCTACTTCATTGATTGTGATTGGTTAGGTGCATCTCGGCATGCATTTCTGTGCTGCTATAAAATCCAGTCCATTTTTAAAGTACATGACTATTCAGAATCATGGACATACCTGCTGGAAGGGAATATTGTAGGAATAGGAGTGTGTGGCAATGAAAAGAAACACTAAAAAAGAAGAGTTAAAAATGTAATTAATGGGGGCACCTAGATGGCTCAGTGAGTTAAGCGTCTGCCTTTGGGTCAGGTCATGATCCCAGGGTCCTGGGATTGAGCCCTGCATTTGGCTCCCTGCTCAGTGGGAAGTCTGCTTCTCCCTCTGCCCCCTTGCCTGCTTGTGCTTCCCTTCTCTCTCTCTCTCTCTCTCTCTGGAGTGCAGTGCAAAAATAAATAAATCTTAAAAAAATGTAATTAATGTTTAAAGGAACCCTGCGCAGGGAACAGAAGTCTCAATACGTGAACAGGCTAGCCTTGTCTTATTACAATAGGTAGAGTGATTTAATTAAGAATTTTTGAGGATTAAACTGATTTGCCCAGATATCAGACTTTTTGGGTTGAGAATGAGCTGAGTCCCCTTGACCATCAGTATAATTTCTCACTTGGCATTGGTTGCTCCTGATTGAACTCATAAAATCAAGTTCCTTAATGGGCAAAAAAAGCAAAAGGCCAGACCTGATATATGAGGACAGAAGCCGCTGTTTGCACCCAGACAGAAATCTCCAGATTTCCTGAAAACCTATTCTGGTTCTTACTTCTTGACTGAAGCTTTCCTGTCTGATGGCAGGGGCTTTCCTGCTTTCCTCTTGGATAAAGTGCGCCATTGTGCCTTCCCCATTTACATCACCTGCTCTCTGCGACTTCATTACTTTCTTTTCTTATGTTATTTTTTTTAAGGAGTTTATTTATTAGAGAGAGTGCATGAGAGAGAAGAGCGCGAGAGAGCATGAGCAAGGGGGAAGGGGTAGAAGGAGAGGAAGACGCGGACTCCCCGCTGAGCGGGGAGCCTGACAGGGGACTCCATCCCAGGACCCTGGGATCATGACTTGAGCCAAAGGCAGATGCTTAACCGACTGGGCCACCCAGGCACTCAAAGAACCTCTCTACTAAAGCTAGCTGTTAATACATATATATATACAAATAATTTCTTTTCTTTATATATATATTTTTTTCTTATGTATAATTAACATATATATTTCTTTTAATATATAAAAGGGACCTCAAGTTCTTACTAAACAGATTTTAAAGGTAGTCTCCTTATTGTGCCTGTTTTACTGGTAATTGGATCCATTAAAATATCCACTATGTGGATATTTTTTCCATAAATTACTTTTTGACCTAGAACGCCAAACAGTGACTTCTTTGAATGGTATTTGGATTACTGTTGGTATGTGTACACTTTAATTCCAACTTGATTTTAATCACTTTGATCACACATAGGTCTAAAAAAAAAAGCCACTACCCATTAAAAAAAGCACCATTATGAAGTGACTGGCTCGTCACATGAGAGTCCCTTAGGCGATGTAAGATGAAACCACTCTGGGCAGATGTGCAACGGGCCACGTCCATTTTGAATTTTTGCAAACTCTCCAACCATCCCCCATCGTCCCCCACGTGGTACAGTGGAAAGGGCACTCCTGTGGAATTTCAGAAACCTGAGTCCCTAGTTCGGCCACTAATTAGCTATTTTGGTTTTAGGCAAGTTACTGAGCCACTCATGACTCAGTTTCCTTGTCTTCGTCATGAGTTAGTTGGTCTAATAGAATATGATTCCTTAGGTTCCTAACTCCACACTTCTTTGAAAAATCAGTAGTTCTAGAAAACTTTTTCTTTCATCCCTGCGGTTGAATTTGTGGTCAGAGCAAAGAAGGAAGCCTCTGTGCTGTTACTGTTCTCAGAAGAAACTACTAGTTGTCTGATTCATTTTTGTCCGGGAATAGATTCAAGTCTCATACTTAAATCTTAGGTTTAACTTTTTTTTGTAATGATAGTTCATTTTGTTTCCATGATTTTGTGGCATTTACCTCTCATCATTCCTATGAAAAATGGGGTTATAATGTATGTACTGTACTTGTTGTAACATTCACTGAAATTAATGTTGATTGTGTTTGGATGTATTTTCAGAGCTTTAGATAGTCTTGGTTGTTGCCCTGTCAGAGTGGCAAGCTCTGGGATGAGGTGACTAGTGTAAACAGCAGAAGTCTGTCTGCCCTGTAGAAAAGGATACATATCCTGCTGTCTGTCCATTGCCCTCTGCAAAACATTATTTTCATGACAGTGTGGCATGAATTTCAGATCTCTTGGCAGAGATTTCATGGTATTGCTGTTACTGTGTTCATCTTGCAAGTATTTGTAGGTTGCTGTATGTCACATACGTGCTTCTTTGGCTTCTCCTGAGCTGTGATTTGTATCCTTTTGGGAACTGCAACATCATCTCAAGGGTTTTAGGTTTCTTGACACTCTACGCTGCAGATTTCTTTATAGCAAATGCTTATTACATTGACCTGTTTTGAGAATTTCATAACTTATTTTGAAATAATTTGAGACACTGAGTGGTTCAGATTCTAGGCTGGAAACCTCCAGTCTAGGAAGCAGTGCATGATGGATGAGAGAGAAGAGAGAAGATTGGGAGGTGGGTCATTGATTTCCAAACAGGGAGCTGTAGCTTTTAGGTATGGGTTGCTGGACGGGAGCATACAGTAGCCCAAGTCACAGTCATCAGTGGTCTGGAAGCAGAAGATCCTCCTTCTGACTTCTCAGAAGGTCAGTAGTAGCCTAATCGTACATCACAATGCCCTTATCGTTCACCTTACTTTATCTCAGACACTGTCATCTCCTATCACAGAAGAAGAAGGGTGAGCATGGTAAGCAGGGTATTTTGAGAGAGAGACCACATTCACATAACTTTTATTGCAGTATATTATAATTGTTCTGATATTGTGTTAATCCTAATTTATAAATTAAACTTTATCACAGGTATGTATGTATAGGAAAAAACGTAGCTATAGGGTTCAATGCTATCTGGAGGTTTCGGGCATCCCCTGGAGGTCTTGGAAGGTATCCCTCACAATGAGGGGGGACTACTGTTGTCTGAAAAAAATAGATTTTGTAGTATGTATGGTATCTTTCCTTTGATCCTATTATATTTTGAATCCTTTCATATTTTTAAAAGCATACCTTACATTGCTTACTTTCCACTCTAATTGGATCTTAATTTAACCAAAAATCTTTTTTTTTCCATTCTGGACACACACACACACACACACACACACACACACACACACGAAAACACAGATACAGAGTTTGTTTTTTCAATAGAGCAATACAAATTGCTCTTTTGCTTTTATTCCCTTGAAATGTACATACTGTTTCCACTTCTAGCCTCACTTTATCAAGGAGTGGTCCAGAAGTTTGTAAATCAATTAGCCTGGAACCAGGAATTGATTTTCCTATAGAAACCGTGCTTAAGTTCTCAACTAGTTGGTGAAATCAGCCCATTTCTCTTATATAACATACTATAGAATGAAGCTACTCTTTATTTTATTTTTTGAAGATTTTATTTATTTGACAGAGAGAGACAGCCAGAGCAGGAACACATGCAGGGGGAGTGGGGGAGGGAGAAGTTGGCTTCCCGGCGAGCAGGGAGCCTGAAGCTGGGCTCAATCCCAGGACCCTGGGATCATGACCTGAGCTGAAGGCAGATGCTTAATGAGTGAGCCACCCAGGCGCCCCTGAAGCTACTCTTTTAAATACTATTTTAGTGCAAAAAGAGATCCCCAGCTCTATGCTTAGTGACAGGAGTTTGAGGCAGGAGATTCAGCAAGAGGAGAGGGCTCCAGGCTTTATAGTGGCCAGTGTTCCTGGGACCAGCTGCCTAGGAAATGCCACTGGACACCTGGACTCCCATCCCTCTGGGGGCCTCATAGAAACTGCCCACAGGGCCCTCAGTTGTCAAATCCCTGGGGCCAGTTACAGTGATTACTCTGAGTTCATTCTTGGTTAAGAAAAACTACCAATAAGGGATGTGTAAGGAAAATGGGAAGGTAGGGGAGGGGGGTGGGAAAGCCAATGTGTTCCTATGAAATATTATGTTGACTTTTAGATGCAAGGCCCAAGGTGACTGCCTCTATAAAAATGGATCATGCCTGTCTCTGTAGATCCTATATTGTGCAAATGTCAGAATCACCCAAGGATTAATAGTTTATTAGTCTTCTATATGCTTAGATGCTTCATATGTATGATTGAGCCTTTTTTTTTTAAAGATTTTATTTATTTATTTCAGAGAGAGAGAGAGAGAATGAGAGATAGACAGCACAAGAGGGAAGAGGGTCAGAGGGAGAAGCAGACTCCCTGTTGAGCAGGAAGCCCGATGTGGGACTCGATCCCGGGACTCCAGGATTATGACCTGAGCCGAAGGCAGTTGCTTAACCAACTGAGCCACCCAGGCGCCCTGTATGATTGAGTCTTAAAAGGCAGAATAATTTCATTATTTTGGAACATAGCTTCTGATCACCATTGCAGTTAAAAAAATCTTGAGTTGGTGTTTCCCTGCCTTTTTTTTTTTTTAAGATTTATTTTTTTAGAGAGAGTACGAGTGAGAGCTTTCTTGAGGGAGTGTGAGGGGGAGGGTCAAGGGGAAAGGGGGAGAGAGAAAATTTAAGCAGACTCCACGCTGAGTGCAGAACCTGACACCGAGCTCGATCTCACGACCCTGAGACCACTACCTGAGCAAAACCAAGAGTCGCTTAACTGACTTCGCCATCCAGGTGCCCCCCCCCTCCCTGCTTCTTAATAGGCCTAGTGGCTGCCTTTTTCCTCTTAGTCTTGTCTTGGCATCATTTTAAGTGTAACTGATATCACCTGAAGTTGTATTAAGTGTTACACATAAAGTTGCATAGTAAATCACTAAAAGTGCCATGACGTTTAACTTCACAATTGTTTATCTTTTGTTTCCAAGTAAAGTTTTTGCAGGTTTCTCATGCCTTCTCCTCCTTCCTCTTCTATTTATTTATTTATTTATTTATTGGTGGTCTTCATTTATTTATTTATTTATTTATTGGTGGTCTTCATTTTACACCATTCGTGTTCTTAATTTAAAATAGCCTGGAGTCCGCTATCCACACTTAGCACTATTTGGTGTAGACTCAAGGAATCTTAGCTATTTTTTGTTTGTTTTTAATGCTGATGTCAGACAAATGTAATTAGGAAAGCAAGTTTGTTTCAGAACCTGATAGAAAGCCTGTGTTGTATGTGCATTCTTTGGTTACATTCTACTGGTCTGGATGTTAGTATTCTGAACATAAGTAATTATTTCAGTCTGTTGAATCAGCTGTTGATCAGTCATTTTGCAAGTTACCCTTTTTGAAAAGGGGACACTGGTTTACTCTAAAGCTTGCCTTGGTAATGATCGCTCCAACCCCCAAATTGGACATTCCATGTTTAATGAAAGCTAGTTTTGAATCTTAACGTTGCTATATTACTGATATGAAATCTCTCAAACTTGTGAAAAAATGATCCCCAAAGCTTTCAGTTTATTTATTTTATTTTGCAAATTAAATATAGCAAAACAAGTCTTTTGAAACATGGTTTTAGGTACTTCTGACAAATTGGGGGACACATGCTTGATCAATATTCTCCATGCTTTCTCTGTTTCTTTTGCCACCTTTTTTTTTAAGGTTTTATTTATTTATTTGACAGACAGCAAGAGAGGAAACACAAGCAGGGTGAGTGGGAGAGGGAGAAGCAGGCTTCCCGCTGAGCAGGGAGCCCGATGTGGGGCTCGATCCCAGGACCCTGGGACCATGACCTGAGCCGAAGGCAGATGCTTAACAACTGAGCCACCCAAGCGCCCCTCTTCTGCCACCTTTAAGAGATTTTCTTATTGAATGCTTCTTGTTCTTTTTTGTTTCTATTTATTTAACTGTCCTCTAGTTAGTATTCATAGATTTTTTTTTTTTTTTTTTTTTTTTTTTTACAAAAGTTAGGGATCTGCTGTTTTAAATTGTCCTTTCAAAAGCTCTTTTCTGTAGAGGAGCCAAAGTAGGTGACTAAGAAGTCCTTTTTGCCGCTAATTAAGGAATTGTCGAATACTTTATGAAAACAGCTTACATGTGTACACGTTTATATGAGAGGTCTTTTTATTGACACTATTAACATGTCATGTGTACCATGAACCTTGCCCTGATTAACGCCTTTTTTCTTTTTTTGAGAGAGAGAGAGCGTGAACATGAGCAGAGGAGGGGCAGACCGAGGGGAGAGAGAATTTTAAGCAGGTTCCACTGCTCAGTGCCAAGCCCAATAGGGGGTTCAATCTCACGACCCTGAGATCATGAGCTGAGCCGAAGTCAAGAGTCAGACGCTTAACTGACTGGGCCACCCAGGTGCCCCTGATTAATGCCTTTTCAACAAAACATTTTTAAATTGCATCTAGCCATGTATTTTTCTTTTTTGTTAACTGTCACTTCCAAAGGTAAACTTCATTCTCAAGTTAGGAAAACAGATGACTCTTTTTCCCTAAAATTCCTCTATGAAATGACATGTGGACCTGGCAGTCACGGTGAATCTGCTTTATTTTTCCCCTTGTGTTACAAAAAGCAAGGCAGGCATTTTAGCTCTTTTAAAGAGATGCTAGCCTGGGGTAAATAACAATTTAGTCCAGGTGGGTAGAAAAGAATGCTTATGACATTCTTTTCATCAGCTCCATGTGTAACCTCCAAGCAGGAGGTCAGGCAGTAAAACATTTGAGTGAACTGGTGAAATGTCTTGTATTTATTTACAAGCCTCTTAATCACAAGACCGATCCCAATAAACTCAACAAGTCAAAGTGATGGAGGAAAGTCTCAGAGGCATGCAGACCAGTAAAAGTGGGGAGTGGAAGGGGCCTTTAGAGTGCATTTAGCCTGCTCTTCTGTCCCCACTGTGGAAAGATGACCATCGGAATCCGGTGCAGCGGACATGGGTGGATGCTATGAGGAATGAGAGTGTACCCATTCTCTTCCCACCTGCTGCTGAACTGCCTGCCATCTTGCTTTCAGATTCCAGCCATCCTGAAGTCTTCGAATCCTGTTTTGCTGAACACTCTTAATTCTTTTTCTTGAACCTTTCCCACCCAAACCTTCTCTTGCATCACTCTTAATGTATTCTGTATTTTCTCTGCTACTGGAGTCTATGACTTGATGTCACTGCTTGCCACAGTTGGGTTTAAAGTAAAAGCATTCTGAAACCTTTTCAGTTTTGTCATTTTTAGTGTTACCATATTTTCAAAAATTGTTTAGGTGTAGCTTGGAGAGAATTTTTTAAAAGGGAAGAACACAGGGCCTCTAGATATGAAGTCCATAATATTTTCTACCCAGAAGGCCTGATACATAGTAAGCGCTGGGGTCCATAGGCATTTTTTCCCTCCTGTCCTTTCCTGAAGCTTGGCTGTTCATCTGCCCATTTCATCTCCACCAAAGAATGGGCAGACCTTTAATTTGTACCTGACTGCTTTGCCTTTTTTATATCTCAAATAAAAGATTTCGTGGGGTAGGAGGGTTAAACTCTTTGTGTGAATATTAATAATCCAGATTAACTTGAAAGAGCTTTCCTTTTATATGCTACTAGAAAAATAGTTTGTACAAGCAGTTATCTCTGTGACCTAGCAGAAGTCCA
Organism: Callorhinus ursinus; assembly: GCF_003265705.2. Lineage (NCBI taxonomy): Eukaryota > Metazoa > Chordata > Mammalia > Carnivora > Otariidae > Callorhinus > Callorhinus ursinus. The sequence continues at coordinate 45,509,130 of NW_027397075.1, forward strand.
GGCAGGGTAGATTCAGGAAATAAATAAGAACAATTTAGTGTTGGCCTATTATACAAATAAGAATACTTTAGTATCTAAAATAAGATTTTTTTGTTATTTGGACATCTCTCCTTTTCAGACTGTCGCTTGGACTATATTAAAATATATTAGGAAGTTACTTCCATTTAGTACGGACCAGCAAGCATTATTAAGAATTTCTTGTGTTGCTAGGTGAAGTGGAAATGGTAGGTTAGGAGTTATGAAAAGATATCAAAGCATGGTTCCCTCTTCCTTTATTTTTTAAAAAGATTTTGTTTGTCAGAGAGCGAGAAGGCGCATAAGCAGGGGGAGAGGCAGAGGGAGAAGCAGGCTCCCCGCAGAGCAAGGAGCCCGATGCAGGACTCGATCCCAGGACTTCGGGATCATAATCTGAGCTGAAGGCAGACGCTTAACCCACTGAGCCACCCAGGCATCCTGCGTGGTTCCTTCTTTAAAGGATCTTCTTATAAATTCTTCATATTTCAAGTCTCTTCTTTTAAATTTTTAAATTTTTTATTTTTTAAAGAATTTCTTTATTTGGTAGAGAGAGAGAGAGACAGCGAGAGGGGGAAATATAGGCGGGGGGGGGGGAGTTGGAGAGGGAGAAGCAGGCTCCCTGCTCTGCGGGGCTCGATTCCAGGACCCTGGAACCATGACCTGAGCCGAAGGCAGCTGCTTAACGACTGAGCCACCCAGGGGCCCCTCAAGTCCCCTTTTTAGAAGACTTTATTATAAACTTTATATATTTTAAGCCTTTTCTTTCCTGCCCTCTTCCTGCTTCCATTCCCCCCCCCTTCCATTTCATCTCAGAAGAGAGATACGTTTTATTTTGTTGCTGTGTTCTTGCTCCGTTTATGGCTCCTGGTGAATGCTGTGATAAGGTTTTTGGGTGTGGGTGGTTAAATGATAACTCTTTCTTTAGCTATTTGAGCTGAGTTATCCTCATGAAATTCAGTGAGTTGACCCAGCAGCAGCATCTCAAGCTGCTGCTTTCGATTCAGTGGAGGGACTGACTGGACTGACTTGGTCTTTAACTAGTCTTAACCTCAGTGGTCCATGTTGCAGCGGGGTATCCTCGAGGGAGGGCTCGCCCTTCTCTATTTAGGTTCCTTAAGTTTTGGCACAGTGATGATTTCAGAGAGGAAGAAACATCATGCATTTTGTAATGTATACATAAAGTCTGCTTTTTGGGAAGAGCATTATAGTGCACCTCCCCTGCTTTCACAGAATGGAGATGGTGGTGCTATTAAGGCAGAAGGAAGTAGATATGCAGGGTTGATGACTGCTCTAAGTGATTTGAGTACAATATTGCAAAGGCAGGACTGATTGCATTTGCCTGGATGATATGAGGCAATGTTAGCAGAAGAGGAAGTAGCTGAGCCTGGAAGGGTGAACGGGACCTCCAGGAAGAAAGAAGAGAAGGAATGTGTCCAGAAGGAGAGAGGTAACACGGGCTTTGAGAGGGGTGGAGAGTGGACACCTACATGCAGGGCATACTGAGGAAGCTAGTAGTCCAGTATGCCAGGGGCAGCAGGAGATGGATGGAGATGGTGGAAAAGAAGGGGAATTGCTTTTAAGCCGGGATATGATGATAACAAAGGAATGTGTGTGACTTTTCTATTCAGAAAGATTAGAATTATTCTAGATGGGACCCTTAATACCTGCCTGTCTCACTGAGGTTTTTTTTTTTTTCTTGTATCAAAGTTAATCCAGTGCTTTCAAACATACACTGCTTTTCTGTTTCCATTTGATTCTCTCCTCAAAGAAAATAAATATTTATAGGTCTGGTAGCAATATGGATCACCTAGGTAAGCATTTAGTAACACAGGTAACTTCAAACGCTCTTTACCAAACCACATTTTCTATTTGTTTTGCTCTGGTGCTAATATGGCAAGAATGGTGGTGTCCAAAGGGAAGTCAACATATCTTAATAAGGCATTCGTTTGACAGGAATGCTGGGGGTTTTGGCAAATGTACTATCTGCCTGGCATATGTTTTGCAGTGATGACTCTTTTAAACTTGTTCCAATGGGGACAGCAGCGTATTTCATTGGTCACCGTAATCCTTGCGAAGGGGAGACTGACATGCTGTGAATTACTTTTCAATTTGTATATTTTCCTCGACCTCTTAGACTATCACTATGAAAAAACAAAACAAACATTGTACAGAAATTATTTCTACCCATTTAGTATTATGACTTCATTTAAAGATTTTATTTATTGATTTGAGACAGAGATACAGAGAGGGAAAGAGCATAAGCAGGGGGAGAGGGGGAGGGAGAAGCAGACTCCCCGCTGAGCTAGGAGCCCGACTCAGGGCTCCATCCCAGGACCCTGGGATCATGACCTGAGCCGAAGGCAGATGCTTAACCATCTAAGCCACCCAGGTACCCCAGTATTATGACTTTAACTGTCAGAAGTGGGTGGGAAGGGTGAAGAAACTGGAGAGGCAAATGATTTGTTCTTACTTACTGACTGGCCTTGTCACCTTATGCATCTGGCAGTTCAGGGAGATTTTTCTTGAGAACCTGGGGGTGGCAGGTGGCATGGGTGGGGGAAACCTGGCTCCTCTGGGGAGAGGTGGAGGTATACTTCCTGCTTTTATGTTTTGGCAGGAGGGGTTCAGAAGACTTCTACCCAGATATCAGGAGCTTCTTTGAAAGTTGGGCACAACCCCCTTTATCAGATACAGGACAAGCCCTACGTGAGAAAATCGGCCTAATGGCAGTTTGGCCAGGAAAGTTGTATTTTGCTAAATGTTACTTTTCCAAGGGCAATGATATATAGCAAGCCATTTCTGAGAAAAGGAAATAAAATCTGTTTTATGGAATTAAAATGGCAATGAATACACTGAACCGAGTTTAAAAAAAAAAAAACCTCAATTAAATAGTGGGTGAATTTTTCATTTTCCTTTATTCTGAGAGAAGGCTTTTTCTGCTTATGGAGGGATCTTTCTGTGCAGTTTTGGATAGCTGGTCAAAAGGCACTGATTGAAAAGATGCCATTCCCTGGGCCCTGTGTCCATTTTTTTTAAGTTAGAAGATATATTGGGAGGAGGAATTTCTTTCCTTGCAGTTAGTTCTGCTCCTCAGTTATGGCCATGGGTGGTGGCAGGAGGCCGATGCTTGTTCAGTGTTGACCGTAGAGTGAGGGCACGGCCAGGACAGTGAACAGGGCCAAGAGGGTTTCTGCTGAGCATGTGACTTTACCCTGGTGCCCCGAGTGCCTGTTCTGGTGCTCACACGGAGTTGAGGGGAGCTCCCATCCTCTGTTCTAGGAGGGTCCTGAGGGTACACAGTGCCTCTTTTGGAGTTGGTGTGTGGTGTTACAGTGGGGCAGCACCATGCAGCAGTTGGTGTGAGCTGGAGTGATGGGGGCAAGGCTGGATCTGGTGATGGAGGTGTGGGCACACTTAGGCATCTCGGCCAGACCTAGCCCCACCCACCAGGAAGCTCATCAAAAAGTAGGTCCCTGCAAGGGACCCCAGCCTTGGGGAATCACACTCTCTAGTGGTGGAGCCTTGGAGTCTGCATTTTAACACATTCCCTGGAAAACCAGTGGTTCATGCTTTCCTTCTGCAGACAACTGCTCTCAGCCCATTTTGCAATTTCAAAACACCTTTTCTCATATGGTCTGGCTATGCGCTTGTGGGTGAGGAGCCCAGAGCATTTCTCATGCGCTCGCAGGGCTCCTATATGCGGCACGCCTTAAAAATCACGGTCCCTCTTATGATATTTCTGCAGAGAGCCTCGAGAGTCTATATCAAGCACTTGGTTTGTTGCCTTTTCAAATGGGGTGTTTTATTCTGTTTAAGGACAATCTCAGATTACTAATTTTGCGCTCTGGGGTTATATGCCGAATATGCTTGCTGCTCCAGAAATTGCGTTTGGGGGAGTGTCCAGATGGTAAAAGACTACCTGGGGTTCCTAAGGGAACTCTCAAAATTATCCTAGATGGGGGGGGGGGAGAAAAGACAGAAAAAAACTGTTAGGGGCAGGGGTGGTGTAAGGAGGGCATCTTTCACAATTGGGTGAGTCCTGGAATTCCTTCTCTATTTTAATTGTTTTTCTTGCAATAATAATAATGATGATGATAGTGAAGATGAGATTATAAACAAACACAACAACGAATAATAAGAATAGCAAGGATTTAATGAGGACTGGCTCTGTGCCAAGCACTGTGCTAAACCCTTTGCATATAGTGCCTCATTTAATTTTTGTGGCAACCCTATGAAGTAGGTGCCATTATTACCCCATTTTACAGATGAGGAAACTGAGGAAGACAGTTTCATTCAAGTCAAATAGCTAGTAGTGGCAGATGTGGAATTCAAACTCTGTGAAGCCTGACTTGGCATCTGAGCCCAAAATTCAGTGCAGATTCAACATTCAAATGCTTCTAGGGCTAGGCAGGCAGAATAAATGACTGAAGCATGCCTGTAGTCACACCAGAGAGTGCTTTCCTGTCAGCGGGTAATCACTTCAATCCCAGCAACTTGTTGCTAGGCTGAAATTCGGGCCAGTGCAATCAGATCTTTTTTTTTTTTTTTTTCCCAAGAGCAAGTGGAAATCTATATTTTTATGTGAAATGTTTTGATTTTTAAATAGTGGCATCACATTCAAATTTTAAAACTATCTGGGCCAAACAAAACATGAGAATATAAGCAAGGTTTTTCATCTGTTTTGTTTACTGCTATATGCCCAGCACCTAGAACAGCGCCTGGCATATGACAGGTGCTCAGTGGAGGCTTGTTGAACAGATGAACGAATGAATGTTTGTGGGCTGTGTTACCCTCTGAGGCTGCCAGTTTTCAACCTCTGCTCTGTGGCTTTCCCCAACTACCTTTTAGGTTTTTCTGCTGCTTCCTATCCCAGACCAGGTCACTTTTTAGCTAAATATATAGATCAGATTCAAAGGTTAAAATCCCTTTAGTTTAAGTTAGTGTTTGGACCAGCATTCCTGGTGTTTTTCTTAGTTTTTGTTTATTTGTTTTGTAAATTTGTAAATTTGTTTGTAAATTCTTTTAGGGGCACCTGGGTGGCTCAGTCTGTTAAACATCCGACTCTTAGTTTCGGCTCAGGTCATGATCTTGGGGTCTTGAGATGGAGCCCTGTGTGGAGCTCGGTGCTCAGTGTGGAGTCTGCTGGAGATTCTTCCCTCCTCCCTCTCCCCTCTCTGCTTCTCCCACCCCTCACGTTCTCTCTAAAATAAATAAATAAAATCTTAAAAAAATTTTAGGGGCACCTGGGTGGCTCAGTTGGTTAAGCATCTGCCTTCAGCTCAGGTCATGGCCCCGGGGTCCTGGGATCGAGCCCCACTTTGGGCTCCCTGCTCGGCGGGAAGCCTGCTTCTCCTCCCTCTGCAGCTCCCCCTGCTTGTGCTTGCTCTCTCTCTGTCTCAAATAAATAAAATCTTAAAAAAAAAAATTCTTAAAAAAAATTTTGATTAAAAAAAATCCTCAAAAAAGGTTGTGGTTACCATTGTAACCATTTTGCAGTTTACATTTCACTAGTGTCCTGGTATACATACTGTTGTGTAACAGATCTCCAGAACTTTATTTTGCAAAATTATACCCACTAAAGAGCAACTCTTCCTCCCCCAGCCTCTGGTAGCTACCATTCCATTTCTATGAATTTGACTGTTTTAGGTGCCTTACAGAAGTGGAATCCTAAAGTCTCTGTCTTTGTCTTTTTGTGACTGGCTTATTTCATTTAGCATAATGTCTTCAAAGTTCATCCATGTTGTAGCATTATTAGAAGTTCCTTCTTTTTTAAGACTCCATCATATTCCGTTGTATGTAGAGACCACATTTTGTGTATCCATTCATCGGCATCCATTCGTCTGCCACACTATTGTGAATAGTGCCACTGTGAACTTGGGTGTGCGCAGATATCTCTTTGAGATTCTGCTTTCGATTCCCTTGGGTATATACCCAGAAGAGGGATTACCGGATCATAGGGCAGTTCTATTTTTAATTTTGGGGGGAACCCCCATACTGTTTTCTGTAACGACTATACCATTTTACATTGCATCAACAGTACGTGAAAGTTTTCATTTCTCCCCATCCTTGTCAACTCTTGTTATTTTCTGGTTTTGTTGTTGTTGTTTGTTGGTTTTGTTTCTGGATTGTGGCTCTCCTGATAGATATGAGGTCATATCTATCTCACTGTGGTTTGGCTTTCGTTTTTCCAAGGTGATGTTGAGCGTCTTTTCGGGTGCTTTTTGGCTGTTGTTTTGTGTTTGACTATTTAGTAGCTTTAAATCTGTGAGCTTTCAAGGGCCATAAAAGTGTATTTCCTATTATTCCCTTGGTGTAGCATGGAAGAATCTTCTCAGCATCATTGTGTGCTCTCGTACACGAAAATGCAAAAGCTCATCCAACCAGCCTAGCTTGAGGAACCATTAAAGAATCAGAAACTAAAGCCAGGAATCCTGGCCTCTGGCTCTAACTGCTTAGAGAACATAATATTTATTTGCTGAGGACCTAGTATGTTCTGGCCTAGGCTTAGGCCTACCCAGAAAAAGTACAGACAAGTTGAGAGGATCTCTAGCTATTTATCCATCATAGAGGGGTCACTTTTCATCCTGAGAGCACTATCCTGTGGAATCTGATGAAGCTTTTTGAGTTGAGGTTGTGGAGGGCAAGGGAGGTGAAGGAGAGTTGAAGCGACTGACTCTTTTTTCAGAAAGTGAACCATCTCATAGTGACAGAGCTTAGTGTACTTAGAAAGGATCGAGAAACTAAAGTAGCCATATGAGGAAAGTAAATAAATGATCTTTCCCCTCACTATATCATTAGTTGGTGCTGATTAGAACAAAAGAAAGTTGGTTGTAGTCAATCTGGTGAAAACCCCCTTAAATCCTGGAGAAGAGTTTCACTCTGTGACAGCTAATTTGTAGTTTTAGGGTTAAAAAGTGTTCTATATGCCTCTTGAAAGTTTCATTCTAGAACTTAATATTCTACGGTGAACCCCTACTGACTCAGGATTAATTGAAAAAAGGTACCTATGTTGAGATCTTGACTTCTGAGATGTCCTTTACTGATAGTGCCTTGATGTGGGGTTGACCGTATCTGCAGCCCCCCAAACAGGAGGCATTCCTGCCTTTTCAGTGTCGTTTGTGGACCTGAAGGGCTGGGAAGGATTGTGGGGGCTATTGTTAGCCGGTAGGTTAATGGTTAACGCCTGCAATAGGCCCAACGGAACACCTAATCTTTGATGAGACCCACTGCTCGGAATGAGTAATGGTTAAACCATTCTTTACCTTTGACTGAGACCATATACCTTCCATAGTTTGTGCTCTTAAATATGTGAGACTGCGAAGGTTTTTTATTTTCCTTTTGCAAATAAAATTTACATGGCACAAAAGTCTTATGACTCATTCCTTGCAAAGAAGGCAGGTGGTATCCATGAATAGTTTGCCCTTTTCAGGGACAAGTCGAATTACTGCTACCGAATCTTCATTTAACTCGATCTCAGTTATGTAGACACCAGTATAAAAAATCATTTTATGTTCTTCAGTGTTAAACAACCAATAGTGCTCCCATTAACAGACATGTCCTTTTAGTCTGCAGAGCTGCACGTGACAGTGAGACTTTCTTATTTGTGGGGACCAGTCGTCTGGACTGAGAAAAGATAAAAAGTTTAAGAAAAGGGGAGCAAAGGAAAATGGGAGGTCTCCCTCCCCTCACAGGGGCTGCTTCAGGCTGGGTGCATGCCAGCCTCCGAGGAGTCAGCCACCTCTTTCCTAGTTAACGCGGGGTGCGCACCTGATAGAACGCACCACCGTGAAGATGTAGTTTCAGGTTTTCCATTTATTATGTCCAAGTGAACTTTTTGGTGCTCTTTCCCCCTTAAGAACATTCTAGAAACATTAGAAATAGCCTTTATGTTAAAAAAAAAAAAAGCTCTGCTGAGAATTTCGTGCTTTATATATTCATGATTCCAAGCTCATTATCAGGGTCCTAGTTTTCTTTCTTAGAGACCGCTCTAGTGTTCTTTGTTTCCTTTTCTTCCTGGTAGTCTGTCTGTTGTCTCTCATCTAAGGATGCGTGGCTGACATGGCCAGTGTCTCTCTGGCTTGTATTTACCTCTGAGAACTCATTGTAAATCTGTTCTGGACTAACAGTTTGGTCTGTGTTATAGTTCTTGCTTATTATAAACTCCTTAAATTAAACAAAAAAAACCCCAAAAAGACTGGCCTCTTTCCTTTGTAGCTCAGGTTTTTGCGACAGTTCTGAGAGCTGGCTGCCTCTTTCAGGCTTGGGCTCCGTGTATTTGGCTGGTGGCGCCATCTCTCCCTGGGCACTGCGTTTGCCAAGGGGCCAGACATAGCGTAATGGCTGCAGTGTATATTTCTCAGCCTGTTTCTTATTTGACTTTCCTTTGGAATTTGACTTTGACCTCAGCCCCCTCTTTGAAGCATTACTTTCTTGGGCCCCCTTGACGTTCCTCTCCTACCTGGGTATTTTCTGTCACTGTCCTTTGAAGGTTCTCCTCCCCTGATCACCTGTTGAATGTAGGTGTGATCCGGCATCTATTGTTACAGCCATCTCCAAGACTACTCGTTTAAGCTCCTCTGTCACTCATACCCCTCTCTCTTTGGGGCCCCCACGTTCCAACTGCCTACTGGATTAGCCATGTAGATTGACTTGCAAATATCTTAAACTCAGAATGGTACAAACAGAATTAATTGGCTTTCTCCTCAAACTTGTTCCTTTCTCTGTTTCTCACTTTGGTGATGGTGTCACCTCCTATCGAGTTAAACAGAGTACTTGAGTCAACCTAAGATCCTCATTCTCCTTCACCCTCTATATGCCATAATCACCAAAACCTTTTCCTTACCCTACCATAGCCACTTTTTTCCTAATCCTAGGTAATCCCACTGTCCTTCAGATTCAGTGTATACCTTGCTTCCTGCAGAAAGATTCCCCAAATTGCAGACCTGTGCCTTATCCTGGGCTATGCTTTACCTGTTTACCTGTTGGTCTATCCTTGATTGATTTTGACCTCGGCTGGGGCCATGCCTCCTTCACCGTAGTTTCCCACTCACCAAGGCAGGGTGGTACCTTGGAAATACGTCATTTAGTGCAAGTGTCTTAGTACTAGTCCATGGCTGATGGGTGTTCTACCCTTTACATGGACAACTGGTTGGGGCTGGGATATCAGTCTGTGGACTTTCTGGTCCTGAAAGTCCTGTTTCCGTGATGTCTGCCCTTTGTTTGCTTGCCTCAAGTTGGATGAGACTTCTGTGGGAAGGTGATGGAGGGCAGGAGGCAGTTTTGGTGCATTGAGAACACAGCACTTTGCTATAAAGATTAGGGAAGAATAATGCATCAGAAGCACCTGATGAGTAGCTGGTTCTCAATAATGGTGTGTTCAGGGCAGCCACCCATTGCCAGGGGCCGGGCTAGGTGCTTGGATGCAGCAGTGACAAGGTTCCCTGTCTGGTGACGTGGTGAGTGATGGAGGTCACCTCTTCATCTTTCTGACTCCTTGAGTGCAGTGTCAAAGTGGGGATCGGGGGGAGACAGTGGCAATTGCTTTACATTTTCAGTGTAAGTTGAAAGACTTTTCTTTAGTCTCGGGTTGAGTTTCCCAGGTTCCATATGCGTGGGAGGAACTAGGAAATCGTGCCATCCCTGGTAGCATCTCTTGGCTGTCTGCTGATCCTGCGGTTTGGGGAAGGTACCAGTTTCCCAGCTATTTCTCACATGTCTCAATAACGAGAAAGCCATCGAAAGGGTTAGAGTCTGAGGAAACATGTCCTTACTCTGAAAGCTCAGAGACTCACCTGTGAGCTAAATTAAAGGAGTAAAAAGACATGAGGCAAACCTTATTAGAGTAGGTGAAGTCAGATGTGTTTGTTGCTGAACAGATAGACATATTTTATGTGCAGATAAAATAAGATGACTCCTGATCATTTTGATATTTGTGGTCTTTCTGCAGCTAAATATGTCCTAAGATTTTCCCTACTTGCCCCACCTGGTTGTTCCCAGGCCAACCTTACAAAAGTGGGCTCGCAAGACCGCACGTTCAGGTGTTGTGCTTTGCTTTGCTTTGCTTTGCATAAATGGGACGGTCCTGAGCTGAGATTTGAAGTGAAACTGGAGTGCTGGTTTTGATTTTCTGCTTCTTAAACTCTATTTTTTTTTTTTTTAAGTTGATCTTGTCCTGCAAATACACACCTGCATACTGGAGGTGAGAATGGAAGAGAGGCAGCTGCTGATAAATTTATGGCTATGATTAAATAAGGTCCAGGCCTTCTGATGACTGAGCTGTGTCCAAGGTGCCAGATCCAAAATGTCTTTCCCCACCCCAACCACAAAGTCAACATGCGCTTAGCTCAGCTTACCTCTATTGTGTTATTAGAGACGATTTGGAAGATTTAATGAATTCGTTCTTAATAGATTACTTAAGATAGTGTCTGTCATAGTAAACACCAAATAGTGCTTGCTATTTTATTGTTGCTGTTACTTATTTTTAACGAAGTTGTACTTAAATTTTGCTTTCAGTGACATGTTTCTCCGAATATAAACTAATGGTGGGATTTTCGCAGTTTGAATTTAAAGCTCAGAATCCCTCCCTTAACTGGATTTTGTCTTTTTGGTTGGAAATTTCTTTTGAGATACTTTGCTTTTGTCAGGTTAGAGCTGCTGCTATTTTTGATCAATAATCTATACTGATTAGTTTTTAAATGACAAATTTTCAACAACTTCCCATTTCATTTTTCTGTCCTGTTAAAAAAAACTTTGAAGGAAATCTGGTTATATCCATGCAAATAATTGCAATGAGAATGATGGTGTGGTTTCATTTATATTTTCCACATAGATATTTTCTGTAATACTGTTATGTCTAATGTTATCATGCTGTGTTTTATTAGGGAACTGTTTTACATGATCAAATCACTGTGCCTTTGTTTTTGATAATTTCTTCTTAGTTCCTTGACAGATGCTATATTTCCTCCAAAGCTTAAATTACAATGCCTATCATTTTAACTTAGCTTTTAAATTATAGAAATGTTTAATATTACAGACATTTTTCAAGGCTTACGATGTGTTGGGCACTATTTGCATCTGTTTTTCATGTGGAAGTCTTGCTACTCTGTGAGCTGTAGCTCAGGAAAATGAGGCCTATTTTGCACCTGGGAAAATAGGCCTAAAAAATGCATATCATATACATACCCCCACCCCCACATACAGGGCACATCATTTGCTGGGCTAGTAAGGGACAGAATTGGATTGAACCTGTGTTTAAAGTCCAGACTCTTAACTCCCACAATAAAAAATTTTCAAAATAATCGCTCTTGGAGTCGATTGAGTGTACAGCATGAAAAGTGGATTTCTATTAGTTTTTCTCTGTACCCTATGTAGTGACCCCAATTCATTTCCTTAGCAGCTATTTATTGAGCTCTTACTATGTTCCAGGTATGGGGTTGGGTAGGAATTCAACACGTATAAGACAGGCATAGGGTCACCTCTTAAAGAGTTGATAGCTGCTTGTGCATAGAATTCTTACCGTGTTTTTGCTGATGAAGTTTTCTGTTTCGCCAGCTCTCATATGGCTTATGAGACTATAAAATTATTATAGTTGCACTGTAATATTATTAAAATATTAAGAGATGAATTTGACATTTTTGTCCATTTCTGCTGGATGAATTTCACTATTTGCTGTATTTTCCCTTGAGCTTTGGTGTTGACTTCAAACTGCACACCGTATCAATCAGATTATGTTTTTGTCTTTATTTAGTTTTCTCAAACTTACTATGGAGCATGGTGAATCCTTCATGGTGCGTGTTTTAACAGTAATGAATAGGGATTGCCGGGGTGGCTCCGCCGGTTAAGCATCTGCCTTCGGCTCAGGTCATGATCCTGAGGTCCTGGGATCGAGTCCCATGTGGGGCTCCCTGCTCAGTGGGGAGTCTGCTTCTCCCTCTCCCTCTGTTGCTCCCCCTGTTCGTGCTCTCTCTCTCTCCATATAAATAAAATCTTTAAAAAAAAAAAACCCAGTAATGAATAATTACCACCTTCCAGATGTCTTTTTTAATCTCTCCTGTAGTGTGCACAACCATCCTCCAGAACCGAGTCTGTGTTTTCCTCCTATTATTGGTGCAGGGACCTGAGGCACCACATGCCCCACAGACATAGTTCCAGAGAAGTCCTCTGCCGGCTTCAGGTTTCTTTTAGTCTTTCTTCTGAAGACCATACATGGGCTGTAACAAAGTGTAGACCCTTATCCCCTCCTGGGATAGCTAAGGTTCATGTCATTGAAATCTGGTGAGACCTGATGATTGAACATTTCTGTCTGTCTGCTCCTCAGTGGTTCTGACACCTAGAAGGTTGTTCTTCTCAAGACAGATTTCCGCCCCTTATTCAGTAATCCAGTGGTCTTAGAGCCACTTCTCTCAGGAACCAAAAAAGAGTTGTTGTTTACTGAGCCCTAGAGGAGGGTATTGGTGACTTCCTTGTGTTGCTCAAAGGGTGGCACTGATTATAGGAAGCCTGTCTCGTAGAGCACACGCAGGAATGTGAAGCCACATCCCCGTGGAAGAATCTGGGAAGTTGGGCGGAGGGGTTTAAACGAAATTTGAATTGACTTGGGGATGTTGTAGAGGAGATTGAAGACTTGGCTCAGAAGGGAACGGGGTATGGACCCTTCTGATTAGGGATCTGGGACCTGAGTCCATCTCTTGTCCCATCCAGGCTGCTAAGATCACTTTCCAGGTATCTTTCCTAAAATTGCCACAGATATGTCAGCAACATGAACACATGTGGGTGTGTGTTACTTATCTGGGAGAATGTTCTGCAGAGAACTCTTGTTCTTGGGCACATCCTCACTGATGTTTTAGAATTAAGTATAAGGCCAGGACGCCATAAACTGGAATTACGGCTCATTGCCTAGAATGAGAGAGTTGTCATATGTGAGTTGCGGCAGAAACACAGGTAGGACTGTTTGCCCTTTCCCCTCAAGTGCCTGGTACAGATGTGTCACCGGGAGCAGGAGTTCCTATAGGAACTGTAGTGGCGTTTGAAGTTGAGTTTCCTGTCATGTGAAGGGCGTTTCTGTGTTCAGAGACATCAAATAAAACTGAGTATTTTCTTTTTAGGAATGGCCTCATAGGCATGTTTAGAAAATTTAGACTTCAGTTGGAAATAATATAACAACGTTACAGAGAGTTTGACAGGCCAGCCGTTTAAAAAATTGCAGTTCCTTGGACTTTGGCAGACTTTCTGAGTTCACATAAAGGGCTAATTTTACTGTATGGAGTATTGGCTTTGAAGTTTTCTTTAGAGGGCAGAGAGAAATGTATTATATTTAAACTCAAAGTTATATTTATTTTTGTTCAAATGAGTGAAAAAAAATAAGGCAAAACTTTAAAAATACAAAAGGTGATGTGGTAAAGTCTTTATTCTACCCTGTTTTCTAGTCTAAGGTTCCCCTCTTAGAGGTCAACTGTTTGTAGTTTTTAATATGGTCTCCCAGCAGAGGTATTTGGTATACATACAAACATACATACATATTCCTGCCCTCCTTTTCACACACAGCTAGCGCATTACGCCACCCCTGTTGTGTATGAGAATTGTCTCTCATCTTGGAAGCTATTCATTTCAGTGTATAAAGGACCTCTTCATTCATTTTTCCCTTCTTTGGGCACACCATTATTTACACTGTCTTCTGTGGTGGACTTTTTATGTTGTTCCCAGATTTTGCGATTTCAAAAAATTTTTTCACACGTGTGAGTCTTTGGATAAATTTCTAGAAGTGGAATTGCTGAGTCAAAGACTTGTGCATTTGTAATTTTCATAGATATTGCCAAATTGCTTGCCATGGAAGTTACACCACCAGCAATGTATAGGAGTACCTTGTGGAGGATGGGCTTTGAAGTCTTGGGGCTAGGAATTTGAGAATTTGAAAATATGCATATTTAAATATATAATACGTGCATATTTAAATATGTTTCAATAGACATGTCATTACCGCGTTGTCATACTTGAGTCTCTTTTCAAAAGGTGGCTGCTTAAAGTGGCGATTTTCAAATGTAAAGCGCTATCAGACTGAGAACAGATGAGTAATAAGGTAATTTGAGAAACTGGGCTCACATCCTCTTTTTCTCTCTTACGCTCCTCCGAATTCTTTTTTTTTTAAGATTTTATTTACTTATTTGACAGAGAGAGAGAGAGCAAGAGAGGGAACACAAGCAGGGGGAGTGGGAGAGGGAGAAGCAGGCTTCCCGCTGAGCAGGGAGCCCGATGTGGGGCTCGATCCCAGGACCCTGAGATCATGACCTGAGCCGAAGGCAGACGCTTAACCATCTGAGCCACCCAGGCACCCTGCCTGCTCCGAATTCTTTAAGATCCACTCACTGTTGCCTTTTTCCATGGAACTTGCTCTAATTATTCTAGCTTTTATTGATACGGGGCAACATTTAGCTCCCATACTCAATTATATGTTTTTATTATAATTAATCTGTATCATGTTTTTATCATGTCGGAAGAATCAAAATGTTAGAGTGGAAAGAGCAAGGAGGGGTTTAACTCTTGGCTTTGCCCTGTGTTTTTGGTCTTGTTCTTGGGACACAAACAATAACATTCAATAAATACTATTTTCTCAAGTTTTTTTTTTTTTAAGCTCCCCCTCAAGCATTTCATTGTAACATTTGAAGCATAACTCTTAATATTATTCTGAGTATAAAAGCAATAATGATCATTATAGAAAGTGTAAGAAATAGAGAAAATTTCATAAAGCAGCGAATCAAAATCACCTAGAATCCTAACACCCATATGTAATTACTCCATCAGTTCTCTTTTCCGTGTGTGTGAGAAATTAAATTGGGAGCAGCATGGCTGATGTAGCTTTTTGTGTTTTTTTTCCGAAGATTTTATTTATTTATTTGGGAGAGAGAGAACGCACACACACAAGAACAGAGGGAGAAGGGGCAGAGGGGATGGGAGAGGGGGAGAGAGAGAATCTCAAGCAGACTCCACGCTGAGGGTTCAGGGCTCGTTCTCACCACCCTGAGGTTGGGACCTGAGCCAAAACCAAGAGTCAGTGGCTTAACTGACTGAGCCACCTAGGCACCCCTGATGTAGTTGTATATTCTCCCTTTTCACCCTGCCAGCAGCTAATGTTTGGGGTGTGCCCTCCCAGAACTTTTCCTTTGCACATACATAGGTAATATGAAATGTAAAGAAAATTTTTAAAACAAATTAGAAGCAAAACTATACCATGCATGTTTTTTTGCTGCTCAGAGATACATGGTCAGCCCCCTGTTTTGTGAGTTTGTATTGGTCTGAGTTCTTCTAAACATTTGCACCATGTTCCCTACAGCACTCTAGTGTATCTAGTTTTCCCGATTATAAAGAATGCTGAAGTGAACATTTTTTTTTAATAGATGCATGTAGAATCTTGTGGACAGATTCCTAGAAGTGGAAATACTGGGTTAAAGATCATGCACACCTAAATTTTTACAGGTGATGCCAGATTTCCCTTTAAAAAGTCTTACTGTGTATATTTCAATAAATAACACTTCTATATCATCAGCACTGAAAATGATCAGTCTCTAGGTTTTTTTTTTTGCAACTTGAGAGATTTTTTTTTTTAAGATTTTATTTATTTATTTGAGAGAGAATGAGAGATAGAGAGCATGAGAGGGAAGAGGGTCAGAGGGAGA
Source organism: Callorhinus ursinus (assembly GCF_003265705.2). Lineage (NCBI taxonomy): Eukaryota > Metazoa > Chordata > Mammalia > Carnivora > Otariidae > Callorhinus > Callorhinus ursinus. Next base: position 45,524,813 of record NW_027397075.1, read on the forward strand.
AGCAGACTCCCTGCTGAGCAGGGAGCCCAATGCAGGACTCGATCCGGGGACTCCAGGATCATGACCTGAGCCAAAGGCAGTCGCTTAACCAACTGAGCCACCCAGGCGCCCTTGAGAGATTTTTTTTAAATGACCTCTTTTGTATGTTTAATTTACCTTTTCCTGATAGTGAGGTTGAATGTCTTCATATGCTTCTTAGCCCTGTTTCTTTCAGCGATTAATGGTCTGTTTTTCTAGTTTCTTAATGGTTATTGACATTTCTTTCATATTAACTTTTGTGTTACATATGTTGCAAGATTTTTCTCCCAGGTGGTTATTTTGTCACCTGCTTTATGTTGTCTTTAGCCATATGGCACTTTTAAATGATGTAACAAAATCTGATATGGTTTCAGAGTTTGAGATTTTAGGAAAGACTTCCGTACTTTCACATTTATAATGTATTTTCTTGTGATGTTTTATAATTTTGTTTTCTTGCATTTAGACTGAGCTAGATTGATTGGATGGTTGAATTCTATTCCTTTCCCTCTGTAGTTTAATCATGGAAATTGGCATATTTTTGTATAGGATTCTTATGACTTAACAGAGCAATTCTGTATAATAATAAATCAAGTTAAAATTGAATGATGGAAATTTACATGTGCCAGATAAATTTTTTTCTTGAGGATTTACTAATCTTTCTCCAGCTCTCCTTTAGTTTGTCTTTTCAAATAGTGTTTCCTGGTCATGTTGGAAGTCCCAGGCCTTGGAACTGGGGAAGGGGGGGGTCACAGAGGATATACAGGTGCCAGGAAGTCAGTTCTGCTTTTATCTGTAATGTTTTATTTGAAAATAAAGGTGTTGCTTAAAAAAAACAAAACAAAACAGAAAACCAATGATTTGCTAATGTATTTTAAGTTTTGGAAGCTGGGCAGGTAATAGTAACTCATTTTCCCCGAGGGGTTCCTGCGTGTTGGTGTTGGTCATGCAAACGGTCAGTGTTCACTGGAGCTAGAATTCCTTGCCCGGAGGGGCTGGGCTGGGTTGGGTTGAGCCTTGCTCTGTTTCCAGCCCTATCCTGTTACAGTTATAAAGTGTGTTCTGTGGTTTGACCTTCTGCTCTAGAACACTTTGCCCGCTATTATTCCACATTTCCTCTTGGATACCTTTCTCATCCGTACCCTGGGATCTAGTTATGTAGAAGCAATAAATACTTCAGAGCATCAATATTTTTGTTAAGACCCGAAGTACTTTTCTCAGTCTGTGAGCACACTAGTAAAACGGAAAGTTACTGAGTACATTAGAAGCTCAGGACCAAGAATGCCAGGAGAGTTTTATTTTTATGTTTAGAAAAGAAACATGAAGTGTTGCTTATCCGTGGGTGTGAAAAAATATATTAAAATAGCAAATGGTGACTATTTCAAGAAGCCTTTTTTTCCCCTGCCCCATCTGAATTTGACAACTGCAGTCTGGTCCAAAGGCACTTTTTCCTGAAGCAGATTAATGGCACATTATTTCTTATTTGGACTCTCTTAAGGCACTGCAGATTTTTTTGACTATTCAATTCTTATTCCTCACCTTTAATTTGTTTTTCAGTAGGTATCAGATTAATTTTAGTTCTTAGTATCCCCTTTCAAATCTTTTTATTTTTTGAGTTAACTTTTTTTTTTTTTACCTTTCCTCTAATTGCAATAGCTATAATAATAGATAACTTATTAGGTATTTCACTGTGGCCAGATACTCTGGTAAGTGCTTTATATGCATTACCTCATTTAATCCTCCCAATAACCCCGTGATGTGTAGTGACTCTTACAGTTGACCCCTGAGCAATGTGGTTGACCTCTTCCCCCCGCACACAGTTGAAAATCCATGTATGACTTTTGACTGCCCCCAGACTTAACTATTAATAGCCTACTGTTGACCAGAAGCCTTCGTGATAACATAAGCAGCAGCCTATTAACACATAGTTTTTAGGTTATATGTATTATAGCCTGTATTCTTACAATGAAGGAAGCCAGAGAAAAGAAAATGTTAAGAGAAAATACATTTACAATATCGTATTGTAAAAACTCCACATGTAGGTGGACCCATGCAGTTCAAATCCATGTCATTCAAGGACATTTATTTTCATCTGACAGATGAAGAAACTGAGGCTCAGAGAAGTTAAGTATTTTGCCCAAGATTTTACAGTTAGTTAAAACTCAGACCTAGTATCCAAGCTCAGGACTCTCTTACTTCCAAGCCCGAGCTCTTAACTATTATAATGTCTTCAGATTTTTTTTTTTTTCACCTTAGGGAGTAACTGGATGTGTCCCCATCCATTTCCAGGATGAGGCTAAGAAGAGAGAATACATCCCACCACAACGGCTGGTCCCAGGTCTCAGACAGTTGCTACTTGATCCAAAGAGAATTATGAAATCATCTCCAAGACTTGTTTAGTTTCATGAGTTGGACCGGAGAAATTCCATATCTTGCAGGCATCTCTTTCCCTTAAGTCCACTTGTGGTGAAGATGACTTGGGGTTAGCATTGCTAGTTATCCTCCCCTCCCTCTTTTCCTTGAATCTTGTCAAGGAACAGAACCCCCTCCCCTGTTCCCGCTCTTCCATTCAATAATGCAGTGGTGACTCTTGGCGTTAGAAATGTCACGAGAGGCTGCACTTCCTTTAGACTCCCGTGTATTTTGTTAGCTTTGGTTCGATCTGCCTCGCTCATGCAAGAACTTCTGCTGTATGGGCAGTTTCCTAGCATCTTTTCTTTCCACTTTCAGAAAAAAAAAAGAGCAGCTCTAACTTCCTCACGTTAGCTAACAATGACACACAACAGAGCATGCGGTTGAAGTTGGGTAACTCAGTGGGTAAAGAGAAGTGTATGCAGGGCTCGCTCCTGTTTTGACTAGAAAGCATTAAAGCTAGCAGGAATTTCCAACCTCTGTAATGCTGGGGGATGCTAGCCCATCAGTAGGGCCCCTAGGACCACTGACATCACATGTAAGGTGAGGAAGAGGGAAGGGGGGAAACGAGGGGAAGGAAGGCACTAGGGATGGGGGGGAGCGGACACTGGCAGGGAGGACCCAACCATTTACCTTGTTGTCTCTCTGCTAAAGTTGAGCACTGCTAAAGTTGAGAAGTTGTTTCCTCCAATAGATGCCAACAAGACTAAGTTCTGTAATAGATCCTCCTCCTGGGATAATCACTCTGCCCCTATTTCAGGTTTGAGCAGCTCCTGGTCATGTATAGGTGACCCCATAAGAATATAAAGTGGGTCTGGCGTGGGCTGCCAAATGAGCTCGTATCCTCCTCACTGATCCCACTGTGCCTCTGAATAGATTAAAATTGTGTAGAAAAGGTCAAGTTCTCGCTTAATGTTCTGTTTTTAGACAAGGTGCTAGTGTAGTAAATGAGCCTTTTTTGGAGGGAGAGACATGAAAGAAAAATGAAACATGAAAGGGAAACGATGGAAGTTTGCTCTGGTCTGTTACACAGATGAACTAACCTGGGGGGGAACATATTGTGTCCCCACCTCAATCTATAGTCTCTTTCCAAAACCAACTTTGTAAGTTCCGAAGTTTTCATGACATGCCTGGTGGGGGGGGGGGCCAGCTGGGCTTTTACCAAGACCAGTGAGTGAAAGTTGGAAGATGCCAGCAGCCTGGGTTCTCTGTACCCTCCGCAGAGCTCTTATCTTACACTTTTATCTGGGAAATAATATGACATTGCGGCACCATGAAAGCATGTCAGGGGAGCGTTGATTTTAGAGTTTTTCCGGGCCATTCCTAGTCCTACATAATTATTATAATGAGCTCTGTAGATTTTAAAAACCTATTAAGGAAAATGTAATTTTAAAAACAAATCATTCCTAAGCCACTGAATATGGAGTTACACCGTATGAAGTGAATTATATTTTTTTAAAGTAGCGTAAATATAACTGGGAATTCTGACATCTTTCATGGTGCTGTCATGTGTATATACAGAATGGGAAACCCTTCTGTTGTCTAATGTATAGCCAAGGATGTTTTGGTGAATATGGCATAAAATGACGAGGATCTTAAACTATGACCTAGTGATGCACACTATGCAGCTACCGATACTGCTGTCAAAGGTAAATGTCACACAGGCAACTGCTGTATTCGGAGCTAGGTTATCAGTTCCCAAGGAAATGCTTGTCTTGGGAGAAAAGGTTAAGTGTAAGGTTTTGTGTGACACATTGTTTTCCCCTCAAAATTTTATGGAAAAGCCTAAATCTTTATATTTTTTAAGATTTTATTTATTTGAAAGAGAGAGGCTGTGCAGGGGGAGGGGCAGAGGGACAACCAGACTCCTCGCTCAGGACTATGAAACCATGACTTGAGCCAAAACCAAGAGCCCCCCACCCAACTGACTGAGCCACCCAGGCGCCCCAACCTAAATGATCTTTAAATGTTTAGGTCTGGGCGCCTGGGTGGCTCAGTCGTTAAGCGTCTGCCTTCGGCTCAGGTCATGATCCCAGGGTCCTGGGATCGAGCCCCACATCGGGCTCCCTGCTCGGCGGGAAGCCTGCTTCTCCCTCTGCCACTCTCCCTGCTTGTGTTCCCTCTCTCGCTGTGTCTCTCTCCATCAAATAAATAAATAAAATCTTTAAAAAAAAAAATAAATGTTTAGGTCTGGAAGGGACCTGGATTGGTTGTGGAAATGAGCCTTTGAACCCACCCACCCCCAACCACATTGTGAGAAGAGTGACTTTATATTTGCTCAGAGCCTTGAGATTAGAGGGGAGAGAGAAGCCCTATTGAGGCAGAGTTCGTTATTATTATTAGAGGGCTGGTTTTTGTCCTATACTTTACTACTCATAGCTAACGTTGATCGAGCACATACTGTGTGTGCCACTTACTGAGCTAAGCTGCTAAATCGAAGCCCTTGGAACAGCCTTTTGTGCTAGGTGCTACTTGATAGCCTTCATTTTGTAGATGAGAAGGCTTAGAAAGGTGAGTAAATTTGGTCAGGCCGGTAAGAAATGGAGTCAGGACTTGAACTCAGGGATTTCTGGTTCCAGAGACCTAGCATAAGTCCTTAGCCTCCATTCTCTTCCCTCATTCATTTGTTCAACCAACTGATAGCGCCGATTTGCTGCCTGCTTTGTGTAAGTGCTCTCCCTGGGCTCTCACTAGGGCTGTGCAGCTGCAGAGTCGGATATCAGATGGCCCATGGCCTTGAGCAGCTCATGACCAAATGGCTGTCATGGGAGAGTGCTGGGGGAGAGAGGGGGTCCACGCCCAGGGCAGAGCCGATCCAGACAGGAGGCATTAGACTTTAAAGGGGGCGTCCAGATGGGTTTCCTGGCAAGGTGACTCCAAATGAGTTCTGAAAGACAAGTAGGAGTCAACCGGACGCAGACTGGAAAGGAATAGTACTTAACAGCCTGGAGGCTCGAGACGCCACCACTGCAGGTGTTCGGTGCCCTTGAGGAAAGGGTGGCTGAGGGAGGCCACGTACGATGGGGAAGCATTTGGGCTTGACTCGGCCACATCCTGGCATTGTGTTCTTGAGCCAGATCTCTTCAGTCCTCAGTTTCCTCATCTGTACAATGGGGGTAAATAATATGCCTCTCACGTAGGTTTGTAATCATCACAGTGCTTGACGCATAGTAAATGCTCAGTACATTGAAGATGCAGTTATTAATTACCATCGTCACTGTCAGCATCCTCTTCCTCCTCATTATTTAGGTAGACAAAGAGCAGGTCTTAAAGGACCTTCCTCATACTACTGTATTTAATCTTTAGGAGCTGCCTTAGCCACAGCGTTGACTGGGGAAGATTCTGATGCCTTTGAATGCCGTGGTGGGAGGGTAGACTGAACTTCATATTTGGAGAAGGGGCAGAAAGCTCATTTGGATGAAATGCATTTCAACATAGCAGAGAGGTCAAGAGCCTGTTCTGAGGTCTGTGCTTGTTATAGGGACATTTGTAAGGAGAAAAAGGCAATAATATTACTTTGTGTCAGTTTTGCAAAACACTTTCTTAAACACAGCTGTTAAAGCTCTTTCCAGAGAATGCCATTTGCCCTCCGATTCTCAGGAATTCACGCTCCTTAGTTTATGAGCTTCTGAAGACAAGAACCATGCTGTCCTCTTTGTATTTCCACTGATACCTGCTAATTGCTCGGAAGAAATGGTTGAGTGAGTGCAAGTTGGTGGTATTCCTTAATATTCTGGTATTTGATAGTTCAAGGAAGGCAGATACTGCTAAGAAGAAAGAGAAGACTTGTGCCAGTGCGTTAATCAGTGATTTTTATATGCTCAGCGATAATACCGCCCTGCTTAATTTCAGTTCCTTGGTGCGCCTGTGCGGACAGTTGTTTTAAGACAGTTAAGGTGTCTTATGGTAGGTGAGCTCTGTGAGGACAACACAGCTGTGTCTCTTCTAAAATAGTTTTATCCCTACTGTCTAGCCTAGTGCCTGGCACGGAGTAGGTCCTTGATAAATATTTGCAGTAGTGAATTTCTTTTAAAAATGCGGGTTAGGTCGTTGTCCTGAAATATGACCTTTTTTTAAAAATTTTTTTATGTTATGTCAGTCACCATACAGTACATCATTAGTTTTTGATGTAGTGATCCACGATCCATCGTTTTCATATAACGCCCAGTGCTCCATGCAGTACGTGCCCTCCTTGATACCCATCACCAGGCTAACCCATTGCCCCACCCCCCTCCCCTCTAGAACCCTATTTGTTTCTCAGAGTCCATAGTCTCTCATGGTTCATATAATCTTAATCTAACAAGGGAAAACACATTTGACTTTCAGTTACTTCTCTTGGCTCCTAAGTAGGTGGATTGCCTGTGGTCAGTACAAAATTCAAGTTTGGGTGGAAATGCTCTTCTGTTTAAAAGGTTGGCTTATATGCCAGATGGTGTATCCAGAGCTTTTTCTTTCTTCCACTTGTGTCCTTCATTAGCAGTCCTGTTGTAAGGGCAAGGTCTTTGCGCTGTGTGGGTACAGTGCTTTAGGGTGTGGACTTTAGGTCCCAGCTCTGTTCCGATTCCCTTTGCTCGTTACCATGACGGGATTATGGGAGGTGCGGCCGACCAGGGAAGCCATCCAGTAATGCTTTCCCCCCACCCTCTCTCAGATGCATCCGTTTCTGAGGCCTAAAGATCCTATTGACAGTATCTGCCTCCCCTTCCGGAGCCTCCCTCCACCCCGCCGGCTTAGGTTTAAGTCACTGTGAGCATGTTATCTTGCGACAAGATGCTTTCAGACCTTTTCATACGTTATTTGCAAGGCATAGGTTGATAAGCTCTTTTCCCTTGTTGCTCTTATAATTGGATTTAAGAATCTTTGATTCACTTTCCTTAATTCATGTCTGGCTAGTTTTTGAGACTTTCAGTAAGCTGTTCCCTGCCTCCTTCCTTTCTTTTCCTTTCTCTACTCAAATGTGAACTATCCACAAATCAGTAACTTTACTTGAATTTGTTTCCATACTGGAATTGGCTCACGAGGAGCATGTGTGGTGCAGTTTGTGTTCACATCTGCACTTACCCATGATATTTTCTATTTAAAAAGCATAGCTTTTTTTTTCCTGGTATTCTTTTAATTTTTTTAAAATTTCAGCTTTATTGGAGTATAAGTACATATAAAATTGTAAGATATTTAAAGTGAATGCCATGATTTGCAATACATATATATTGTGAAAAGATTCACACACACACACACACACACACACACACACACACACACACCGCCCCCAATCTAGTTAATCAACACATTCATCACCTCCCATGTTTATCTGGTATTTATTATTCTGTTGGTAGAATGAAAAGATGCTTTGGAGAATTTGACCGAAGTGTACAAACTAATACAAATAGGTAGAAGGTTGTTGCCTCTGGGTGACAGTGGGTCAGCTTTTCTAGATTTCCTGAGAAGTGCCAAAGTTAAAGCTTGGGCTGTCCCAATTTGTCATGTAAATATCTAAGACCTTTCTCACATTTTGGTTTATTTTTTTTTAACACTACAATATCAAGATTGGCCTCCGTTCACCTTTGGGAGGAATGTGAGGATCCATGGGAGGTTGTTTTTGTCTTTGAAAGAGAGGAACAATATGGGAAATGCCAGGCATATGTCTAGAGCAAACACTGGGCTCCTGTGGGTGAGGACTTGAGCCTCCCTCTCCACTCCTTCTAATCTCAATTCTTGCTTTTTCTTCTGACCCTGGGGTTATCTAGCAACTTCTTCCCATTGTCCTAACCCTAGGTGCTCCAAGAGTCTGTTTTTCTAATGTGGTTAACTAGTTGTATACAACACCGTCAGTAGGTCTCGAGCTCTAAGTTAGATTTCCATCGGCAGAGATTGACTTCCCTGTAACCCTCCAGACTCTGTAGAAAAGTCCTAATAAAGCCTCCTTTCAGATATTATGGAAGAGGGGAGACTACGTAGCCTGAGACTGTGAATTCCATCGCTAGCTAGTATGTTTCTTAGGTGAGTTAAACTCTGTAAGCTTCAGTTGACTCATCTGCAGAATGGGTATAATGCCTACCACAGGGTTGAGGATGTGAGTACTAGAATGTACAGAGTTTAGTATGGAGGAGATGCTCCAGAAATGGTAACTATAATTTCAAAAACAAAAAAAAAAATCAAGATCCAGAATTTTGATTTTAATACAAAAATGTGTTCAAGAAAGAAAACCCAATCTAGACACCACAATTGGCTAAGCTGTAAACATGACTTGCGTATTTATACGGAACAGAAAGCACTGAACTGAATCTAACCAGAGTATTAGTGAGACGATTCTAGAATCTTTTCACAATATGTAACACAAAATAGAATTAATATATACAATATACGTGGATTTAAATTAAATTCCTTTGAAGCCAACACTAGAGCCATAGTCATTGAAGTAATAGTCATTATGTATATATATATATATATATATAAAATATGTATATAATTCATATATACACTATATGAATCTTTTCACAGTTTGTATTTCAAATCATGGCATTCACTTTAAATATCTTAGAATTTTATATGCAGTTACATCCAATAAAGCTGAAAATTAAAAAAAAATTTAAACATACTAGGAAAATTTTGATTTAATTAAATTAAATTTAAATTCCAAATTTTTGAATTTCTGATAAAATTAGGGCATGGCTTTGGTCATGAACATTTAGTGACCATAACATCGACCCTCTCAGTAATACCGCTTTTAATGGTTCAGCGTCTGTGGATATCCGTGCTCAGGGGATCACCACATACATATAAAGAGGCTGGATGTCTTCAGCCCCACTCTTCATGGGTTTAGGCTCAGTACAAAAGCTGTCTGTGCTTGCGTTGAGATTAACCTTCTGTATTATTTGGGTGGTGGAGGTGAGGAGTTGGAGGGCTAGGTCAGTTCTCTTCAGGTCCACTTCTCCCAGCTCCGTGTCCACTGGCCCTTCTTTATTCATCTATTCTTGTCTAATGAGGACTTACTTCTGGCAGTTATCATAGACTTCCTGAAGTTGGGTGGGATGCTTCTCCTGTCCTTGCTGAAGGAATTCCAAAGGCTGACTGCAGGACATTCGAAGGAGACTTTCCTTGCTAGAGAAACATCCCTCTTTGCTCAGTCTGGGAGGCTTCATGATGCCTTTTGTTTTGTGGCAGACTCCTGGTAGAGACACAGGACCCACTTACGAGGGCTCAGTATGAGAACTATAAAACCTGCGAAGTGCTCCATGGTGTTAGCCAGGATGATGGTGATGGCAGCGGCAGGGAAGGACCTTAGCTCATTTATACCCCATCTTCCTTGCCACCATCATTCCAGAATCGTTGCACTAATACTCTGGTTAGATTTAGTTCAGTGCTTTCTGTTCAGTATAAATATGCAAGTCATGTTTACAGCTTAGCCAAGTGTGGTGTTTAGATTGGGCTTTCTTTCTTGGACACATTTTGGTTTTTTCTTGAGTTTGTAAATGCTTCACCTTTGCATTTGCTTGGTTTTCTTGAAACATCTGACTCAATCTTCCCACACACCTCCAACTGCTTTGAGAAACTCTTACACGACTTTCCACATGAGCCGGTCTTAGAATATTTCACCCTGCTCCCCTCTTTCTTTCCTCCTGGAGCCCTCTGACTTCCTGTGCCATCGACTGGGAAGAGTAACACGCCCTTATAAAGACATTCAGACAATTCTCCTAATTTCAAATCCTTCCCTACTCACAGCCTACACACTTCACAAAAACAAAAGGACATACCCACCTCACAAAACAAACCCCGACACCTGGTACCTTGTGCCTCTCAAAGTTAAGCTTCCAGAAGCCCCACCTAGCTTACTCTCCCAGGTTTTTTCCTTCTGTATTTGTATTTTTTTTTTTTTTTTTTTTGGTGTGGGGTTTCTAAAACCCCCCCTTGCTTCATCAGACATGGGGCTTGTATCATTTGTGTTGTGTTCCCCTCCATGATTTGAAGTGATTTTTCAGTGGGGGGAACATCTTTGTTTTGTCACTTAAACCCTGTTGTCTCCCAACTTCTAGCTTTAACTTTCTAATTATTGATGGGATTCAAGTAACCAGACGGAGCTAGGAATTAAGCCTAGGTACTCCAGACCCACTTCATACTTTTTTTTTCCTTTGTCACATTCTTCATTATCTGACACAAATGAGAGCATGGTGGGGCGCCTGGGTGGCTCAGTTGGTTAAGCGTCTGCCTTCGGCTCAGGTCATGATCCCAGGGTCTTGGGATTGAGCCCCGCATTGGGCTCCCTGCTCAGCGGGAAAGCCTGCTTCTCCCTCTTCCACTCCCCCTGCTTGTGTTCCCTCTCTCGCTGTGTCTCTGTCTGTCAAATAAATAAATAAAATCTTTAAAAAACAAAACAAAAAGCAAATGAGAGCATGGTTAGATTTTCTTTTGGTGTCTTCTCTAGTGAGCGATCTTTTTGTTCAAGTGGAAATTTCATGGGCAAATCCAACATGTGTTGTCTGTGTTTTCTGAAATAAGCCCATCCCCATGAGTTAGGTTGTAAAGATAAACTTGCCTCATTTTAGGTCTGCAACGAAGAGAAAACAAGAAGGATTTAGAGTGACTAGGGAACCACAGAGATGATTACAGGGCAATGAACTAGTACCTCAAAAGAGAAGACAAGCAAGGTAGGAATATTTATGTCGGAGAATCTGAGGCAGTGTCGTAATAAGAGTGTTAAATATATGAAAGTGTGCTCTGGAGAGGATGGTTCCCAGTTTCCCTTTTCAGGATGAAAGACTTCAAGGAGGAAATAGATAAAATTATCAGTAGAGATATCAGTATATTTTACAAAGAAGAAATTGCAATATGGTTGTTGAAAGATTGTTACTGGACTGAGCCATCAAAGTATGGCCATTTTGAATAATTTTGCTTTTTTTTTAAGATTTTATTTATTAGAGAGAGAGAGTGAGAGCATGAGCAAGGTGAAGGGCAGAGGGAGAAGCAGACTCCCCACTGAGCAGGGAGCCCAATGGGGGGACTCGATCCCAGGACTCAGGATCATGACCTGAGCCGAGGGCAGACACTTAACCAACTGAGCCACCCAGGTGCCCCACCTTTTTTTTTTTTTTTTTAAGATTTTATTTATTTTCATGGGAGACAGAGAAAGAGAGGCAGAGGCCGAGGGAGAAGAAGCCAGCTCCCTGCTCGCAGGGTTCCATCCCAGGAGCCTGGGATCATGACTGAGCCACCCAGGCGCCCTGAAAAATTTTGCTTTAATGTGTTTTATTTTAATGTAGATTTTATTTATTTGAGAGAGTGAGAGCGCATGCGCACGTGAGTGGGGGCGGGGCAAAGACAGAGAATCTCAGGCAGACTCTGCTGAGCATGGGGCCCAACACAGGGCTTTATTTCACAACCCATGAGATCACGACCTGAACCCAAACCAAGAGTCAGATACTCAACCGACTGAGCCACCCAAGTGCCCCCGCTTTGTGTTTCTAAAAGTTCTAACTTAGTATGGAAGGGATTCCCCACCATTACATTTTTTTTCCCCCAGTTAGTTCATTCTCCCTTGAGAGGGTCCACGCACAGGTAGTAGAATGACATCTTCACTCTTTACTACTTGCCTGTTTTAGTTGCTAGATCAGAATCCTTGTTTACCAGTCTGACTTTCGTGTAGCAGGCGCCCCTGAGGACCAGTGACGATGCTCCAGTGTTGGCTTCAGTGGAACAACGTAAAGAAATAGAATGTACTAGTAGGATGAGTAGAATAACTTTTATTCTTGCCTTGTGCTGAATTTGTGTGCCCCGCCCCCCGCATTGCTCTTGCTTCAAATACTGCATTTATATAGAATAAAATGAGCTTTGACATAATCTTCAGTCAGAATCTCTCCACACGGGCTGCTCTTCTTTTTTCTGCCTTTGCCTTCTGCCCTTCTACCTTTTGTAGATTATCCCGAACCAGAGAGCAGCCTCCAGGGGGTTGGTGTGCATTTTCATCCACTCCTCGTTCCTTTCTTGTATCTGGGCTCCTCTCTTGCCAGCTGCCCGGCCTATGTGCTGCTGCTGTTTTTATGCTTACCTAGCATTTCCTACAACTTGGTAGGCAGAGAGGGTGTTTTTACTTGTTCTTTGGGATTTCCCACAATCAGTAGTCTGTGCTGAGTGAATAATAGTTTTTGAGGAAATGATATATAAATATAAGGAAGTACAGTCATTTGATGTGCAGGCCAAGTAATCTCCATAGTTACCACTTGATGGAGGACACCACGTTGTATTTCTTAAAAGCTCTCCTCAGAGCTGCTTCTGAAGTTGTGGTACTGGGACATAGCGCTGTAGCTATCAGTGAAGGGATCCTATTTATTGCAGGCTGGATTTGGGGAGACATTCTGCTGCCCAGACCTGCTCTCACCTTAGGACTTTGATCTGTCCTTTTTGGGTTGAAATTTTCCTTTATGAAAGCTTTTCTGCCTTGTTGAGGAGCCATGCTTAAGGTAACCCAGTAAGAGAAAAAAAAGCTGTTACCTGATCTGGGTGCTTTTGACTCCCAAGTTTGATTCCTTTCTGTTCTCCGTTATGCAGCTTTTCATTGAAGCATTTGAGAAAACATATTATTTCAATCATTTTGCAGGTAAAGAAATGGAAATTGTGGCAATTTATCATAGCTTCTGCATTTGACCTTTGGGAATCAGTTTGGGAGTATTCAGTAAGAGACTTCTAGAAACATACAGCTTTTGGCTTGATAACTAACTCTCTTCCTTAAGAATCTACCCTAAAGGGGTGCCTGGTTGGCTCAGATGGTTACTCGTCTGTCAGTCTGCCTTCGGCTCAGGTCATGACCCCAGGGTCCTGGGATCCAGCCCTGTGAGTTAGGGGTCCTAGGATCAAGCCTGGCTTCAGGCTTCCTTGCTCGGTGGGGAGTCTGCTTCTCCCTCTGCCCCTCCCCCTGCTCCTGCTCTCTATCAAATAAATAAATAAAATCTTAAAAAAAAAAACTACCCTAAAGAAAGAATCAGAGGTATAGGCAAATCATTTTAAACAATCACAAAAAAAATCAGAACCAACCCAACATTTCAACAATAAATAAATGTTGATCTTAACTTTGGAATATTATGTAACAGTTTAAACTTATTTTTGAACACCTTTCAGTAAGTTTTACTTATTGAACTTATTTTCAGTAAGCTTTTCAGAAACAATAATAAGGGAAAATAATAAGTAGTAATCAGAAAGACTGAAAGATATCAGACAATGTAGTACAGTCCAAACTATGCCAACAAATTTAAAATATACTTAATTAAAAGAATGGGATAAAGTATGCGAAAGTTTGAAATTGATCCTGTTTTGGTGGTGACATTTTGGGTGATTCTTGTTTTTCCCTCATAGTTTTCTATAATTTTCAATTTTTTATAATGAATTTTTAATCAAGAAAGATTAAAGATGATTAAAAATTTTAAAGTAGAAGAAGAATAGTCTGTCTAGGCCTAATAATTCAAAAGAAGGAAAACTCATGGAAGTCCCAGGAATTAAGTGGCTTTAATTCTCATTTTGAAAAGGAATGTTTGATCCCAAGTGATTTTTTTTTTTAATTTTGCTTTTGTTCTTCATCAAGGTATGATTTGTATGTGCTAAAAGCCACGTGGTTAATGAGATTGTGTTCTAAATATTGTTATTTGTGAAGGCATATATGGTCAAGGTGCATCTTACTGTATGTATAATCTAATTGTGAAGACAGAGCTTTGGAACTTTGGCCAGGTTATGTAGTCCCAGTTTCCTTGTCTGTAAACTGGGATTGTGAGGGTCAGATGATACAGTGCCTGTAAACGTCTAGCTCAATTCTGGCACATGGTAATCACTCAGATGATATTCTAGCTCATGTGGTAAATGATGACAGATATAATAGTACTCCTGAAGGAAGACTTCTCCCTGATTTTTTTTATATCTAGCATTTAGGAGAGGTAGTATTTATTTATTTATATTTTTATTTTTAAAGATTTTATTTATTTATTTGAAAGAGAGAGAGAAGGAGAGCATGCATGTGCATGCATAAGGGGAGGGAGGGGCAGAGGGAGAGGCAGACTTCCCGCTGAGCAGGGAGCTGGACTCCACTGGACGCAGGGCTTGAGACCGGGACCTGAGCCAAAGGCAGACACTTTATCTGCTGAGCCACCTGGGCGCCCCAGGAGAGGCAGTATTTAACATATGGGTTTTTTGGTTTAACACAACATTAATACTCCAAAGACTGAATAAAGACAAAGTAGATGTTCTGTTTCCCCTTTTATCCCTCTGAAGATGGACATGTTCCACACCTTTCTCCAAGCTTGTGTAAGCATGAACACATACACGATGACTAGCTTTGCTTTGATTTTTGCCTTATGTATTACCCTGCAACTTTTGCAACCAGCCAGTAGGTATAGAATTTTTAATGGGTGTTGCTCTGAGTTCATAGATTCAGAGTTAACTAATTTTTGATAACTGCATAATACCCTAAAGCGGCTATGCCAGAGTTAATTTGGTCATAACTCTATAGATAGGTTGTTTTTAGTTCCCCACCTCCTACTACAGACGATGTTTGCTGCACCATCCTTCTACATAAGCCTTAAGATTCATTGCTTTTATTTCCACAAAGTGGCATTGCTGAGTTCGAGTATGCGTTAATTATAGCACAGAGGGATTTGGGGTTCTAAAAGCTGTAGAAAGCATTGTTGGTTCCTGGCCTCACACAATCTAGTTGAAGAATAGATACGCATTTATTTTCCCAGGGATGTTTTTGCTGATGTACAAAGTTTTCCGTAGACAGGGTTTATTTCCAGGGAGATTTGAAATCCTTAACATTCTGAAACGTAGGTATAAATCAGGAGAGCAAAGGGAGCCTCATGAAGTAGGTTTACTCTGTGTAGTGTTTGCTGTATTTATCAGATATGAATTTGTTAGAAATCGTACATGTTTAAGTTTCTCAGTTTTTAAGAGCTGAGAGTCCAACTTGAGACCTGAAGCACTTGACATTTGCCCTCCTGTTTTTTCCTGTGCCTACACCCTCCAGGGCTGCGGATGTCCCCCACCCAGGGGGAGAGCCATCCTGCAGGTAGCATCTTGTCTCTAGAGGCCCAGGTTTGCTCGACACTGATGCACGCAGCTGAGCATATCTTCAGTTTTGAGGTCACCAGTGGTAACAGGAATGTTCGTATGCTAACAAATTGTTTTTATAACAGCAAAGTGACTGTGCTAGAAGCAGGTGCCTTTTCTTTGTAATGTCCCTGAGAGCTGCTTAGTACGGCATACGTTTTTCCAAGTACCCACTTGAGGGTGTGTGTGTGTGTGTGTGTGTGTGTGAGAGAGAGAGAGAGAGAGAGAGAGAGAGAGGGGACAGAGAGAAGACAGGACGATTATGACGGGCTTCCTGTGCGTGTGTGTGCATGTGCACATGTTGGCTACCTATTATGTAGATGCCAACCTGTAGCATGACCATCTCTGTTTAGAAGCTTTGTTTTTTCCCATTAGTAATTAACATCTGGTTACGTCAGTTGGGATTATGCAACTCTGAGCAGCTGACACTAGTTCATACCTGTTTCCATTCTTTCTCCCCTCTGATTCAGCTTCTTGGCTCTGGAGAAGTGATTGCATTGTAACACTTTAGACCCTGCTTGCTTGTATTCCTGACTCACTGAAATGGTCACCGTATCTGAAACCCACTGAGCAGCCTGTCATGGTTTCCAGTCCGTGAGACCTGTAGTTGCTTGTTTTGCATTCATGTTTTGTCGCCTTGTGAGACATCGCCTCACTTTTAAAAATTCGATAACCATTGGCTTGTTGGAAAGCAGTTCTTACCCTTGTGACACTTGGCAGTCTGGGTTTCCTTGGGCTGCCTGCAGTACTCAGTGACAGGAACAATAAGGACAGTGACTGCGGACGAACAGCGCTCACCGTGTGCCAGGCACCGTGCCAGCGCTTGATATATTACTAACGGGTGTAATCCAGCAGCTCTGGCTGGTGGGCATTGTTACTACCCCATAGTACAAATGCAGCAAGTGTGGCAGCTTCGGAGCTATGATTCTACAGCCTGTAGGTGGCTTATGCAGGGAAATCACTCCACATCCGGGCGAGGTTCACTGGTGGGGCTCGAGAAACCAAGGAACGGGGCGATGTACCCAGGGAACCTGGGCGCTGCATGCACCGACCCACTTGGAGAGAGAGTTGGCAGAGAGGCGGGGCTGCTGCTGATGTTTGGATAGGAAGTGACATGGGTGAGTCCTCCCATTTGAAAGCCCTGGCCATGTGAGGGGGAAGTTGAGGGAACTCAGGCATGGGCAGGAAGGAAACGGGAGAGGGAGGTGTGGAAAACTTTGCTAACAAGGGAGGTCACTGGTAACAGCCTCTCACGGAGAGTCCCTCTCTTGATCAGCTTTGTCCCTTCGGGGTGCACATCCCGGAGGAGGGTGAGGCAAGCTGGAGGTACGTTTACCTTCAGCGAGTTTCTTTTGTTTTGATGAGTGAGTCATATGAACAGGCTGGAAAACCTCTTCAGTTGCTCTTGTGATTGTGTTTTTCAAATTGGTTTTTGGAGAGGTCGTATGTGATGGGCCAGGATGACCCCTGTCTGCAGCACAGACTGGAACCGTAGAAGGGAAGTTGTCTAGGTAAGAAGCACCGGGTTGGGGGGCGGAGGTATGGGATGCTGTGCCGGGGCAGGACCCTGATTCTGCTGCCTTGCCCTCTGCATAGAACCTCCTAGGGCTCAGGATGCATTTCCGCCGTATCTGAAGAGAGTCCACTCTGGGTGAGCAAGGATAGACTGCAGATGGCATGGTGAAGCCTTCCTTACAGAATGTGGTTGTTTGCTCTTGTCATGGTTATTTTTATGTCACCAGGTCGTTTTCTACCCCCTTTCTGGGCATTTTTAGCATGGTTTTAGCACTGAGTAAGAGCACAGGGTAAGACAGTGTCATTAGTAACTGTGTGATCTTGGGCAGGGTCTTAACCTCTCGTGCCCTGGTGCCCTAGTCTCAAAATGGGGGCATTAGGAATAGCCATTTCATAGGGCCGTTGGAGACAGTGCTTAGCAGAAGGCCTCCATCATTGTATCTGCTTTAAAAATGGAGGTGCTCATTATTGCCTTCTTAGTGTTGTGACACTTGCAGGACTCTCCCATTCTGCTTCCTATGATTAGCTGTGACCTTCTAGGACGCACATCACCCTGGGTGTAGACACTGATGGCGAAAAGAACTGGATTTGGAGAGTTGCGGATTCTACAGTCTCTCAAAGAAGGGTGGAGTCTCTTAGGACAAAGCATTCCTGGCATGAATAGACAGAGAAAGCTCATCAGAGAAATAAGTGAGAGTCAGGTGTTCTGATAGAGTTGATTAAAAGCAAGTTGCACAGGAAGAGTCCCTTATCCTCTGCCTGATTGTTCTTTGCATTTTATTCAACTTGTCAGCTTTACCTACAAAAGGAATTTTTCTTGCCTTCTTTTAAAAATGGAATGCAAAATGATTACTGTCAATTTGATGTAGTTAAATGCAAGCTTTTTTGGAAGGGCAAGAGGGGTTTGCTTGGAGGAGAATTCTGACCCCTTTTTTCTGTGACATACCCCTGCAAAGTGGGCACTGTTTTCTATTTTACCAGAGTACTTTATTAAGTGCCGTTTAAGAAATACTTCTTTATTAAACAACAACAACAACAACAAAAACCCCTAACTTTTAATATGGAAAATTTCAAGTACATACAAAACTGTAGGGAATGGTATGAGCCCTGACATCCCGACTGTCTGCTACCTACAACAACTGCCAATATCGCTTTACCTCTACCCCCACACAACCCCCCTACCCTGTTTGTTTGTTTGTTTGTTTTGAGAGAGAGAGAGACCACGGGCACGGGGTGGGGTGGGGGGGCGGCGGCGGGGCAGAGGAAGAGAATCTTAAGCAGCACGCTCAGCCCAGAGCCCAACATGGGGCTCGATCTCACCACCCTGAGATCTTGACCTGAGCCGAAATCATGAGTCCGATGCTTAACCGACTGCGGCACCCTGGCGTGCACCACCCCCACCCTGTTATTTTTAAGCAAATTCCTGACAAGATATTATTTTATCTGTAATATTCAAGATGTGCTTTGAATGCCTTAAAAGTTTGAGTAAAGTCAAAAATGAACACTTTCATGTTTTGAGATCCTTCCTGTGGGAAGATCATGTCTCTCTAGAGACCTAAGGGCAGTGATCCTCAAAGCAGGGAATGGGGAAATGATCTTTGTCAATGATGACTCGGGGGCTTTTTCAAACTCCTTGTCTCCCCAGGCTTTGCTCCCTCCCTACCACCCCCTCCCACATACAGTTGAAAATGTAGCCTTTGATTCTTCATAGAACTGGTTTGCTTTGAGTGTTAGAGCAGGAATAATCAATAGAGAACCACTGCTTGGGGGAAAAAGTGATTCCAGAAGCTTTACTACTCAACCAATTTTTTGTTGTTGTTGTTGTTGTTATTTTTAACCACCATGCATGGGACCGTTTACAAGTATATTTGTTTACTGCCATCTTAACCAAAGTATGCTGGATGTTAGTCAGCCGTCCCTATTTACTACAGGGTGCTTTCAACACAGTTTTCCATGCTGTGGAGTGATTATTTTTATAGTTTACCTCCCTCATTGCCATTTTATTCCCTGCCAACCTACTTTATCTCTTTTAAATCTGCTAAGGGCTAAGAAGCAAGGTATGTGAAGGTATATCAAGTTAGAGTAAATGAACTGTGAGGGTGGTTTTCTTTTGTTTGTTTCTTGAGCACAGTGTATGTTGTTGGAATTAAGGACTTTGTGATATTTGATAGCTTCGAGGACTTTTTGGCTCCATTTCCTGGTTTCCGGCGCTATTCCGCGTGCGTGTAGTTGGCATGCAGCCCCCTTTCATGGAGGTCAGGTACCACTGTAGTGGGTCCTAGAGCAGGAATCGTTGTTCTAACCTCAGATACGGCTCCAAATACAGAAATGTAGACACATTTCTCTACCTCCTACCACGGGATGTTTGCAAGAGAGTTAGCTGGAGGGAGAGGAAGGAATTTAAAAATGTGACCATTCTGCTTTTGTTCTAGTTATTTAGCGGCTAACAGTTAGGGGCTTGTGCTTTAAACCTTGCACCACATTTTACTTGGCTTCAAATAATTCGATATATGGCTATAATTTGAGTATTCTATAGTACTAAAATTTATAGAAGAAACCGACAGTGTGATTTTTTTTTTTTCACCGAACAGAACTGCGTTCCTCTCAGCTCTTCTTCAAGGGGGAATCAGAGAAGGCATTTTCCATAGTCTTTTTTGTCCCATGCCCTCCTAACCCTTTTTAAAAGTCTCCTTAGAAAAATGACATAGTACTTTTCAAAACTGAGCTGTGCCTCATGCAGGTTTATACACAGGATGGACTAATTGCATCATTTTTTCCTTTCTCACACCCAGACCAGGGTTACATAGTTCTGTGAGGTGTGCTTGGGAGTTGTAATAATGTGGAATGCTGGAAAAATTCCAGAGACTGTTAGTAAATACAGAATGCAGCTGAACAGCAGTTAGCTTCTGTTCTTGATTTCAGAACTCACCCTTAGGAAAAAAGCTTAATCCTCTGTCCTGAATTACCTGCACAGTCTTCAGGGTGCAGGTAATTCAGGACAGAGGATTAAGCTGTATTTGGTTGGTATTCTGAAAGGTCTCTCCACTTCTTACCCATCATGTTTAAAATTTTTTAGATCAGCCAACTGACTTTTTCTATATTATGAGAAAGCTGACTTTGCTTTGTGTTTTCAACTTGGCAGGTGTTTTGTTGATATGTTTGTGGGGGGAGAGAAAGAAGGTAAATCCACAGCTGATAGTTAAAAGATGGGAACTTACAGAGTAGATCTTTTAGGAAGCTGATTGGTCAGGAATGAGTTTTAGAAGTGACTTTGAAGCTTTTCTGTATGTTCTCTCCTACTGTAGCCTATTCTATTGAAGGCCTTTAAAGTGTAGTGTTTACAGAGCAAATATCCCTACAAATTGCTTTCGGCGATCATGGGCACATTGGATTATCACGTGACTAATTCCATTGTAGTTTTTGCAAAGAACTTCCATGGGATGTGGCATCTCTCTGGTCTCTGAGACCACCCCCAGTCTAAGACACATCAAGGGCTGGAAAAGGCAAACTCGGGTGGCGGGAATGTTCTTTTAGAAATCTGGGTTCAATTTATTTTTTTTCCCCAAAGAGCACCAGTGAGCTGAGTGACTTCTCATCCCTTTCCTTCTCCACAGTTTAGCCTCTTAAGGCCCCGAAAGTCAGACCTATCTCAGGCTCCAAATTCCTCAGGTGTCACTTGAGGTCACCTGGAGGCCCCTGCCCTAGCTTGGCCTCAAAAACAACTATTTCGGGATTCATTCTTTCTTTCATCATAATGACAGATATTTAGTTAGCTTTCTGCCATGTCCAAAGGAGACCACAAATCTGAATCTGACACAGATCCTTCCCTTCAAAATTCTCTTTGGGGAGCTAAGACACATCCAGGGGTTTCTCTGGGGTGAGGGAGACTGATATCAGCTCTAGAGACACAGCCGTGTGGATTATAAGACCAACAGCAATTTGGAATCAATTTCCACTGGAAAAAAAGTACAGTTGTTTAACAAGACAATATACACGTTATTGACGAAGATAAGAAAAAGGCTACAGCCTGCTTACCCTCTTAGGGTGGGCTCTTTATGGGAGCATTTCTTCTAATGATGGACTCCTTTCTGCTCCAGGTGTCAGTGTTTGGGGGATTACAAGGTGGAGTGCTAGGAGAGTACATGGTTCAGGTTTTATACTTGGTCAGTTTCGCTGAGGACTTGACATACCTTCCTGTTCAACTCCTGTGTTGTTTGCTTTTTTTTTTTTTTTAATGTAGGTGGTAGGGTACTCAAGGCCTTCCTTTTTTTTTTTTTTTTAAAGATTTTATTTATTTATTCATGAGAGACAGAGGGAGGGAGAGAGAGAGAGAAGCAGAGGGAGAAGCAGGCTCCCAAGGAGCAGAGAGCCCGATGCGGGACTCGATCCCAGGACCCTGGGATCATGACCTGAGCCGAAGGCAGACGCTTAACCATCTGAGCCACCCAGGCGCCCTCAAGCCCTTCTTTTCATAGCTGCTGTGCTATCCTTTGAGCAAACTTGGCTTCCTGTGCGAGGGGGAAGGGGACATGTGTACACCCACAGAAGCATTTTCTCATTGACTTCTCACAAACCGGTGGGGTGGGTGTTATCTTCACAGATGAGTAAACTGAGACTGGGAAAGGTTAAGCCACTTGGCGTTCACCCAGGCCGGTTCTTGCAGGAAGGTTTGCACATGTTCCGTTTGTTTCCTGAGTAAATTTTGGTCCTTGGAGAGGACCTCCCTGCTCCATTGCATTTCCCGCCTTCTGTCACGTGGGTGTCCTTTCTCTGGGCAGCCTTCAACATGCACTTGTCAGTTACTTCATGGACCCAGAGACCCCGCGAGCTGCCGGGGAGGTCAGAGAGTTGGTGGCACTTTCCTTGCGATTTTATTTTTTTTCACATTTGCTTCTTATTCCCAGCGACTCTCATCCCTAAAGGGCTAGGGTCTAACTCTTATCCAATGCTCCTTTTCTCACTAAGGTACATCTTTGAAAAGGAGGATCAGCAGATGATGTTTTGAAGTTAGAATATGTTCCTGTTGGCCTTGAAAAAAAAATCATGAGTCAACACTGTTGGTTTTACTGTCTATACTGACAATAACTACAAAGAGTCCCTTCCATTAAACTTCCATGAATGGGTCTCAGCAACATTTGCAGCTTGGTGTTATTTACTGGATATGTTCCTGAAGAGTAGATAAAACTCTGTCTTTTAAGTGACTTTATTTGTAAGGGAGCTTTCCATTAAAAAAACAAACAAATCTTACAGTAAATAGAACGATGACCCCCTAATTTGATCTCTTGAAAACCCAGTTTCATCAGGAAAATCTAAAGCATCATAAACATGTGACCTTTTCAGGAGAATATGGCACTTAGTTCTAGGTTTTATAATGTTGTTCATGTGCTACAGTAAATATGAGGAGGCCCCTGAGAACCACATGGGCGAAGTAATTAGAGTGCCAAGAGCCAGACTGTTTAACAGAGAGGACTTGCTTGTAATAGGTTTTCACATCCAGTCTACTGTCCGGTGGTGTATCGTAATCCTTGCTCCCTCTGGCTAGCAAGGACAAAGAGGAGGAATTAGGCTTAAAATACAGAGGGTGCTGGGTGCTGGGTGCTGGGTTCCGTGTAATGAAGAACTTTGTGCCTGTTTAGTAGTTAAAAGATGGACTCGTGATACATGTGCTATGGATTCTTTTGAGAGCTAAACATGGCGGATAATTCGTAGACTATTAAGATGGTAAAACAGAAAGGGACTAAGAGGTCCTCTTCTCAAACCGTATGGTTACAGATGAGTGTCACATAGATTATCTACTTGAAATCATTCAGGTGGAGCCCATGCTAGAGGTGAGGGGTGTCTTAAATGAGCTCCTGGAAGCCCTTCCCAGGGTTACAGCTCTGTGACTACACAAGTTCTGGGTGTAAATACCAGGAGCTTTTAATTTAGGTGGAAGATGTAGGTGTGAAAGATGGAGAAAATAGGTCTCTGGCTCTGGAGGAGTTTAGAGTCAAATGTGCTAATACTTTGAACACGAGTTTGATTGGTATGTTAAAATACGCAGAAATGATGTGGGAGTTCAGACAAAGAAAGAATACTTTGCTGGGAGGGATCAGAGAAATCTATTGAAAGAGGCAGCTGCGTTTCAACCGAACTGTGAGGGCTCTGTTTGGTACTGGCATTGAGGGTTGCCTTTTTTTTTTTTTTTTTTTTTAATCTTTTGACTAGGAACGTTTTTAGGTATATAGGAAAGCTGAAAGAACAGTGCAGTGAATATCTGTACACCCACCATCTAGATTCAACAACTCTTAATGTTTTGTCATATTTGTTCAACTCTGAATTCTTATATGTACATATTGGGTTTTTTTAGCCATTTGTGAGTAAATTACAGACATTATGACATTTTTACCCCTAGATGTATCCATTGGTATCCCCTGGAGCATTCTGTTAGACGAGCACAATTCCGCTATCAAAAACGGAAGAAAATTATCAGTAATACATTAATATCTAATTTCCATTCCCTATTTCAAATTTCCCTGTCTCATGTCTTTTATGGCTGTTTTTTAAACCTGGATTTGATTGACGTTCACACATTGCATTTTGTTTTTAGAAGTCCTAAATCTCTTTTACTCGAGAGCCACCCTCCTCCCCCACTCCCCTGTTCAATTTTTTTGTTTCATGACATTGACTTTTCAGACCAGTTTTCTTATAACTTTTTTCTTGATACCTTACCTGGCAAGTTTCTTACAGATTGAAGATTTAAATTGTTTTAAAACTCTTTAAAATCGTTTGGTATTTTCTAGGAGATATATTGCCAGATTGTCAGACGTTGCTTCTGACATGCCATTTTTAATAGCTAACATATTTAGAATATGCTAATCTTTATTTGCAAAAATAACATAAGGCAGGGCACCTGGGTGGCTCAGTCATTAAGCATCTGCCTTCGGCTCAGGTCATGGTCCCAGGGTCCTGCTCCCTGCTCCGCGGGGAGCCTGCTTCTCCCTCTCCCACTCCCCCTGCTTGTGTTCCCTCTCTCGCTGTGTCTCTCTCTGTCAAATAAATAAATAAAATCTTTAAAAAGAATAAGAAATGTGTACAATATAGAGAGTTCTATATAATATCAGTTCTACCTCGCCCTGTTCATCCTTTTAGTGAACTTACATTCTTTCCCATTACTTTGCGTGTTTTCATTTATTATAAAAATTGCAATCATCTCTGTGTACATTTACTTTTTATTTCACTAATTGTGCATTATGGATGGCGTCCTATAGAATACACAGCAGGGATTGTTTTTAATAGTGGCTGGGATAAACGTGTACCCAGCCAGCCACATTCTTTCATAGGTGTTTAAGGTGAGACACACCCAAATATAAAGTACCTGGCCCAGGATTAGAAATGTGGCTTCTGCCCACAGTGCAAATATTTTTCTTTGAGGCTCCCTGGTTAATATACAAGTGAAATCTTGGTGTCTTCTTGCCCTGTGCTTCAACAAGTGAGGGAATGAATGTGTGAGTAGTCAACTCTTAAGGGGTCTGTGTTTGAATTCGGGCTCTCTCTTTTTTGCTTTTTTGGGTGGGTCCCTACATCGTCTCTTCTGCATATATCAGATCATCAGGTTGGCCTACCTTAGAGGTAAACATGACACTCTGCCAACACAGAGTGATTTAGAAACGTTAATAGATCTTACCAAGCCACAGTCTCTAGCATGTGTATTTTAAGCCATCATAAAACATACCTGTCATGCTAAGGAATGTGCCAGAGGGCAGGCATCAAAGACTGGCCGAGGGAGTCTGGGGAGTATGTTTTGCTGTGTTGTAGGGTTGTGCCCTGACAACCTCGGTGAGGTCTGGGGTACTGACAGGGAGTAGTTCCTAAATATTAAAGTCACTTTATTTATTAATTCAGGAATTTCTGTAAGTAGTTATTCATATTTGCCCATCTAAGTGTCCAGGGGCTCAAAGGTAATTCTGTGGATGAAGGGTGTGAAGATAGGCTGAATCTGCTTGAGTTAGGGAATCAAGGTAACAGAACGATCATAGGAGCAAGAGATGGTCTTTTAGGCTGAATGGAGAAGGGAAAGTGGAACAGAAAGGCTGTCTGGACCTTTCTGGCTTCTTTGGTAGATACAATTAATGAGCTCCCAGTGGGAGTGTTACTGGCTCAGGGTGGAATGGTAAAGCCACTTTTATTGTTGTTGTTTTATTCTTGTGTTCTCCATGGCAATCATGTTATCAGTCAACTTTGGTGGGACATCAGGGTGTCCATACATCTCATTATTAGTAAGTTAAAGTATCTGCAATTTGGTGACAAGACACTTGCATCAGGCGTTTTGTAAAACAAAATGATGGTGGGGTGGTTCCACATCGAGCTGTCTTACCTATTTAGGGAAGAAAAGCACAGAGTTGTGATTTTAAATGCACAAAAGGATTCATGTATTTGAAACGTTTTAAAATGCAGAATGTTGCTGACTCTACAAAATGTGCATTTCTTCCATTTTTCTCTCCTCCATTCTAAATGTATAAAGTAAATAAGAAGATAAAGCAAATAACAGAATAAATATTAAAAGAAAAATAAAGACACCTGTTAATGAAAAGAAGGAGGCAGTATTGCAAAGAGGGAGGGAGGAACAAGATAAGATCCTAAGTTCAGGATCAGCGAGCACTGAATTCCTTGAGCCTCACTTCTTTCTTCCCTAAAAGGGGGATCATAAAATCTACCCCATCAGGTTGTTAATGAGATCGGAATGAGATAATCTATTTAGAAGTTAAACAGTGCTCAGATTCCACTCTTGCTGCTTTCTTGAGCGGACAGGATGGTACAGTGAGAAAAGCATGTGAAGTTAACATTGAACAGACATCGGTTCGGATTCTGGCTTTGCCATTTACTCTGTGCATCCTTGGGTGCATTCTTTTCATCTCCCCGACCCTCAGTGTCCTCAGCTGTCCAGTGGATTTTATCAGATCTCCCCAATAAGGTAAGATAAGGTAAAGAGCATGGGCTCCGCCAAGACGCTTGGGAGCCGCAGAGCTTGCTGGTTCCCAAAGCTGGGTGTTCATCCGTCCCGGGGCTGTGTGCTCAACTCGTGCGGACTATCTCGAACTTCCCTCGCAGCTGATGACCTTGCTGCTTGTCCGTTTGCAGCGATCCTCCGGAGGGCTGCGCTGGGCATGGACACCTCTCTCGGCATCTGGAGGAGCACGTGCCGTAGTGTCGTCACCCAGTCACGAAGCTGCTAAGGCCGTCTCAGGGGCGTGGGCGCCAGGAAGGGAAGGCGGCGTCGGGGGGCCACATCGCCATGCCTTTCGGCCTGAAGCTCCGCCGCACGCGGCGCTACAATGTCCTGAGCAAGAACTGCTTTGTCACGCGGATCCGCCTGCTGGACAGCAATGTGATCGAGTGCACGCTGTCGGTGGAGAGCACCGGGCAGGAGTGCCTGGAGGCCGTGGCCCAGAGGCTGGAGTTGCGGGAGGTAAGAGCGGGAGTGCGCGGATGGGCGGGGCGTCTGAGGCTGGAACTCGCCGAAGGGACCGGCCACCTGCCCTTTGGCACCTGCCCGGCTTTCCAGCCCCAGCGTCCTGTGTAGAAGGGTCCTGCTGCCCTTGGCCTGGGCTTGATCTCGCAGCCTCAGTGGATCAGGAGGCCCGCCCGGATGCGATGCCGTGACAAGCAAGGACCCCGCCCAGAGCTTGCATGGGGTGGCGGCTCTCCTTTCATTCCGCCGGTGGGGGGGAGGGTGTCTAAGGTCATTTTCTCTTTGAAACCATTGAGTGGGGTAGCTGGCATTCTGGCGTTCCAGCTGCAGGTCTAGGAGAAAACACGCACAGAGGGGATGGATGCAGCTGCTTTTCGTTTTTGTTTGTTTGTTTCTATATTTTCCTCTTCAAAGAGGGGGGAAAATTGGAGAAGTATTTAAAAGGAGCATGACCAGTGAGGCTTTTTGTGGGCGCTTGTAAAATGGGCGTTTTGTGCCTTTCAGGATTCTAACTGACCCTCCTTTTCTTGGCTCAGTCTGTGAGACTTCTTTGGGCTTGAAGCAAAGCCAGGGTTGACCGTGAAAGGGGTCAGGTTATCACTCTTCAGAATGAGACTCCTAGGGCAGCCCTGCTTCTTCCAGCCTTACAGACATTCAAGAGAAGAGGGTTTCGTGAGACCCACCCCTTCGCAGGTGTGTCCTGAGAGCCACGGGGCAGGCAGGCCAGTGGGTAAGATGATGTAACAGATAGAGTGGTTACCAGCGTGGAAGGGACTGCAAGCCCCTGGGATCTGAGGACCCGGAAAAGCTCTATGGTTGTCCTAGGCCCTGTGCCCACGTCGCCTGCTATGGCAGGGTGGTAGGGTGAGTGGTGGTGCCTGCTGGAAGTGATGGTGTTTGACGTCATCTTGCACACCTTCCTCATGATCCACCTTCTCGCCACATGCACACAGGAAGGGGGGGTCCAGGAAGGTCTTCCTCTCCCCTTGGCGTCCTCCACAGGCCAACTGCCGTCCTCTGGGGGGGCTGTTTCACCTGAGCACATCTGTCTCCTGCCAGTCTGCGGGTTTATGCTTTGGTTTCTGTGATCGGGGCTTCCTCTGAAGTGTATTTTCCTGTGACGGAGGCTCTCCTGTCCCACAGCTACATGCAGCTTGGTAGCTGACCCAGCGGAAAAACATGGGAAGTGTTCTGATCTTGTTGGTTGATAGCTGGTTCCTTTTTGCTTATCAGTGGCCCATTTGGGTATACGTATTTAAATATATGCATGGGCATAAAGGAGAAACCTTAAGACTGGAGATAGGTCCATTAGAAGACTGGTCTAAATTTCTTGCGAAAAGTTTAGTTATAGATCGTGCCACTTTTGAGTATTCTCAGTAACTCGCATTAGGATAACGATTCTTTGCGTGCATTGGGAGGCACTATATCATGTGCTGAGGCAGTTATAAGCTCAGTCTTTCGCGTCTTGGACTTGGGTTCAAGTGATAGTTCTGTCGCTTATGAGTTAGATGTGCTTGGAAAAGTTACTGCCCTTCTCTGGGTATCAGTTTCTTCACCTATAAAAGCAGAATAATGATACTCACCTTCCGTGTCTCATGGGGGCTGTTGTAAATATTAAAAGAGATTTGGTATGGGAAATGCATAGTGCTGCATCTAATAATTTATGATTGTCCCAATTTTAGTGTCTTAAGAATTTTTGATTGAAGAAAATCTTGAGCAACCACAGTGTGCCAATTACTGTGTTAGGACTTGATGAATGAAGATAAATAAGGTATAATTTTGTCTTCAAGCTATGCACAGGTGAGTAGGGGAATCCAGCATTTAAGTGAAGTGAAGATCGAATGCGATCCATCCTACAGGGTAGTGCAGGGGCAGGCCCCAAAGGCGAAAGCTACCCTTAGAGTTGTGCAGTACACAGTCTGTACCACTGACCACCATGGCCCTGGGAGGGGGAGAGGATGCTCGGTGAAAGATGAACAGAGCCCTCACTCTCTGAATGGGGACTTGAAGGATGCCTAGGACTTCAGGTGGAAAAGAAAGCAAGGCCATCTGGGGCATGGGGAATTGGATTTTTGAAGATACAGGGGCTCAGAAGGGTAGGTGCCATTCTTGGGGGCTAAGAAGGCATCTGTGTGCATCACCAGGTAGGGCTAGAGTCTAAGGTGCAACGGGAGGCGGGTCTGGAGACGTGTATGGTAATAATTACTCTCAACAGACCATTGTTTCTCTCAGCAAGAGGGCAGAGGTCAAACCCGGATTAGGCCACGACTGTTGTCACAAAGGATAAAGCTGTGATGTCCAGATTCTACTGTCAAGTGTGGGTTGCAGTGTGATTGATCTTCTAATGCTAAGATGGGGTTGACATTTAACGCTGGCTTTATTTTGACATGCTCTAAATGGGCGCATCCACGTTAGAGCACATCACTTTCTTTTTTTAATTGTATGCTTTTGTTCTGTGACAGATGACATTGAAGGTAATACTATAGCTACTCTGGTGAGATCAAGCAATCTATTACTTTGTTCTTCATTTGCACATACACACCTCGAGGAGGAATGCATTGTTCCAGAAGCAGGAGGAGGAGGGGATGAACCTAGGGTCTGCTCTACTCACTTGACTTTCTTTGGATTCGGGTCATTTTCCAAATAGAGCTGATGGAGCTTGAGAGGAGAAAGTGAAAATCTGTCTAAAATATAGCAAAATGTTTAGTCTTTATTAAGGCTTGGAAACCAGATTATGGTGGCTATTTGGTTTTGCCCTTAGAAGTATTCTGGAGTCTAAATGTTTCCTAGATTTTATAATAGCTTTATATTAGGAAAGGAAAATTAATTTTCATTTAACTTTTGATCTACATTAATTATCATTTGTGTTTTACCAGTTTATCATTTTAAAAATTGATTTCTTTTTTTTAAAGTTTCTCCTTTTTTTTTTTTTTTTAAAGATTTTTATTTATTTACTTGAGAGAGAGAATGAGATAGAGAGAGCATGAGGGGGGGAGGGTCAGAGGGAGAAGCGGACTCCCCACCGAGCAGGGGAGCCCGATGCGGAACTCGATCCTGGGACTCCAGGACCATGACCTGAGCCGAAGGCAGTTGCTTAACCAACTGAGCCACCCAGGCGCCCCTAAAAATTGATTTCTTAAAGCACTTTAGCTTTATAGCAAAATTGAGTGGAAAACAGAGTCCTGTATACCTCCTGCTCCCCTACCCCCACACCCTCCTCCACACCAGAGTAGGACATATGTTAGAATCAGATGAACCCAGGTTAACACATCATTATCCAGATCCATAGTTTACATTAGGGTTCACTCTTGGTGTTGTGCATTCTGTGGATTTTGACAATTGTATAATGACACGGATCCATATGGCAAGACTTTCTGAGAACCATGTCTGGTTTTGAATGTATGGATATGCTGCCATTTCAAATGGCATTGAGAGGACCCAGGCCAGGCTCATAGTGTCAGCAAATGCAATCAAGGCCTGAGGGAAGCTGAATATGAGAGGGTCCCTGGTCCCTGAAACCCTGGAGTTTAGAGACTAGGACAAACAAGAAACAAAGCGAAGGGGACAACCCGTGCTGAGGTACAGAAACAGGAAAGCATGTGCAATTTTCAGGGAAGGGCAGAGTTCATTTTGCAATGCGGTGTGTGTGTGTGTGTGTGTGTGTGTGTGTGTGTGTGTGTGTGTGTGTAGGGGTCGTGGCAGGGAGGGTAGGAGTGTAGAAAGGCAGGTGGGAGTCCACTTTTGAAGGGTTTGATGTGTCTGGCTAGGGAGTTTCAACTGGATTCTGTTTCTAAAATGTGTCACAAAAATAATTAAAATAACCGCCACCTTTTAGTGCACCCTGTCTTGTGCCGAGTACCCTCTCCATATCAATTCATCGAATTCTCTTAACTCTGTGAGGTGGCTTCTGTGGCTGTCTCCATGTTGCTGATGGGGACATTGCAGCACAGGGTGACCTGCTGGCCATGCCGGGGCTGGCTCAAACCAGGCGGCCTGACTCCACTGTTCGGATTCCCAGGGGTGCATGTGTAGCCGCAGAAAAGGAACTGTGGTAAAATGCTTTGGGAAACACCCTCATAAGTGCTATTTTTTTTTTTAAGGTGTTGAAGTCAGTGTTTCACAATTATTTTAGCCTCATGTTAAATCCTCTTTGAACTGTTTGGAGAATAAAGCGCTGTGGTGAGATGGGGAAGCCATCCGAGGATTTCAAGGTGGAGCGTCACATGAAAACCTTGCATTTTAGGAAAAGTACCAAATAGAAAGAGAATGAGGATTGGGGTGACAGGAGGGACAGAGATGCTAGCTGGATGGACTTAACAATAGTCCTGGCAAGAAGAAATAAAATGGACTCCTTAGGGAAAAAAAAAACAATTTTTTTAATTGGTTTAAGTTCAGAAAAAAAATTATGTATGAATTTCTGGCTAGGTTCTTTTTTTTTTTTTTTAAGATTTTATTTATTTATTTGAGAGAGAGAGAGCACAAGCCGTGGGAGAGGCAGAGGGAGAAGCAGACTTCCCGCCGAGCAGGGAGCCCAGTGCAGGGCTCTATCCCAGGACCCTGGGATCATGACCTGAGTGGAAGGCAGACGCTTAACCTGCTTAACCTACTGAGCCACCCAGGCGCCCCTAGGAACTCTTATTAAGGAAAAGACTTAAGATGTGGAGGCTCAGAAAATTAGAATTCTGATAATATGGTTAAAACATGTTTGGATTAATGGTGGTCACCCTTTCCTTTGCTTCAAATGAGATCTTAGGTGGAACTCCCATGTATAAAATGGAGCTGTTGTGTTTACAGAGGGGGTGCATATCTGCAACCCCGTGTCCTTGTGCGCTTCCTACCTTCCAGTACAGTTTGAAAATCACTGGCCTAGGTTACGAGAGAAATAGTGAAAACAGTGTGTCTTATGACTAATTCTCATATTCAAAAAAATAAATGCATGGAGAAGCAGCAGGGTTTATGGCTATGAATGTGAGTGTGGACCAAGCTGCCTGAGTTTAGAGTCCTGACTCCTCCCACTTATTACCCGTGTTATCTTGGATAGTTACTTAACTGCTCTGTGCCTCTGTCTCCTCATCTGTAAATGGAGATGGTAATAGTAGTAATCTCCATGAGTTGTTGGGAGGATTAAAAGAGTTAATTTTTGCAACGTTGCCACAGTATTACAGAGCTTGGCACATGGGAAGCGCTCAGTACGGTTGTCTCCTCTGTGAGACACCACGTGGGCTCTCTAGACTCTGCCACATCACCTCCAACGAGTGGGCTCCTACCTTTTTTTAAGTCTGCTTGTTTCATTTTTAGATGGCTCGAATTATTAGAAACCGTGATCAGACATTGAGTCAGAATCTTTCAATTTCTTGAACAGGTATTAAGGTTGTATTGTCCAATATGGTAGCCACTGGCCACATGTGGCCACTGAACACTTGAAGTGTGGCTAATTTGAGCTGAGCTGCGCCGTTACTGTAAAATACACATCAGATTCCAAAGATCTAGTATGAAAAAAGTTAAAATATCTCTTAAAAATCATTTTTATGTTAGTTACATGTTGAAAGCATACTATTTTAAATATATTTTAAAAAAAATTTATTAAAATTTCATTTCACAGTACTTTTTTAATGTAGCTGTTAGAAAATGTAAAATCAAATACGGGGCTTACATGTATATTTCTGCTAAACAGCACTCTTCTAAGAAAGGCAAGGAGGCCATGTTAATAGGAATAAGGACTATTAAGAACTTTATTGGAATATAAAGAATCCAATAAAATGTAGAAATACGCTAGAATTATTTCCTTTAGGGATACTCCTGACTCTACTTTTAACTAAAGAATAATAAATGGAGGAGGGATAAATAATTTCACAAAGGTACCTTCACGGCTAAACTCTATTCAAGACAGAGAACCATTGCTTTATCAGGAAATCTACTCTTGGGAATGGTGAATTCGAGAACTCTTGGATCTCTTCTATGGCTAGACTAAAAGCCCTGGTTTTTTAAAGGAGCCTTAAAAAAAAAAATCCCTGATCATTTCATAGGGTGGGTGATGATCCTCAGATTTATCCCCTTTTGCTTTTGTGAATTTCTATTTTCGTTTTTACTAAAAGGTGATTTATCCCAAGCTATGGGCTACAGTAGAAATGTCCCACATTTTGCTGTTTTCATAATGGCTAGAATTTGTAAAGACACCGAATCTTAACTAGCTTAAGCTAACTTACATTAAGGATATTTCTGTGGTTTGATTCTATGCTAATTTTGTGGGCATTGGTTACGTAACGTGTGATGATGAGAGTTTTCGGTTAAATGGAATACCTCATTTCCTGGCCTGTCTGATAGTAGTGGAGTTTGCTGTATTTGAGACCCTGAGCCTCACCATATCCATATATGTTTGTATTTGCCCAGGGCTAAAATCACACTGATCAAGAGTCAGCAGAAGAGTAGACTGCTGGGAGATCTCTGGTCTTTGAATTTTGTATTGCTTTTTGCCTTTATAAAGATTATAACATGAGACCTTGTTCTCGTGCTGTCAGTTCTGTGAGGGAAACTGGCACTAGCGTCTGTTTTCTAGATAGATTGTAGGTGAAATAATTTCCCCTGTCTTAACTTGTAAGTCTTCGTC
This sequence comes from Callorhinus ursinus, assembly GCF_003265705.2. Taxonomy (NCBI): domain Eukaryota; kingdom Metazoa; phylum Chordata; class Mammalia; order Carnivora; family Otariidae; genus Callorhinus; species Callorhinus ursinus. Next base: position 45,557,893 of record NW_027397075.1, read on the forward strand.
TTTCTGGATATTTGAGTGAGCCGTACAGTCTCAGAAGAGTGATTTTTCTCCCCCCCCCCCCCCCCCCTCCCTTGGCTATGAGGTTTGCTTCTTGGGCCTGTGTTACTCTACAGTCACTTTTCCGATACTTTTATGAAAGATGGGCTAGGCAAATGAAGCTGGGGCAGTTGTTAATTACAGATGGGTCAGTTACAGAAATCCCAGACCTGCCCAGAGTAGAGGTGGATTGCATACAAGTTGTTCGCCAGGGTCGTCCAACTCATGTCGAGCGGTTTATTTTCCAAAGCCGTTGGAATGAAATGGCATCAAGTGCTGTTTCAGAGTCTGCTTTTTGAAGCGTTTTCCATGCCTCAGTGAAAGTTTTAATGCTTAAGTGTAATTCCCGTCTATTTTATGTGGAGGCATACCAACTCTCTGTTTCTTAATTTACAACCAAAATGCTAGCTATGACAGGCAATCTCTTACAACGTAATGCAAGATATTTTAAACTCAGGCTTCTGGATGATTAACTCTTCAAAATGCTTGAGATAAGATCATGGATTTAATCCTTGGTAATTGCCAAGGCTGCATCTGTAACCCTTGCAAATAGCATCAGAGCTGCGCCATTGGTCGCAAAACTGGAAAAACAAAGTCCTCAAAGAATCTTTCCCTGTTAATAATAGCTCATGTGGGGGATACCACCATCTCCCCAGGTAAATGAACAAACGACAACAACTCCAACTATTTTTAAAGGCCTTCACTAGAATCTTTCTTTGTACTGAAGAGGGATCTTACTTTGGTGCTAAAATATTCACACACCAATCTACCACTGAAGAAACTAGCATATTTTTGACTGGATGCATGCATTTCTGCTTCCTCCGTTAAAATGAAAGACTCCAAACCAAATAGGCCAGGGAACCACTCATATGAAAATGTCACATGAGTGTCTCTCTCTTTATACTGTTTCTTAGTAGTGCATACCTTCTTAGTCATTGATTCAGAGATGTGGTTCCTTTCCCTGGGAACTGATTCTTCTGTCTTTTTTCTTCATTGCGGTGAGCTCATTGCAGAACTCAAAGCACCAGACCTGTTTTCCAAAGAAAACCAGAGAAATTAAATGGGATTTCTAGCTCACCCAGAGGTATCATGGAGGATTAGCTAGACCTGGCTTAGGTTTGCAGCTTCAGAGAGAAGTAAAAGTGCCTGGGGTCTTTACTTGGGCGATATGATGGATCCTTTTGGTCAGGAAGGGAGTGGTTTCTATTTGGAATCACCCTACCACACTCTCCTGAACCATGTGGCAGTGGTTAGCAGGGAAGCTCAGCTTTCAGGATTCAGCGGGAGTTTAAGTTGGCAAGTCAGTTATGAACCAGCCTGGTGTGGTCCCAGCTGGGCCTGATGGGATTAATGGTCCCTTGACTAATACACAGGAAGTTGATGGATGCACATATAGACACAGTGGAATAAACCTGTGCTGCATCAGAAACTTGAATAGAGCAGGCCGAGAACTTTGAGACAGGGTCTTTCTCCTCTGTTGAATACTCCAGGGTAGGGATTTAGCTAGAGGAAGAATGGCAGGGATGGTAGGGGGGTAGTTGGAGAAAGTTACTTTGGGCATAGCTTCATAAAACGGTGTGGGAATGGGGATCTCGTAAATGGATTTTCTTTTCCACGAGATAACGGAATTCAGCATCTCTAAAATTAGGTTATTCTGGCCATTTAGGGAGGAACTCTCTCAATTCTCCCTTGTACTGGACACCCCATTTCTTGAGTAGTAATGTATTTCATTGGATAAAGGCATAGTAGGTCACTCAAATATTCTCTGTCCTCTGGAAAATACCATATTGTAGCAACAAAAAAATCTTATGCCATGAATTAGGTTTTTGCCGTAGAAGTGGTTTATGTCGTTATTCACAGCTCTGTACTGTTAATTTTGGCTCAGGACTATTACTTTGACTTTTCTTGTACCTCATCCACCTTTTCATTATATGCACGTGTGTATCCGTGTGCATGAATGTGTGTGCGTGTGCCATGGAATATTCTTTATCAGGGTGCTTTTTGGGGAAAGATCAGATCTGATTTAATGATTCGGTGGGTGAGAATGAGAAAAGGAAATTTAAAATGCTAGCCTTTGGGGGCGCCTGAGTGGCTTAGTTGGTTAAGCGTCTGCCTTCGGCTCAGGTCATGATCCCAGGGTCCCGGGATCGAGCCCCGCATTGGGCTCCCAGCTCAGCGGAGAGCCTGCTTCTCCCTCTCCCTCTGCTTGTGTTCTCTCTCTCTCTCTCTCAAATAAATAAATAAATAAAATGTTTTAAAGAAATAAAATAAAATGCTAGCCTTCAAAGCACAGGAGCAGTAAAAATTTTTAAAACTTTTTTTTTTTTTGGCAAAATTGATTGTAGAATGTTTATGCAGTTGATGTGGACCCGTTCTATTTTGAATGTTACTCATTTGAGTGGATGTTGCCATTTGAATGAAGTATGGATCATAAAATTATACCCCCAAATGTCAGGACTATTTTAGTGAAAGTTAATAAATCATGGTTTGGCCTGTTAAGCAACTGCAAAACTTGTCCTCCCTTTCTCCACTCAGGCTTATAAAAGGGCTCTTTTCCAATGAAAATAACTATTACATAGCATGTTACTGTTTATATATATTACCTCATTTATTCTATGCAAACTCACTCCTAGCCACCCAAAAGGCAGTGGCATACCCTTAAACAGCACTGTGCACCATACAGGAATTCAGTAGAATGCAGAACTACCTTGGACCCTTTTCAGACAGTTTAATAAATTAAGTACCCCGATTACCTCATTTTCACATTAGCTTAAGTCTACATCATAGATCCCCTAGGACAGCATCAGGGGTACGTTCCCGGGTCCCATAAACACCTGTAAGCCTCTAAAGAAAACTTAGGGGAGGCACTTATTTTGTGATTATTTTTTTTTCTTGCCCCTTTTAGGTTTTTATGTTATTTATAGGCCTTCCGCTTCTCCTTTTGCCTGCTTTTTCCTCGTTTATTTCCAGATAACCTCTGTTTTCTAATTCTGTGGTTCATGGACATGCCGGGAGTGCCAGCAGAAAACCTCCTTTCATTCCCCAATGGCGATGGCTACAATGGTGATGGTGTTGATGAGGGCAGTAGCAGCAACAGAAAGATCCATTATTGAAGGAGTTATTAACCTGTGCCATGCGCACGGTTTAAGACAAGATCTCATTTATGCTTCTCACAGCCTGTGGGCGATGGCTGTAAGCGTCCTCCCCATCTAGCAGATGAGAAAGCTTTGACACTCTGGAGGCTCAGCAACTTGTATGGAGTTATTAAGACAGTGAGTGCAAACGCTGGGAGATGAATGGACTTCATAGCCTGTTTTCTTTCTGTTCAGCCACATTTCATTTCCTCTACACCACCCATCACGGTGGAAGAGCTAACAGACTCCCTGAAGCTGGAAAGTGAATGATAGGGTCACAATTCACTCAGGCAATTGGTCCAAGCTGATGGAAATAGAACCTTGGCTTTGTTGGCATTCTGTTGCTCGAGAAATGCATAGATTCCTCCTATGAACTTGCCCCTTAGAACATCATGGAGCAGAGTTGGTGAAATCCTTGTTCTCATCTGAATGCACGTGCATTTGAAAATATCCTATAGGGTATGTGCGTCGGTAACTTTATAAGCAAGGACATGTCTGGTTTTCTAGTGAAGTAAGAGTCAAAACTTTCATTACAGATTTTGGTAGGGCTGTGGCAGGGATTGATCCGTGGTCTTGTTGAGGAGACAGCCAGCTGCAGTGGGAACATCGGCACAAGAATGCCTTTGGAAATTAGACATTGCAATGAAAACATTCTTTTGAAGGCAGATTTCCAGGTGTGCTGTAAACCGTTCTAAGCTCTAATTGAAATATAAAAGAATATTTCAAAAGCAGTGATCTATTTTTTGGTGATTGTTGTGCTAATCCTGAAATCCTAGCACGAATTAATGTAAAGACAGGATTGGAGGCATAAAAGTACCTGTTTTAATCATTTAGCACGTTGTTCAAAACTAAACTGGTTGAGGCTCCAAGTCTAAGGGTGAAAATCTCACTTTTATCTATCAAATCCCACCATAATCTGCCAAGAACAGTCACCAGGGGCTTCTGTGGCAGCTGTGAAGACATCCTTCCATTCTCAGAGCTCGATGTGCGGGAGAGATTTGCTGTAGTTCATGTATAATGACGTGGTGGAGGCCGATGTTTTTCAAAGTACTTCATTAAAACTCAAAATGAGTGAATCAATTTTCTGTGAAGTCCTGCTACTGCGTGTGGAAATAGTCTACAATGTGGAAGCCTTCAGTTTGCAGAAGGTTTTGTCTTAGGAGTTGACTAATAAGTTACTTTGCAGCAGGTGCAAGAACTGTGTTTGCCTTTGCCAGCATGTTCCGCGTGAGATCCTGAGGCATTCACAAGGCACGGGAAGATCAGCCTTGGGAGCGTAGGAAAAAAGCCAACAGGGCCCCCACCCTGCACTCACCCCCCTTTACCAAACATAGGTGCATCAGTACCCATGTGGTCAAACAGTAACCATGGGTATGAATCCTGCATCAGGTATTCAGTGTAGATTGTGTTGCATGTGCTTTCTTTGAGCTTGTCCCAAAGTTAGAAAGTAAAAGCTGGATCCTCGTGTATGAGCTGAGGAACCAAACGTGACATAAGGTGCTGGAGTCTTGTTTCCTGTGCAGTTGTGGGGTACCCCTTATAAGCATAAACTGATGCTATTTTACCCTTTTATCTAGACGCACTACTTTGGCCTTTGGTTTCTCAGCAAGAGCCAGCAAGCACGATGGGTGGAGCTGGAGAAACCTCTGAAGAAACATCTGGACAAATTTGCTAATGAGCCTCTGCTTTTCTTCGGAGTCATGTTCTATGTGCCAAATGTGTCATGGCTTCAGCAAGAGGCCACAAGGTAGGTGCTTTTTTTCCCCTGTGTTCCGTATAAGGGTGTGTTAACTGTGGGGCTTCAGGTGAAGTCAATGAGCAGGTTGATTGAGGGGTGTGTACGTGTAGGTGTGTGTATTTGGGGAGAGGCTGGAGCAGTTGGGGATTGTTTACCGGTTGCTTTTCAGCTTTAGAATTGTGGTTTGAATCCATGGTGCTCATAATCCTGGTCGTTCCCTATGATGCTAATAAGGTAGCAGTGATCCTGAGGCAGTTGAATATAGTGTCCAGCAGCATAGAAGTATCAGTTGGAGACTGTGGGTAAAATAGATGTGCCAGAATTTAATAAAGAGTTAACCACATCATACTTGTCTGGTCTGCTCTTTCCCTTAAAATGCTCCCAAGCAAAATGTAGCATCAGACTTTGGATTTGAGGATTGAGAAGGTAACTAAAGATGGGAACAGAGTTGAAGAGAATGTCTGGAGGGCGAGAGTTTTACTTGTCCTCTGTCGTGTAAGAAGGGACAGGAAGCCATTGGTAGAGAGGAGACCTGGGATTGGTCCTGCCCTCCTGCTCATTGGCTGTTTTGCCTGGAAGAAACCACCTGCCATCTTTGAGATGGTACTTTTCGCTCATCTGTAAAGTGAGGGATTTGCGTATGTTTCTCAAGTTCTGCTAAGTCTGCAGTTCCATGAATGAAACAGTTGGTGTTGGTTGGTGTTAGTACAGTTCCCTTATTGGTAAGAGTTTTCCCTTAAATTATGCAGAGGGGGCATATCTCCTCATCAAATCGTTCTTTCTGGTGATAAAGGGGATTAAATTAACCCTCAGTTTTTCACTTTGTACGTGGATGATGGCATTCAGAGTACCTGGCAAGCGATGCTAGTGACATATCAAGAAGGAAGGAGCAGTGTTGTCCTTGACTATTGCATGTGTAGTTTCTTAGAGTTTAAACTTTTAAAACAAGGATGCACTTCAAATTTTTGTATACATTTTACGGTGATAGTTTCCATCTTTTTTTTTTTTTTTTAATCAAAAACTATTGTTAACTAGGTGGTATTTCTGTCAGCAGAGGCCATGAAATAGCTCACAGCCTGATCCCAGAAAACCCGTGTTCAGTCTTCCAGGTGTCATTCATTTGAAGCCCTTGGCTGGATGTTGTGCACCATTTTCAAGTTTGTTCACTTATGCAGGTTCCTTTCTGTGCAAGAAGTTATTAACTCTTCAGAATGGGACAGTTTTCCCTGGCTTCTGAATCCTCCTTGAGTACTTTACACAGGGTCAGGAACACAGCATTAGGTTAAGTCCTTGCTGATTCGCAGCCCTCAGACTGTGAAATGCAAGGCAGTGGGTAACAAGGATGAAACATGGACTGTAAATTAATGCCTATTAGGCAAAGTTCAGTCTGTAAGAAAAAACAAAGTGTTGCTACTCTGGACATACTCTGTAAGGTCTATTGTTGAGGAAGAGCAGTGGAAGTAACTGGTGAGGGACTCAGCAGTTGTGCTTTGTGAAGCTAAAACAGGTTGATTAAGCTTAGAAAAATGAAGACTTGCAAGAGTGCAGTAGCTGTCCCTGGAAATTTGAAGACTCTTGTGGGGAGGGAATTTTGTGTTAACTCTGGAGCACAAAATTTGGGCCCATAATAAGTGAAGTGCAAGGAATTGAAAAACTTTGGTTATATGACTCAACCCAGGAACACTGTTTCTAGTTATTAAAACCGTAAAAATGTGGAACAAGCAGACTTCTGAAAGGGTGAGTGCCCTGGTTCATAGTGCTGTGGTACTGAGTGGATAGATGGAGACCACCATATTGGGTTGGGTGTTGGACTAGATCAGTAGTTCTCAGACTGACCGAGGCCTGCTAGGGAGCATTTACTATAAATGTGATTCTAGGGCTGTAACAGAAGTCTGAATTGGAATGTCTAGGGCTGGGGATTAGGAGACTATATTGTTTAAAATAAACAGTATTCTTCAGGTGGTTCTGATATTCATCCAGACTCAGTAACTAACAAATTAGTTAACCTCTAAAGCTCTTTACAATTTTAGATTTTCCAGGCAAGTAGACTTTCATGCCAGATTATTTGACTGTCAATATTTGCATTCACAAGCTGACACAGAAAGTGTTTAAATCTCAAAAATTGATGTAAGAATTATGGTAGGGATTGAGACTGGAGATCAGGAAGGAATTCTTTCCTTTTTCTTTAGAATTTCTTTTTTGCTCAATTAGCATGGTTCATTTCATATGTTTTGGTAAGGAGTGAATGAAATCTTTTCCAACCAAGGATTTTGAAGTGAACTCTGTTACTGTCCTCTGATCAGAAAAACTAACAAAGAAAATAAAACTTGAAGGACGTTTTTAGACTTAAACATGGAACTAAACTGTATAGATGTAAGGCACAACCCTCGCTCTTTTTTTTTTTTTTTTTTTTTAAGATTCTATTTATCTGAGAGAGAGAATGGGGGAGAGAGAGAGAGCATGGTGGGGGAGGGTCAGAGGGAGAAGCAGACTCTCCGCCGAGCGGGGAGCCCGATGCGGGACTTGATCCCGGGACTCCAGGATCATGACCCGAGCCGAAGGCAGCTGCCCAACCAACTGAGCCACCCAGGCGCCCAGGCACAACCCTCTCTTTATGGCAGAAGACGTTTAAGTTAGGAGCTAGGTTAGCATGAGGAGTTGTGGGTTTTTGTTTGTTTGGTTTTTTTTTTCCCCAGCGTTGCAGAAATTTTTGTTGCTCCAAGGAGCCCCAAAACTGGAATGTGCCAAAGGATGTCAGAGCAAATGAAAGACTAGCTGGGGAGACGAGGAAATAAGAAAGAAAAGTGTTGTTAAGTACAGAAAGGAAAATTGATGGAGAAAGGAGAGAGAGAGAATGGCGTATACTTGGGAAGTGACCCAGGTGTGATTCATGAGATGTACCCTGGGTTGTGGGCGTGTGGACTAGATAAGAGTGCAGAGGAGACCTGGTTTGGCCAGAATGCCATTTTAAAATGCTCACGGTTCCTGGGTTTGGTGTTAGAGACCAATAAATGAGCTGAACTCAAGGTGAAGAATGCTACTAATGGTCATTAGGAGCCTTTGGGAATCTGAGCCTTCTTGGGAGGTTTTAGAAGCATCGGGGTCCAAAATGAATACTGAAACCGTCTTCCAGGCAGGGCAGCCAAGGAAGAAGCAGTGGTGGTAGGGCAGGATTCCAGAGGAATGTTTCACAGAAGGCCCCGACAGCATTCATTAGGAGCTGGTTAGTGACTAACGCTTCAGCCATTCACTGTTATCCCAGTTACCAGGCATTTCAGGTGGAGCTGTGCTTTGGCATCTCTGAGAGCACCTGAGATCTGCCACTCTGACACAAAACAGTTAGTCTTTGTGATGCCCCGCAGAGTAAGATATTTGCATAGATTAGAAATAGGAATCTGTCTTTGATTGTGGGCAACCCGTTGGAGGAGGCAGCCATTCAACCATCTGTGCTTAAAAAATAAGCCTTTGTCTGGAGCCAACCAAACTTGTTTTCACCCAACACATGTTTGCAATGGTTTGGCTACTTCTATTTGAGAATAAAACAGGTTCTATAGCATTAGTAGGGCCCAGCCATTTCTTCTTTCTGACTGAATAAGGACAAAGAGTTTCAAATCAGTACTCTAGTTGTTTTGGGGGGTGGGTGTATGTGAACCCATATATATCAAGACACATAGCAGTGGTGGAAGGAGGATATATTTACAAGTTGTGTATCTCACCTCTTGTCCCCAGCAATCCCACCCTTGAAAACGTGCAGGTTAATAGAATACTAGGAACAGCACAACAAAAATTTGAGAATGATGTTGATTGTAAACTATCTCAGAAAGTGATTGACTTTATGACAGTTATCAGGCCCAGATTTTTTAAATTAGAAAACTGAGAAGCTCTGCTTTTTTTGACATTCATTTTGACATACTGTGTTTCATCTCATCTCCTGGATAGGATTTTTGAAGAACAAATCTCTTCATAAGAGAAGGAAATCTGCCTATGTACTGTGATTGAGTTGGAGAACAAATGGACAATTGAGGCCCTACCTTTAGGTGATAATTGAACAAGAAGACAAAAGATATCAAAAGGAGAATACACAAAGGAGTACCCATAGAAGGAAAAAAAAAATCTCTTGATATTCTTACAGAAGTGCGAAAAAGCTGATACAAAGAACACACTAGTAGAGAAATGGGAGTTGAGTCATGAAACCATAGGAATTAAAGAGATTAAGACCAGGGTTTGTTAACCCCACTCCAAACTGCAAGACGCATTACCTTGGGGCTTTGAAAATGTCAGTTTTCCCACTCTGGTTAAAATGATGCAAGGGATGGGACCACCATAATTTTTTCCACGTTGCTTTGCTTCTTCTGTTCCTTTTTGCCAGCTTCTCTGTTCAGCAAAGGGACTCCTGCTAGCGATTCCTCTTTCTCCATTATGTTCTCCTCCTGACTCAAAGGAAAGATTTTTGTAATGTGTTTTAATGATTTGCATAGCAACGGGCTCAGTACAAACACAGGGTTTTCAGATTTTTCTGGACACAGAAAGAAAAAAGATGGTTGATGAGAGGTGGAGAAATCCTCCGTCAAACAGAAGGATACTTAATAATAGCAAGGGGAAGCCAGAAAGCTGGCCGAGGTTACTGCTTCTAGTTAAGGGTTGGGGTTTTTCCAAGTCTTCCTCCAGTGAGGAAGTTCCTCCCCAAGTTTTTTCAGTACTAAAGAGAACACTTTGAAGAGACTAATTTTTTTCAGGGTGAATTTAGGTTTCAAAGTGTTAGTTACTGACCGTATGCCACAGTTTCTAAAATTTTTAATTCTTGGATGTTTTCCTTTTACCAAAACACATTTGTCTTTGCATCACTCCATGGTGAATGGTACGTTTGCTCGGTGCCCAGGAGCTTCTGCTTGTCCTAATGAAGTCCGATAACCTTTCCTTCTTTTCCAGGCCAGGTCTGTAGCCTGCCTGTTCAGGTGGGGCTCTCTGCCCTCCTAGTGGTGAGTGCTGTGCAGAAGCAAAACCCCCGCTGTAGCCAGCACTGTCGCTCCCCTTGCCAGGGACCGTCTTAGCACATCTGGTACATCTGGCGGCCACTCCAAGGCTGTGGGCCCTGTTCCAAGCTCCCTCTGTGGAGTGGGTGCTTCCTCTGTGTTTTCTGCACTTCTCGGCCTCCGTGGGGCTCCCTCCTTTTTAGGCTCAGGGGTTCTTCTGTCTGTCTTCCACCTTCTCTCAAGTACTGGACGATGAGGCTGAATTCTAGCCTGTGAGGTGCACCTGCCAGTTACTATCAGAAGGACTTAAAAAGAACTTCATCTCTGCTTGGGCCCGTATAGTGTCCTATGTTAAATGACGTTCCTGTCTGGGAAGAACTTACCGGACAGGGTGTCATTTCACTTAACTGGGATAAACACCCACATTGAAAACCGCACCGTTGAGGTCTCATCAAGAGCGTAAGTGCATTTTTTCATGATGGTGAGTGACAAGGGAGTTAGGTTATTAAGTGTGTAGACTCTGATGGAGGCTCTTTTCCTCCAGTTACGTATTTGGGCCTATGGCATATTGATGGCAAAGCCAGATTAGATGAATCCTTACATCCCTTTGAAGGCCAGAATGGTGTTTTGGTTTTTGTTGTTGTTGTTTTCTGTTTTGTTTTTAACTAGGTTTCAGGAGGTAGTTCCAGTGACCCTAACAAAAGCTTTCTTCCACTCTCCTTTCTTGTAAATACCGATGCAATGTGCCTTGAGTGCAACTGTAAACAAGTCAGCGTTCAACCACTGTTTAAAGTGTCTCTTTTAAAAGCTCTAATTATGGTAATGTTTCCATTTCCTTTTACAACACCATTTATTTTGTTTCTCCGGTTCTTTGAGTTCTTTTATTGTTTTGAAATGTCATTTTAATGGCTATTTAAAGTTTACCCGTGGGCTGGGAAATAGGGACTCCCTTCAACTCAGACTTAAGATTCAGCATGAGTCCCCCGTAGATAATATAATTGGCTGAGAATGGCAGCTCTTCTTCCTGGCCCGCTCCAGCTGGTGAATGGGAACTTGTTTTCTCTCTTTCTCTCTCTCTCTCTGTTGATGGCTGAGAACGGAGTTGTTTCTGCCAGATATTTTAGATATTTTAAGATGCCCTTGCTACTCTACTAGGATTTCACCTTAAACATTATTCTGAGTGGGTGATGTATTGTTTGAGGAGAGGAGAGGGCAATGTCTAGGAAGAGCAGAGCAGTCTCCAAGGGAAGAACTGCTCCCCAAAAGAGGATTAGTTGATGAAAATGTTAGTTGCCATTTGCATTATTTTGCATTTCAGCCATTATTGGGCACCTATTCTGTGTCAGGCATTTTGCTAGCCAGAGGGAGTGTAAGATCGGACAGATCTTCACAGTCCCCCTCTTTGCAAAGAGCTGTGTCTCCAAGCAGTTATTTCATTTCCATGTATGTGATTTATTGCTGTTTGAGTTTGCCCTGCAAGCTTACACTGCTGACCCCGCTTGTTTCCTGGGGAAGGCTTTCCCACTGTTCTGGAGAAACCCTGAGAGCCTGGCAAGTGTCTTGCACAGTCTGGCTTCATGGGCCTGGGACCTGGGCAGTTAGTTGCCCAGCCCCGAGCTCAGAAAGGCCCTGCGCTTGGTTTCATGCTCTGCTGTGGCCCTCTTGAGATTCTTAATAATTTTGGAACCACGGATCTTGCATTTTTGTTTTTCAGTAGACTCTGAGTTATGTTGCCAGTCCTGCCCGGAGAGCCTCCTTACTTCCATCTCTGTTCATTCTCTTCTTGTTTTGATGTTGCCTTAGGATTTGCTCTCAGTTATGGGTGGATCTGAGTCTACTGTTATGGGCGTGATCAAAGAGAAAAAGAAAAAAACAAAACAAAAGACCTGCTGTGGAACGAAAATAAAATTTTCGCTACCTATGCAAATATGAAAATAAAAACATGGCCCTGGTAACCGTTTCAGCTCCTGGACCTGACTCACGGGAAAATCCTGCGCAGTCTGGGAGCTGTTATAAAATCAATTTGATTTCCTTTAGGGAAGCTGATTGATTAGCGTATCTCATTCCTCAACTAGGCTTTCTTCATATTTTACTGTGAAGATGACTCTGCAAAGTTTATATGTTTCTTAATTAAATCAGGGGTGCACCTTAGCCCCCTTCTTGATTGTTTGAGTCTTCCCAATGCATGGGGCGGCTTCCTGTCCCACTCCCTAACCCCTCTGCTCCAGGAAAAAGATACAGTTTGCAAGACATGCAGGGAGGTTGTTAGCTATTTTGGCAACCTACTACCATTAGAACAACAAAGTATAGACAGATGAAGTGAAGTTAACCCTTAAACATAATCTATGTGGTTTTTTTATTCTTTCCCTTTAAGGGAGAGAAAACAGTAATAAAAATTCAGTATATTTTAGTAATATCACTTGACATGATTATTCATTGTAGGTGTCCTATGATGCATGGAAAAATGAGAATTTCTTTTTTTTTTAAGATTTATTAGAGAGAACACCAGTGGGGGGTGGGGGTGGGGGGTGCGGGGAGGAGCAGAGGGAGAGGGAGAAGCAGTCTCAGGGCTCAACCCCAGGACCCCAGGATGATGACCTGAACTGAAGGCAGACACTTAACTGACTGAGCCACCCAGGTGCCCTGAAAAATGAGATTTTCAAAAGGAAATACATCGGTGTCATTCATATTTCAAAAGAAGCTCTGATGTCTTGATTGTTACTGTTTGTAAAGTAAGATATACTTATGTATGTCTTAATCATGAGTAAAGCAGAGTTTCCCCAAAATAGGTGAAGTAGTATACCTCAAAAAGCCTTTGCTTTTAAAGTGTTAAAATTATCTCATTTGTAATCCTATGGTTAAGGTGCGTTTACCGGTATTTGATGATCTATCCTGAACTTTTCCAAAAGCAAACAAATAACGGGTTCCTAGTAAGCCATTTTGAAAATAACTTAATTTCTTAAGCAAGGGTAATATTAGCGGTCTTTGTGTATTTCTTGCTTTCCAAAGATAATTTTATTCATTTGTTCATTCACTCAGTCGTTGATTCCAAATAGTTCTTTATCAGAGGTACATTGCAGAAGACTGAGAGATTCCACATTCGACCCAGGGAATATCAAAGATTTGAAATAGAGCATGGACTCAAATTTTAGCATATTCTTTTTTTTCAAAAGCTGAGTAGAACCTGAAGATCCCACACAGCAGTGTTTACCTTTAGCTGAGGGGTGGAAATGGGAAAACAAACAGAAGCTATGGGAAGAGGTGTTTGGTCATGTCAAAGCATGCCAGCTATGCTTTATGAATTTTTTAAAGATATCCACTTCCTTGTGAAGGATTCTTAGGATTTGTAGGGGTATCATTATAATGGGTGGGATTGCCAATGGTGTGTTAGTTTCAAATGGGCTTTTGAAAATCTTGGGAGCGGAGGGAAACGGGGAGTAAAGGTTTTAGAATCCTTTGCTCTACCTTTTTCCTGGACTCTCAGGGCTGGGACCTTAGGTTGGGGTTGAATGGGTGTGGAAGGGGGAAGAAAGTCACAGATGTCATGTTTTTAACATCACAGAGACCCACAGTGCCTGAGCAGCAGAGGGATCTGGAAAGCACAGACTCCTTCGTTGTGCCTTATGGCAGTAGCGCTGTTGTCTGACCCCATACCAGACTTCCAAACCTCCTCTTTGGGGTTCTGTGCAAGAATGTGGTTTGCATTCCATCAACTGATATAATTTAATAATAGTAATAATGACACTGACCAGCATTTATGTGCGAGGTGCTGTGCTAAGTATCTTCAACGATTATCTTTTTCAGTTCTCCCCAGAACCTGTGAATGGGCACTATTATTAGCCTCTGATAAAGGATTGTTTTTCTGACAGAAGTTTTATTAATAATAAGTAGAGATTTCATCCATCAAATAAATTGAATCTTTTATGTTACATTGCCAGCGAAATACATCTGTCCATATGTCCCCGTACTCTCCAGCGTAACAGGGGGGTTTAATTTTTACTGAAGTGTCAAAACAGAAATCCAGACAACTAACATTCCTGTGAGGTGACAGGTGGTAAACTGGTGCCATAAGGGTGGATTCTGGTCTCCCAGTAGGTTTTGTTTCACCTGGACATTTTTTAAAAAATGAAATTTTTTAAAAAAATTGAATTTGGATGCCTTACGTATAGGCATATGCTCTGCAGTTTGTCCCACTTCCCGCCCGGCCCATAGTGTTAGAGTGGACAACATTTACTCCTTCCTGTGACCTGACTGGTCCTGTAGGCCTTTAGACTGTGGCCACTATCCATATAACTTGAAGGACTTCTCGGTACTTGGGTCAACCCATACCTTTTCATTGGCCCAGTCGGTTTTAATGTCACTCGGCATCTAACTGTCTTAACACTTTGGCTACCTACCAGAGACTGTAGCTGGATATGGGAGGATCATTTCCCTTAAGCCCTCATTTGAAAACTTTGTTTCAGTGGAAGATCACTCCAGGGTGCTAGATTACATAGCCCTGTACTTTCTGTTGTGGAGATGTAGCTCAGATTTTCCAGATTTCCTCTCCCTATTCCTTTCAGCATCTGCCTTATTCATAAATGGTTCCATCCAGAAGAAAGGTACCAAATGTTCTTTGGCCAAAAGAAAAAAAAGTCACCAAAATCATAAGCAAACGTGGTCTATCTGAGAAAGTACAGTTCACCTTCTAGCAAGGCAGATCAAGCTTTACTAGAATCATAGTTTATGTCTAAGCTCAGAACATCACACATTACAGAGACCAGTTGCTTCATTTTACAGATGAAGAAGCAGAACCAAGGAAGTAAGGGGACTTTGCCCATTGTCACACTCTGCCCATTGACAGAGCCTGACTCTTCCTAAGGATGGGTTTAGGTGAACCAAGCAGGCAGACATGGCAGAGCCCATGGATAGGATTTGTTTAAACTTCCAGAAACCCTTGCCCATCTTCCCCTCCCTTGCCCTGCGATAGCTAAAACACACTGGAACTGGAAGAGATGAGTTTTGTCCAAGGGAAGGAAGTAGTTCAGACAGAAGAAACAAAGAGTAGAGGAAAACAGGCACTTCTTTGAATGGAGTCATTTAAATAGCATTATGTAGAGATTGGAACCAAGATGGGTTTTATTTAATGTTTTTATCAGTCATCTGCAGCCCTGGGCACAGAGCGAAATGCCAAGCTTTCAGATGACACTAAGCCCTTTAGAAGAGTGGAAAATTGAGACATTGGAAATAAACGGTAGAAAGGTGTCAGCCGGTGTCAAGTTACCAGGTGCAACTAAGAAATAAGGATCCTCTTTTCTGGTGCGGTTTGGGAAAGCAAGGGGGGCAAGAGTCCTGGTGGGGGGACATGTTGCAACATGTTTCATTTTACCCCAGCCGAACTCTCTTTCAAGGTCAGCCCGTCAATCTTAGCCTGCAGCTGGGGAGAGAGAGTAGATGGTTTGCCAGCATAAAAATGTTTCTTGCCAGCATAAAAATGTGTTACTGTTATTCAGAGCAAAACCCAGCAAATTTTACCTAAGTTGAACTAAAAGCAAGTGAGACACATGATACTTTAATAGAAACTCACGGAGATAAAGCAATGTTAGAAACACGTGTTTTTTGACCAGGACAGATGTTTTGCAGGAGGTAGTCAAGACATTTATGATGATAACTAAAGCAAGAAACCCGTAGATCTAAGGAAAACTGGAAAAGGTAAGTAATTTGGGTCCTCAAAATAAATGACCAACTGTGGATCCTGATGGAAAAATTTGAAGGCAGGTTATGTATCTGCCAGACTATGTTGTATATTTGGAATGATTGATGGAATCAGCAAAGAACTGGCATTTGGTCTAATCGTAAAAAAAAAAAAAATGGGAATAAAATGTCATTCAGAAACAAAACAACTTGTGTAGCAGCACAGACCTGAAGTCAGAAGACCTGACTCTCCGGTATTTGTTTCTTGGCCAGGCTCTGTAAACTCCCCAAAACTTACCTTCTGTGTTTATAGTCAATCAGGAGATGATATTAGCACAGCTTCAGAAAATGCCTATCAGTGCGTTCAGTACATAGTAGGCATCCAAATAATGTTTGTTTTTAAATGAAAAAGATCTGTTAGATGGTAGTGACAAATTGCTGCATCCCTCAGGAAGCTGTGTGGGTAGGTTATCAGTCACCTGGAAGAATCAATCCTGGCCCACCCCACCTGGAAACACACAGCGAGGCGCATTCTGGGAAATGCAGTGCAGCCTAGCCAAGTCGAGACATTACAGTGCCACCAAGGGGCTTAGTACATAATTCATGATTAGCAGAGTCCAAATCACTGTTTAGCGCTATTGAATCCAAAGTTGGTACTAACTCATGAGTTCGGGAAAACAAAATTAATCTCAAAAGGTAAAAGTTTTAATGTGGTTGAAGATAACTTCAAATTTGTCCCATATTCTCTTGGACACTTCCCAAAGGCAGAGTTGCAAAGACTCATTTAAACAGAAACTGTATTGTTATCATAAATACATATTTCCCAGGGAGGTTCTCCATCCTCAACCCTCTGCCATGCGACGGAGCAGATCTAATGCAGAGGGCCCAGGCTGGCCCTGCTCGCTGTGCTGAGGTTATCAGATGAGTGTGAGGGAAGAGGGTAAGGGAGGCCTGGCCTCACAGCTTCACAGATGGTCAGAGCAGCTGCTCAGGGTCTTGAAGCCAGGTTGGCTGCAGCAGGAGGGACCAGGCTGACCTGATGCTAATCTTGCAGTACTTGTAACTTGAAGAGAGTGTAGTCTGAAGAAGATAAACAGATTCCAATTAAAGATTATTTAAGGAGATGATAGACTCTTGGTAAGTGATGATGATTTTTTTAAAAAACAAAGCAAAACGGAGAAATTGGGAGCCCATTGACTCTTGAAATGTGGTCCTTAGCAGAATTGTCCGTTGGCATTCTTTGAAAACGCAGATTGCTGTACACCGCTCCTGACTTCCGGAATCTTTTTTCATTTAGTGCCACAGGTGATTTTTACACTTATTTAAGTTTGGTTAAATGGAACACAGCTCTATCTTGATGTTCCTTCAGCAGTCGCTGGTGTTTTATGTTAGTATATGGATGTTAGAAACAGAGTGGGTTTCAAGGAACTGGGAAGAAATGAAAGAGTTGCAAAGTCTGGAACATCTGGTTTAGGCTGAGGAATTTGGAGGATGGATGGTGTGGACTCATTTGCAGAATAACGACGTGTACCTTCATGGGACCCTGGCATATACAGAACGAGCACCCAAGGTTCTGCAGGAATTTTGGTCAGTTTGTATTTCCTCTACTTTGAAATGTAACATTTTAACCTTTCGATTAAACTTTGATAATGCATAATAGATTATACATAATATAATGTATAGTTTACATCATAGGGGCGATACTGTGCAAGAATTTAGTGTTCTTTGCATCCGTAATAAAAGCAGTAGTAACTGGCCTGAATTATACTATATTAGTACTCTAGGACCTTAAAGGAGACCTTTGCCACTATTTCCCCAGACTTAGACATTGTAGGCTTAATTTTAATTTAAGAAAATGAGAATTTTTCAAAATTGAGAATTCTGTTCATGGATTTCTCTGGTTTGTTGATTTCTACTGCATTTAAGTAAAAGATGAAACAATAGGTAAACTGAGAAACAGGAATAAGATCATTTCAGACAATTAAGTCTAAAGTTGTGAAAACATTAAAGTTTCTTTTCATGATCAGTTTTTTAAAAATATGTATTTTTCTAGACTGGTTCATTGAATCCTTGATTCCAAATACCAATGGAAAAGCACAATATATTTCAGTTAAAAATTTTTTTTAATAAAAAGGCTCCATTCCTGATAGGATTTATCTTAATTTTCCAAACAAATTTTTGTTTACTATACATAGAGATTTTGTGTTGCTTTATGCTCATGCACCCCCCCCATGATATTGTGATGCGTTCCCTCGTTATGAGTAGTGAATGTGTTTTCCTGAGAGCTAATATTCTGACAGTCTTTCACGAAAAAATTCCACGTTTATTTTTTTTAAAAAGGCTTGGAAATATTTTATCCACAGGAAGTTGGCAAGTATCAGAGATAGGAAAATTGTATTCTTTATACCTGGTTCATGTTCAAAAGAGTGTCACAGATTATTTAACCATTATTCTCCCAAAGTAGGCGTTTTTCCTTTCTCATTTAATGTGATTATTTGCTCATTTATAATATTGTGTAATTACAACTACAATTAGAAATGCATTTAGAGCTTTAAACATCTGTAGGAGAAGAATGTTGAATTGAATTACAGAGATTCTTATCCACTGCTCTGTGATACTTGCATTTTACCTGAAAGCACATACACAAAACAAATCTAAAACATTTTACTCCTCCTTACCCTGGACTCAATATATAAATAATTGCGTTAGAGAGCATTCAAATAGAAGAGAGAATCAATCTAGCTTTTTGACCATGAGGAATGAAATATATATATTTAATTGTCTAGACTAGTGTTTGCTGATATGATGAAGGAGGCTCATTTGGGCATTGCACAGATTCTCCTCTTATGGTTTTCATTTAAGAAACACAGAATTTTGTAATGGTAAAGGACATTACAAATCATCCAATCTGACTCCTCCTTATGAAACCAGCCTGATCAGAGCCAGCCCGAGCATTTGCTTCCAGAGTGGTGCCGCATGCGCATATCCTGTGCTTGACACAGTCCACCAGCTGTTGCCCGCCTCCCACCTCCGGCTGAGTCCAAGGACTGGGTGTCTTGCTGTTTGCCTTTTTTCTTGATTCTCAATGCTTTACCCAGGCTTACTCCAATTTCCCATAATTTTCAAGTATCTTTTTTTTTTTAAAGATTTTATTTATTTATTTGACAGAGAGAGAGCACAAGTAGGCAGAGAGGCAGGCAGAGGGAGAGGGAAAAGCAGACTCCCCACTGAGCAGGGAGCCCGACGTGGGGCTCAATCCCAGGATCCCGGGATCATGACCCGAGCTGAAGGCAGCCGCTTAACCGACTGAGCCACCCAGGCACCCCTCAAGTATCTTTCATATCTGTTTCTCCTAGATTCCTTGCCTTCTGTTTTACCCATGTTTTTTTCTCTGTCTTAAATATTAACCACAACATATTTATACTTGTGTCTATTTATACACCTTTATACGTCCTAATTACTACTGAATATCTCTCTTACCTTCGGATATCTGGTTTTTGGCTTCTTTTCTATGTATTTACCTGCTGCCTCTGTCATTTTTTGTTTATCTGTTCCTTTTGAGTCCTTGAAAAATTACATTATCAATTTTGCTCACATTGACCTCTTTTACCAAAGGACACGCCCACCTCTGAACCAGTGGCCTTTTCTTCTCTTCACTCACGAACAGCACTAAACAGGAAGAGCCCACTCCTTGAAATCCTCCTACTCCTTGAAATCCTCCTGCTCCTTGGTTTTTGGTGCCTTTTGCCTCACCCAGTCTTGGACCTACTTCTTTTCAGCTTCTGGTCCCCAATTTGCCAGAACTCTGCGCTTCTAAATATTTTTCTCTTTATATATGATCTGCAGTAGACCTTAGTCATCTTCAGCCTTTAGAAGTAGTTTCTGACAGATGGGTCTTCATTTGGTATCACCCTCAT
This sequence comes from Callorhinus ursinus, assembly GCF_003265705.2. Lineage (NCBI taxonomy): Eukaryota > Metazoa > Chordata > Mammalia > Carnivora > Otariidae > Callorhinus > Callorhinus ursinus. The sequence continues at coordinate 45,577,364 of NW_027397075.1, forward strand.
CTTAGTGATTTCCTGCTGGCAGGACAGTCTTCCATTCATTCATTCATTCATTCATTCATATATTGAATATCTACTGTGTACAGGTCACCAGAAGTATACATAAAATACTACTCTTTCCTGCAGGAGCATGCACTCATGTGAGCCCCTCTGCTTTGTGTTGCATTCTTGCTTCAGGCTCTTTGGGTGATGATGACCGCTACCCTTTGTCGATCAGCTCCACACAGGACACTTTGCTCACTCTATCTCAACCAATCCTCCTAGGAACCAGGAAGATAGAGGCTGATGAACTATTTTCCTCCTCTTACTTTCTCTTGACCTCAAATTGTTTCCTAAATACCCCATTTTTCTCTAAATGACTCTGTGATACTTTTGCTGTCACAAACTGAAGATTAGAAGTCACCTGGGTGCTTCTTCCTTATATCATTTGTTACACTGGGCCTGACCATTCCTCCAAGCTCTGGTTAGACATTTCTCTTAGAGTCATGTTGTCACCTTCTTTACCAATAGTCATTTTGTAGATAAACTGTTGAAGTTGGACATATAGACAGGTGCAGAAATCAAAGTGTACAGCTCAGTGAATCTGTGCAACATGAATACACCTCTGTAACCAGTCCCTCGATCAAGAATTGAAACAGCAGCACCCCAGAATCCTCCTTCACCTTCCCTCTCAACCTCTGTCCCCCGAGAGTAACCACTATCCCAACTTCTAACAACATAAGTTGGTTTTGCCTGGATTGTTTTTAAGGTGGGATAATATAGCATGTGCTCTTTGGTGTCTTTTTTGACCAAAATTTTTTGAGAGTTATCTGTATTGTGTGTAGTTAGAGATTGGTCATTTTCAATGCTGCATAATATTTCAGCAGGAATATACTGTATTTAAAAAAATTGAAGTGTTACCGATGTATAGTATTCTGTTAGTTTCGGGTGTACATCGTAGTGATTTTAATATTTTTATACATTGTGAAATGTTCCCCATGATAAGTCTAGTTACCGTCTGTCACCATACAAAGTTATTACAATATTATTGATTGTGTTTCCTATGCTGTATGTTACATCCCCATGACTTATTTATTTTATAACCAGAAGTGTGTACACTACATTTTACTCATCCTACTGTTGAAGGACAATTGGATTGTTTACAGTTTGGAGCTATTATGAACTGTGCTGCTGTTTACATTTCTAGTACATGTATTAAGGGCATCCTAGTACACGTCCTGTGGATAATTCTTGCATGTGGCTTTTGTGCTGGTACTCACTTTTGCTGAGTATGTATACACAGGTTTTACCCAACAAAAAGTTCTCCAAAATTTTTATTACTACTGGCAAAATAAAAAGCACATTTTTAAAAAAGATTTTATTTATTTATTTGAGAGAGAGAGAGAGAGAGAGAATGAGAGATAGAGAGCATGAGAGGGAAGAGGTTCAGAGGCAGAAGCAGACTCCCTGCTGAGCAGGGAGCCCGATGCGGGACTCGATCCCGGGACTCCAGGATCATGACCTGAGCCGAAGGCGGTCGCTTAACCAACTGAGCCACCCTGGCGCCCCTAAAAAGCACATTTTTAAGGCTGAAAAATTTTAGATACTTGACCTTGCTGTCCTTTTACTTCCTATATTGAATTCATCATTAATTAAATATTTATTGAATGCCTACTATGTTTGAGGCCCTTAGGCTACATCTGTAAACATAAAAGCAAGTACTCTGGCACTTAGTTGCAGATCAATAGGATTATTGATCTTTCGTAATAGTAGCAATAATGACGACCGCTAAGATGTATTGAGTACTTACTTTGTGGCAGGGCACGATTCTAAACTCTTTATATGTGTGAAGTCATTTAGTTCTTACAGCTTTTAGAGTTAGCACTGTTATTCTAATTTTACAGAATAGGACAGAAACTAAGGCACAGAGAGGTTGTATAACTTACCCAACATCGCAATATGAGTAAGTGACAGAGCTGTGATTTGAACCTACACAGCGCGGCCCCAGAATCCATATGTTTCCTACTATCTATACATATCTCATTTAAATCTGTTCCAGCCTACGCTGCCCCTACCATATGTTTTCTTACTTCCGGCCTGAAATACAGTGAAGTGGGGAAGAGCATAGGCTTTTGAATCGAGTAGGCTTGGATTTGAATCGCCTCCGTTGCTTTCTCTCTGCCCTCAGGTGAGTTATTGGTCCTTTCCAAGAATCAGTTTTTTCATGAACAGGAGGATCCTTGAGGATTGAACTGGTTAGTAAATGGAAAAGCAGGCTCTGTACTGCCTGACCACCATTCCCATTATTATTTGGCCTCTTGTGTCTCTGCAATCCATCTGTTAATGTGGTGTGCACACCACGGGTACCTGGATGGCTCAGTCGGTGACCCTGGGATCATGACCTGAGCCGAAGGCAGACGCTTAACGACTGACCCACCCAGGCGCCCCCCGACTTCTTGGTTTCAGCTCAGGTCATGATCTCAGGGTCATGGGACTGAGCCTCTCATCAGGGTCTGTGCTCAGCAGGGAGTCTGCTTGAGGATTCTTTCTTTCCCTCTGCCCCTCCCCCTGCTCATGCACACACACTCTCTCTCTCTTTCTCTAAAATAAAAAAATAAATCTTCAAAAAAATATGGTGTACCCACCAACTCTAAGCATCCTTCTTAAAGGCTGTTTTCATAATTTCCTTCTTTTATCAAAAATGTTTGATGACTTACGATCACCTGGCAGGTAAAGACAAACATACAAAGGCATTGGAAGCATTGCAAGTCTGCATCCTCCTTATTGCCCTCTACTTCTTCCACAAACCCTTACTTCCCTGACTGATCAGTATTCAACACCCTGGGCTTCTGCTTCCTCGGGTCTTTGCCAGTCACTGAGGTATCTCCCTTTTCCTTTTGCCTTTTGTTTGGGAAGCCTCCTCTGCCCTCTGGACTCATCTCTGGGCATTCATTCCACCCACGTATTATTTTCTAAGTATAAAAGCACTCTGTAAAATGAAAACTGGCACACGATGCTACTCCTGTCCTGAATGGGTTTTCCACTCTATTAGGGAAGATTCAGATGGTCACATAAATATACCTACTACTACAGGGTAGTATAATGTAGGTACCTACTGGGGTAGGTACCCTTCATGGGTGGAGTGGTGAGGGGAAACTTTGGCAAGGTATCTCAGGGTTTTCCAGAGAAACAGATCCAACAGGATAACGATATCTAACGATATCTAATATATATATACACACACACAGATTGATTTATTTTAAGTAATTGACTCTCATGATTATGGAAGCTGGCAAGTCTAAAATCCGCAAGGTAGTTCTGCAGTCCGGAGACCTGGAGACCCCGGGAGGCATTTCAGGTTGAGTCCAAAGGTAGAGGTCTGCGGGCAGAATTCCCTCTTCTTTGGGGGAAGTCAGTCTTTTTCTTAATGTCTTCAACTGACTGGATGGGGCCCACCCACGTTATGGGGGGGTCACTTGCTTTACTCAGTCTACTGATTTAAATGTTTATCTTATCTAAAAATTAACTTCACAGACACATCTAGAATAATCTTTGACCACACATCTGGGTAGTATGGTCCTAGTCAAGTTGACACAGAAAATTAGCCATCACAGGAAATGTCTGTTGAACTGGGCTTGTGCTAAGTGAATCAAGACATTGGATTGTGCTAAGTGAATCAAGACTATTGGAAGGGAAGACAAGCCAGGCGAGGGTCTGTAAGCCTGTTTTCTTCCCAACATACCCAAAGGGTAAGATAATCCCCACCAGTAGCCGGGGCTCACTGATGGGTGAAGGTGGGAGGTGTGAAGGGAGAACTGAGAAGAGGAAAATTGCAGTGTAAGCACCTCATGGGTGTCGTAGAATGTGGTGGGAAGGGGCCGAGTGTAGCAGATAGAGCCCTGGATTTATATTTTGGCTCCACTCCTTCACTCCTTGCATAACTGTGTACGAGCTGACTACCTTCCATGAGCCTGTTTTCAGATGTATAAAATAGAGATGATGAAGTTTATTCCTCTCTTCTGCCAACAGAGACGTATCTGCTTGTCCAATTATATTGAATCAATGTGGTTTCAGCAAGAAATAGAGAAGACTAGGGGACAGCAATTTTGCATTGCTTTTGGTGCCCCTGTTATCTTGCTTTGTGACCCTGGGGAAACCAGTTAGCTTCTCTGTTATCTCCCTAATCTGTTAAATACCTCCTCTACCACAGCAGAATTTGAAAATTTCTATCTTACAGAAATAATTAAATCACTTTGCATAAGGTTTTGATTTCTTGGAAGACAGAATTTTTTGAAGGACAAGACTTTCCTGTTACTATTGGGTCATATATTCCTGGTATGAAGTCTTGTTCTGTGTCATGGAACTAAATTATGTAATTTCTTCTTTAGAGTTTTAAATTGGTGATTCATTAGGGAAAAGTATTACCTTCTACATCTGGCGTACCCAGTACTTTAATTATGAAGGGACCACTCTTTTTACTTTCTGTCCTCATTATAAAGCCCTATGTTTTGAGATTATTTGAGAGAGAGAGAGAGAGAGAGAGAGAGAGAGGGGAGGGGCAGAGGGAAAGAGAATCCTGAAGTAGACTCCCTGCTGAGCATGGAGCCCGATGTGGGGCTCAGTCTCACGACCATGAGATCATGACTTGAGCCAAAACCAAGAGTCGGCTGCTTAAACCAACTGAGCCACCCAGGTGCCCCAAAACCCTGTTTTTAAAAAGTTATCTACCATTAGTACTTTCTGTAAGTATTTTTTTATTAAATATTACATATTTATCCTTAACATGGAATAATTAATTTACCACAATTTTGCATAATCAATATTTTAGTTAACGTGGACAGCTGTTTTGGACAATGTACCAAACACTGTGGCATTTTCATTCACTCATTCACGTATGTGTGTATACATTCAGTAAGTAGTCACTGAGCGTTTGTTGTACGCTAGGAATCTTGCAGGTACTAGAGATACGGCCGTGAACAAAATAGAGAAAACCCCTGCCCTCATGAAGGTCACATTTCTGAAATATTTATAGTTGCTTATGAGTGGCTTCTTTCATTTTTATAAAATTCCGGTTGGGAATTATAAGAGCATATGGTACCCTAGTTATCAGAATGATTAAAATTAGATACTGAACTATATTCTCTAAAAAGAGCATGAAACAGTGTTGTTCAGTTCCCAGATAATGGTTTACTTTCATGTGCTAATTATTATAGGTCCCCGCCATAGAGAAGGTGATAAATATATAGGAGAGTTTATATAAACACTTATAAATGAAGATGTTTTCCTTTTATATGCTTTTTATTTAAAGGTTTTATTTATTTGAGAACGAAAGCATGTGAGCAGGGGGAGGAGCAGAGGGAGAAGCAGACTCCCTGCTGAGTACAGAGCCTGACTGGACTCAGGGTTGGATCCCAGGACCCTGAGATCATGTCCTGAGCCAAAACCTTAACCTGACATTTAACTGACTGAGCCACTCAGGCACCCCTTCCTTTGTATATGCTTTTGATCAAATTCTACTTTTAGACTTAACCTTAAATCTATGATCATAACTTATACAAGAAAAGCAGTCTGTCGATAAGCACAGTCATTCCTGACTGCCTGAAGTGTTGGAAGTTACACAGAATGTGCTGACTTGAGAAAGTGGAGAAAGACTTGGGACTTAGTTCTGTGTATAGGAATTTGTTGCCAGGGTAGAGGTGATAGTGGCTCTAAATGAGTTTTCATAAAATTAATAAAATCCTCAATAACAGAATGCGTGGACTTGTAACTATTAATTACACAAACTTGTTTTTCTTCTCTAATTTTCTTAGGGCATGTTTTTTGGTCAAGTTATACTGCAAAGACCATTTTTAGTGTTACTGTTCTTTACTTTGGTGACATTGGTTTTTGTTCTTTTGTGTTTTTTTTTTATTTAAGTATGACAGTTTTATAATGGAGATCATGTGGGAAGAGGCCATGATTTGGCCTCTCCAGAGATTTTGCCAAAGATGGGGTGAAAGTAGTATTTCATTTCCCGTTTCCTACCACTTAACCTTTGCTCATTTCACACTTACTGCGCGGGTCTCCTCACCTCTTGGTCTGCACAGAAAATTCATATAGAAAACAGGTAGAGGCGCGCCTGGGTGGCTCAGTTGTTAAGTGTCTGCCTTCAGCTCAGGTCATGATCCCGGGGTCCTGGGATCGAGCCCCACATCGGGCTCCCTGCTCAGTGGGAAGCCTGCTTCTCCCTCTCCCTCTCCCCCTGCTTGTGTTCCCTCTCTCACTGTGTCTCTCTCTGTCAAATAAATAAAAATAAAATCTTTAAAAAAAAAAACAGGTAGAAATACTTGTGAGCTTCATTCTGTAAAGCTATGTCTTATACAGAATTATGAAGCAGAGGATTTAGGGGACAGGAAGGGGAAGAAGAATGATGAACAAAAGAAGAAATCCATTACTATATCAGAAAGAGTTCCCCCCATCCCCCAACTTAAAAAATGATGGGATCAAATGTTTGAAGTGGTTTGATGAACTTACAAGTTGTAGTGAAAGATAATCTGGTTATAATTTTTTTAAAGCAATAATTCAGTCTGTTTTCCCCAAAAGAAAGTCTTTATCTGAAATTTTTATTTTCGGGGCGCCTGGGTGGCTCAGTCGGTTAAGCTTCTGCTTTTGGCTCAGGTCATGATCCCGGAGTCCTGGGATGGAGCCCCACATCGGGCTCCCTGCTCAGTGGGGAGTCTGCTTCTCCCTCTGCCGCTCCCCCTGCTTGTGCTCTCTTTTTCTCTCTCTCTCTCACAAATAAAATCATTTTTAAAATTAAAAAAATAAAAAAATAAAATTTTTATTTCCGTGGCTCAGGCTAGCGCTCTCGTAGGTGTCCTTGAGTGTTCCTTCTCATGCAGCCCGCGTCCAACCTTCAGAACACGTCCAGAGTCTGACTGTCCCCTCCCACATGCACCGCTGCTCTTCCAACCCGGGCCACTGCCCCTTCTCCTACCTGCTGTCCTGACTTCCACCCCTGCCCCTTACCAGGGTCTATGCAGCAACCAGTGCCTTTCTTTACAGTGTGTGTCTGTTTATGTGGCTTCTTTGCTCTGCACCTTCCGCTGCTTTGCCACCTCACTCAGAATAGTCCAGATCCTTCCATCACAGTTTGCCTCTGTGACCTTTCCCCCCATCGTTCCCTACCGTTTGTCCTCTTGCTCGCTCCTTGCTCCGCAGGCTTCCTTGCGATTCTTGAACACACCACTACACCTGTTCCTACCAGCCCCTGTATCTGCTGCACCAGAGCATCCCTCCCCCAGATATTAAGGCTAGCTCCTCATTTCTTTCAGATCTCTGCTCAGAGTTCGCCTCATCAGAGAGACCTTTCTTGACCACCTCCCACTTTGTTACTCTCCATAGCTTTTATCTGATTTTATCTCAGGGAACTTATTTATTTACTTAATTATTGCTTGTCGTCCTCACTGGAATGTAAGTTCCTTGAAGGAGAGCAAGGACTGTGATTTTTAGGTCGCTGCTACAGTTCCCTAGTGCTGAGAACAATTCTTGGCATGTAGCGTGTACTCATTGAGTTTTGTCGAATGGATGAATAAATGATTGAATGTATTTACTAGTACATATCTAATATTTTGCCAGTAAATTGGGTCTAAGTTGGTGTAATTTTTAAATAAAAGTGCTGTAAGAGGCTAAGAAATCATTATAGTCATAGAATTGGACAGCTTTTATAATGATTTCCAACCAATAGATTAGGGGCTGGTTTCATGAACATATTTAAATATTAAGAGGCCATATATTTTCTGCAGGCTTAATTTTTAGGAAAAGCCTCCTGAGCTTTTTGTTTAAGGGGGAATTTGAGTACCGACCGAGTACTTCTGTTGTGTAGGAATCCTGTCTTTTGGACATGGAGTTGTGCCCACTGCACATGCCCAGTATAGCCAGTGAATGTCTGGAACTGATACCCTTCCTTGGTTTTATGCCCCAGTGAGTTCTTGGCTCCTAAAGAGGCATTTGATGTGTTCGTATATTAATGAGATAGTTTTAAATTCTTAAACTTATGAAAAGGAGGAGTGTGTTTATAGCAGCTTTCTCCACGAAATGGAAGAAATGAAGAATTTTCTCTGGTGTGCCAATTACAGTTCTCTGCTTGACAGTCCCCCTTCTTTGTCCCCATACCTAAACAAAGGGCTTCTTTCCACCTGTGTGTAGTCTGTTGTCTCTGTAGATCATCATTTTCTTTTCGAGGAAATGGCATTTTCTACTTTCAAGTTTCCTGTGTGTTGGGGGATGTGGAAGACTGCCTTTAGAGACTGGGGCAGTTAGAAAACCACACTCCAAAAGAAGAAAGGGCATCCAAAAGTATTTCTTAAATTGCATCCAACAAAAGGAGTATCTAGTCCTTTAATCCTAGAGCCCTAGACGGGGGTTGAAAGGAAGAATTGTAGACAGACATTTCCATGCCTGAAAATGTCAAGAGCAGTTTTGGCAGACATCGCAGCATAGGAAGATGCTAGATTCTTGGGCAGTGAGATGTTTGCTGGTTCGGTATTTTATCTTTGGCAGTGGCTGCCACGCTTGATATCCTCAGCTGCTTTTGATGATTCTGCAGAAGAAGAGTGTTCATTTCCAGCAGCAAAAGTTCAGCAAATGGTCCCTGGATTCATGTTGTAATGTGTTTACAGCTTTCTGTAGTTTCTTTTTTTCGTCCTTCCAATTTTTCCTTTCAGATTTATGCTCCAGGCTGACAGAAATGACAGACCATGCCAGTTGACTACACAGGCACAAAGTCACAGTGAAAGAGCACTTGACTCTAAAGTCAGAAGGCCTGACAAGTCACCTTGCCTCTCTCAGTTTGCATTTCCTCATGGGTAAATGCGAAACGTGTCACCTATTGTCTCAGAGAGTCTCTGTGAATATGAAATGACATGAGCTGTTGCACCTGGAAACACTTGGAAAACAATGCTGTTAATCTAAGGCACCGTTACAATGAAGGATTATTCGAGGGGCGCCTGGGTGTCTCAGTTGGTTAAGCGTCTGCCTTCAGCTCAGGTCATGATCCTGGAGTCCCGGGATCGAGTCCCGCATCAGGCTCCCTGCTCAGCAGGGAGTCTGCTTCTCCCTCTGACCCTCCCCCCTCTCATGCTCTCTTGTCTCTCATTCTCTCCTTCTCAAATAAATAAATAAAATCTTAAAAAAAAAAACAATGAAGGATTATTCGCATCTTCTGATTCCTTAACATCTAGAGAAACTGAGGACAGTTGTGGAGAGTTCAGGTCTCCAAAGCGTTTGATCGACATGTGGTGTATTTTTATTATTTATTGCAGAGTATAACCTAGGAACAATGTAGAGTTTCTTTCAGCCCATCTGTAATTAACGGGTTCTTAAGAAAGGCCACATCACGGGGCACTTGGGTGGCTCAGTCATTTAAGCGTCTGCCTTCCACTCAGGTCATGGTCCCAGGGTCCTGGGATCGAGCCCCGCATCAGCTCCCTGCTCCGCAGGAAGCCTGCTTCTCCCTCTCCCGCTCCCCCTGCTTGTGTTCCCGCTCTCGCTGTCTCTCTCTCTCTCTATCTGTGTTAAATAAATAAATAAAAATCTTTAAAAAAAAAAAAAAAGGCCACATCACATATGGCTGTCGTGATGTCTTGCTCCAATGTAAACGTACAGTGAAGACCTACTCTATGCTAGATGTTGAGGGGAAATACAAAGATGAACAAAACAAGCTTTTAAAATAGCCAAGGGAACAAAGTAGATATTCATAATTAAATGAATTGCCTAAGCAGTACCATGTTAGTTTCAAAATGCAGTGGGAACAAAGAGGATGGAATGAAATATTCTTATTCAGTGGCTGGGGGAAAGCTTTATGTTGTGCAATACCTAGAGTTTAGGTGATTTTGGGTTTTTGTTTTGCTGCTGAATCCCGTATTGTTTTATGCCAATTATTTGGGTGGCTAGCTTCCAAAGAAGCATTCTTTTTGCCCACTGGGTTTCTCTGAGTCAGTAAATGATCGTAATGCTTTTTGCACAGTTCCCAAGTCTAGGATCATCTACTGGATCTGTGAATTACTGAACAAAGAGGGGTGGTTCCTGCCCTCAAGGTACTTATGGGCCCAGGGAGATGGGTGAGCCTGTCATCGTTAGAAATATATAGAATCTGTGATATTGAAGAGCTGTGATTGGTGAGAGGTTGAACGTGGATCTTATTGGCCAGATTCAAAGTGGGGAGGGCTGAGCAGTTGTCTCCCAGTAGGGTCCATACTGTGGAGATAAAGGTCATCCAACAGGACCTCAAGGGATCTCCTGTATTTCTGACTTCTGGGCAGAAAAGCAGCTCTTTTGCCTTTTCTGATGAATTTCCCATCCAACTTTGTGTGTGTGTGTGTGTGTGTGTGTGTGTGTGTGTGTGTGTGTGTGTGTGTGTGTCAGTGTTTTTAAATATACTTTAATGTGGGTCATTTTTTCAGTACTCAGACATTTTTAAGCCGTGACTATGAGAAAATGTACATGAAATGACTAAGAGTGCAGAGTGAATGGGTACCTGCGGAGTTTAAGCACTAAACCTAAAAGCCCAGTGATTAGATGTATTTAAAATTTAGTTTGGTCGATAAGTCAAAACAGTAGCCAGAGTGTAAAATTAGACTTGGCTAAACTCTTAGGGACAAAACCTGGGTGGGGTCATGGGTTTTGATGACAGAGATGCTGGAGGGAGGGATGTAGAAGGTGACGTTTGTTCAGAGTACTGATGTGTTAGAGTCCAGGGTCGACTAACTGTAGACAGAAATAAAGTCAGGCAGGATTCTCAGCCCATCACCCTGAACAGAAAAAAATCACAATCAATGACAGATCATTCCCTTTCAATACTTATCTTAGGCTGGACGGTCCCCACAGCTGGAAGGTGTTCTCTTGGTCTGGCTTGTCACTTGCCTTTTGGCCAACATAGAATCTTCGGTGGTTTCTTGAGTCTACTAGGTATGTGAGAATTGGGTCGGCTGGCACATTCCATTTCTAAGAGCAGAGGATGGCCTCTGCGTTGCACTGACCTGCTGCGATGGTAGGAAGCTGGGTTGAAGAAGATAGAATGCTAGTACCCAGTGGTCTTCCTGTTCATCTCCATCCATACTGAGCTTCCTGGTCACCAGTAATGATCAGATCCCCTGTGTGTCTAGCCATGTGACTTAATATAGGGTGGAAACTTCTATTTTTAGCTTCTGTTTCTCTAGGGATACATAATTAATTACTTTCATTCCATCATCCATTCATCAGACATTTATTAAGCCTGTCGTACTCACTTCTGGGACATAACTTCATTGAGAGAAGACTTAGCTTCTTTTGGCAGTTGTTCACTTGTGAGAATGTAGGAGCTACCTTTAAGTGGGGACTATAAGGAAGAATTCACGGCCATCCGTGATGGCCATGAGAGATGATTCTCTCACCTCATATTCGTTGATTTTCATTTATTTTCTCCTTCAGACCAGGCAGATGGCTGACAATAGTCCTACTCTTCCATCTGCTAGCTCACCACATTTTTAAGGATTCATACAAACTTCTCAGCCACAAACCTGGCTCTTTACCAGGAAGACAGATTTTTTGGAGAGTTGACTCACCCAGCTTACAGATGTAATTTAAGCTCCCTTTTCCCACAGTGGGGTTATAGGTAATATTATGAAAATAAGATTTTTGGGGCAGGCAGGTATATAGTTTGAGCTGATGAGTCAAGACATATTTATTCCTAGTATCAGAAGGATAAGGCTCCGTATTTTCCAGTGGCAATGCAGAGGAGTGGTTTTGGTCGTGCTAATCTGCATGGACCCTTATTCCTCCTTGATCTGAACTCCTTTTGCCCACCCTGAGAACTGCTTTCTTTCTTTTTTTTTTAAATTATTTATTTAAATTCCATTTAGTTAACATATACTGTAGTATTAGTTTCAGGGGTAGAATTTAGTGATTCATCAGTTGTGTATAACACCCAGGGCTCATTAAATCACGTGCCCTCCTTAATGCTCATCACCCAGTTCCCCCCTCCCCCTACCTCCAGCAACCCTCAGTTTGTTCCCTAGAGTTAAGAGTCTCTTATGGTTTGTCTCCACAAAGGTTTATTTCATGCTGTTGTTGATCCTTGATTGTGATTCAGCCCTGAGTTCCTTCTTTGCTACTTGGTGGCTCAGAAAGCAGTATAAACCATCAACAAGTAAACAAATGGGCCACACTGAAGGAAAGTTTTTTTTTTTTTTGTAAGATTCTGTTCTTTTTAGAACGAGTTTCAGACTTACAACAAGATTGAGGAAAAGGTACAGAGATTTCCCGTACACCCTCCACCCTCACACACGCAGCGTCTCTGCCATTATCAGCATCACTTATCAGAAGTTTTACCAAGAATGACCTACATTGACACATCGTCATCACCCAGAGTCCATAGTTTACTTTAGGGGGTTGACTCTTCGTGTTGTACATTCTAGGGATTTGGACAAATGTCAGATGACATGTATCCATCATTATAGCATCATACAGAGTATTTTTACTGCCCTAAGGATCTGTGTGCTCTGCCTATTCACCCTCCCTTCTGCAGCCACTGATCTTTTTACTGTCTTCATAGGTTTGCCTTTTCTAGAATGTCACACAGTTGGAGTCATATAGTGTGTAGGCTTTTATCTTGGTTTGTTCCACTTAGTAATGTGCATTTAAGTTTCCTCCATGTCTTTTCATGACTTGATAGCTCATCTCTTTTTGGTGCCGAATAATAATCTATTGTCTGGATGTATCACAGTGTATTTATCCAGTCTCCTACTGAAGGACATCTTGATCGCTTTCAAGTTTTGGAAATTATGAATAAAGCTGCTGTAAACATCTATGTGTAGGCTTTCGTATGGACGTAAGTTTTCAACTCCTTTGAATACCAAGGAGCATGATTGCTGAATCATATGGTAAGAGTATGTTTAGTTTAAGAAACCACCAGACTGTCTCCCAAAGTGGCTGTACCATTTTGCATTCCCACAGCAGTGAATGAGGGTTCCTGTTGCTCCACATGCTTGCCAGCACTCGGTGGTCAGTGTTGTGGATTTTAGCCATTCTAATAGTTGTGTAGTAGTATCTCGTTGTTTTAATATGCATTGCCCTGAAGACATGAAGCAAAGTATCTTTTCATGTATTTATTTGCTACCTACTTATTTTCTTTGATGAAGTGTCCATTATGATCTCTGGCTCATTTTTAATTAGGTTGAGTTTCAAGAGTTCTTTGTATATTTTGGATCAGTCCTTTATCAGATGTGTCTTTTGTAAATAGTTTCTCCCAGTCTGTGGCTTGTCTTACCATTCTCTTGACATTGCCTTGTGCAGAACAGAGTTTTAAATTTTAATGAAGCCAATAATTTCTTTCATGGATTGTGTCTTTGGTGTTGTATCTAAAAGGTCATCGCCATATCCAAGGTCCTCCAGATTTTCTCCTATTATCTTCTGGGAGTCTTACAGTTTTGCATTTTGCATTTAGGTCTGTCATTCATTTTGAGTTAATTTTTGTGAAGGGTATAAGGTCTGTTTCTAGATTCTTTTTTGGGGGGGTATGTAGATTGACAGTTGTGCCAACACCATTTGATGAAAAGGTTGATTATCTTTGTTCCATTGCATTACCTCTGCCCCTTTGTCAAAGATCAGCTGACTCTATCTATGAGAGTTTATGTCTGGACTCTGTTCTGTGCTGTTGATCTTCTTTCACCAATACTACACTGTCTTGTCTTTGTCTTTATAATGTCTTGAAATCGGGTAGTGTCATTTTTCCAGATTTGCTCTCCTTCAGTATGGTGTTGGCTATTCCAGGTCTTTGAAGGAATATTTTTTTTCCCTTTGCCTAAAAGCAAAAAGGTTAAGCCTTCCTGCTCAGTGTGTGATGGGTTACATTTTTGAAACTTTTAGGAGCCTCTTTCATACCATAGAAAGAACATGTCCTAATCGTACTATGAGGCAATTAGTCTCCCTCCCTCCTTCCCTCTGTCTGTATGCATTCCTCTCTCGGTATTTCATCTACTCGGAAATGTTTATTGAGGGTCTACTTAGTGTCAGGTACTGACATTAAATGATAAGACCCAGTCACCAGTCTGTGAGGAGGTTGTGGTAGAATGGGGGAGGTGCAGAGGACATTGCAGGAGAGACCCGGGCCAATTACTGCGGGGGCCGGGGGGAGGCTCCATTAACTGGTTGAGGTTTGGGAAGCCGTACAAGAGGAGATAAATTTCAGCTGAGTTTTGAAGGATGAGTAGGTAATTGTCCAATTGGAGGAGGTTGGGCAAGGGCAGTCTGATGGCAGAAGCAGTAAGGAGGCAGGAAGGAACACACTAAGTCTGGGGAAGCACCATAAACTGATTACAGCTCAGGTATGTCATGTGCCGTGAGACATGAAGTCAGAAAGAAAGGAGTTCTGAGTGGACCATGAGGAGCCTCCTGGGCTCTATTCCGAGTGTGAACTTTTTCCTGATTAAGGTTATTGGATGTTTTGTTGAGACAAAGTTCACATAACGTAACATTTAATATTTTAAAGTATACCATTCAGTGGTTCTTGATATATTCACAATGCTGTACAACCGTTGGCAGGATCCAATTTCAGGAATTTTTTTTCCTGCCCCCTCCCCTCTTCTCTTAGCCTCTGACAACCGCTAATCTACTTTCTGTCTGTCAGTTTGCCTATTCTGGACATTTCATATAATTGCAGTCATACAATATGTGACCTTTTTGTCTGTCATCTTTGACTTAGTGTAATGTTTTCATAATTCATTCACGTGGTAGCAAATATCAGTACCTCATTCCTTTTTGTGACTAAATAACATCCCATTGTATGGGCAGAATGCATTTTGCCTATCCATTCATAAGTTGATGGGCATTTGGATTGTTTCCTCTTTTTGGCCATTATGAATAATGTTGCTGTTTGTGTGGGAACATGTGTTCTCAGTTCTCTTGGGGATATACCTAGGAGTGGAATTGCTGGGTCATATGATAACTCCATAATTAACTTTTTGAGGAACTGCCAAACTGCTTTCCAAGTCACTGGAGATTTTTAAGACGGAGCAAAACAGACTCGGATTCTATTTTAACATCACACGCTCTAGGACTGTATTTTCTTTCGAGACCAGGTATTTCTACTTCTGTTATGTTTCCCTAGTTCAGGGCATCACAGCCAACAGCAGTGAAACGTCTGGTTCTTTTAAATGCCATCGTTGTGATTGTCATAAAGGAATCTGTACCCACTAGCACAGAATGTGGCAGAAAGAAGTGGTGTGGGGTGTTCTCTCTCCCTCTATGATGTATTGTAGGGAAAGAGTTTTTCTTTTTTAAGAAGAACCTTGATTAAATTATAGGCTATTATTAGGGAGTTTATTGTACTTATAAACTGTACTTGGATTCCCTGTAATTTGTTATAATTAATGCAGGAGTTCAAGAGCAGAAAGCAAGGATCAGGTTGTGGCATGCTTTTCTCTTTTGCAACACCTTGCTATCGTTGGCCTTTTTTCACTAGTAGTGAAGTGAAGGCCTGTGTGTGTTTGTGTGCCTTTAAACAAACATTATCCTTTTTAGGAAAGAATTGCAGTCCTTTGACTCACTGAAACTTAAGGAGTCCTGATAAGAAGTTAGGCATCTGTGGCAAAATAGGGTATCGATCGATGAACGTGGAAAACTTCTGGAATTGACTTTTTGCTGAGACAGTCTTGCCTGTGTGTGTGTGTGAGCACATGCACGTGTTTGTATTTTCATGCATGCACATGTATTGGCTTGTGGTGTGAAACGGCGAGGAGAAAAACTTTCCCTTTTAAGGTTATCTTTGCCGAGTTATAGTTTTAGTCTTGCACCCACCCCCACCTTGGGTTATTTCAGTTTTGCAGTTGCAGGAGTGTTGGCTTTGTTGTCTGCTCAACAATGCAGAGTTTTAATTGACTGTGAACTTGAACATTCATTAAGTATAAGATAGTGCATGGGTCAGGTGGCAGATACATTATTATACTCGAATAATCATCAACTGAAATCTTCTCAGGGGTTTTGAGGATAGAGGGACAGAGGCATTCAGGTTTATCTGGTTGCAGGCCTGCGTGTGTCCTGTTTATCTGGTCCTGGCAGACAGAGAACGGGGTGGGCCACCCTGGCCATTATCTGGATTTACAGTGGTGAACACCCTTTGGAATGGATGGAATGTTCTCTTTCTCTCCTGCTGGTATCTCTGTCAATCTCAGCGTTAAAATTATGTTCCTTTGCTGTTCTGTACCCCAGAATTCTAGGACAGCCTGTCCTCCATCCCCTCTTTCTTGTCTTTCATAGTAGAGAAACTTGTACATTTATTTCTTACTTGCCCCATATAACGTCAACCAGAAAGCAATGGTAGTGCTTTGGTACATCCTGCACTGTCCTGGGAGAGCTAGGTTCCAGTACATTCTAGCAAGATTCTTCTGATGTGGCTGATTGTGAAGGAAGCTTTCTAGTGAGGAAACCCTTTCCTTTATAATAACAGTAACAAACAACCCATCTTTCTCTCGCCCTCCCACTGGAGTAGAGCCTTCGCAGACTGAGGAATGTAGGGATGGTATTGACATGCTCCCCTCTCTCTAACTTGTCACATCTGTACTGACCAGGCACATGGGAAGAGAGAAGCTGGGTTGACTGACCTTGACCTGTAGAGAAGGGGGAGGCAGACCGGAGCTGCCTGATAACAATGGTACAGCAGGTCGATAGTTAGAGCTTACAGAATGCTTTCACTAACCTATTTTTAACTCTGAGAAAGCATTTTCTTTCTCTCTCCGATCTCCTTGGGCACTGGGGGTAAAAGGAGTAATGCATGGGTGATATGTGCCCATCATGCCACTCATCAGGGGTTTATTAAGTCAGCTAGCAACAGAATGAAGTCTAGATCCCTTCTTCATGATCCATAACGTAGAAGTACCTCGATTCAGCGCAAGAGTCAGTGAAGACTGTGTGTGACACTTAAGGATGAACTACAGTCTGCTTTTTTAAAAAAAATCTGCCTTCGGAAATACATACACGTAAGGGCCGTTCGTACCCACTTCTGGCTAGAACCTCTCCTTCTAGGTGGGAGCCTACCGTCAGAGACCCCGCTCTCTCGATTCTACTTTGCCCCTCTGTGCGTCTTACAAGGTTGTTAACGAGTCATCAGAATACACAGCTTGGTCTTCCTTCCCTCCGCCTACCTCTGGAGGAGGAAAGTGAAATTTCCCGGAGGCTGCAGCCGGGACCAAAACCCAGGTCCGAGTCCCCTTACAACTGTCCTGCCCTATGTTTGACAGAAAAGCGCCTCATGTCAGCGTCTGCCTCGTATGCGGTGGCACACGCAGTCGGATGGGGCGGAAGGCTGCTTGGTGATCGAAGCCTTTCCTTAGAGGCAGTAGGATCCTAAAAACCACCAGGTAGTGTCATTTTTATTTTCGTTTTTATTTTTGGACTTCGGTGGGACCGATGGCTTGGTCACAAGGGCTTGGAACCAGATCCCACTCTCACCGCCTATGTGGCTCTGGTCCATCGGGCCCTGCCTCCAAGAACAGTGTGACCTCGGGCAAGTCATTCTTCTCCCTCCTACACAGTTTCCTTCTCTAAAAACAAAAGGGTAGGACTTGGATTTTGAAATCTTTCCCTTGTCAGATAGCTTAGGCTAAATCATGTCGTGACGACATATGACCCACGGATCTCTGTGGCCTTCAGAAATAGAGGCTTGTTTCTTGCCCACCTTCCGTGTCCACTGTGTCCACTGCCTTCCCTCCCGGGAGCTCAGGCCAACCAAGGGGCAGTCGTACTTGGACGCTGCAGGTCTCAGGGCAAAGGGAAACAGACGGCTTGGAAGGCTTCTGCTCCTGGGTGGCATGCCATACCCTTGACTCCAGAGTTGATGAGGTTGGTGGGCAGGTAGGGGGAGGACAGAGGGGAGGCTTCACGGAGAGCAAACATTTGGAACAGTTCTAATGGCCACCCCCTCTCCTGTCTCCCCCATCCTGTGATTTATGCTGAGAACCGTGGAGCCCTTGAGAAGCACCATGGCACCATGACCAAAATCAGCTCTTAAGGCTTTTAGACTTTCGTGGCTATTCTCTGTTGGAGACACTTCTGCTGAACTGGATTTGGAATGAATATTTCACTTGTGGGAGGGGTGGGAGAAATACTTTAAAAGCAACATGTCCTCGGCCTCTGCGTTCCTCTCGCCTTATTTGTGGTTCTGTGGTAGTACACTCCATACTTTTCAGAACACCACATGGAATGTCTCAATCTGAGAGGTAGTAACAGACCTGCAAATAGAGCCGAGTTGCATAAGTGCTTAGATAAATTCCCCACATATAAATGGAAAAGAGAGATTGAAGATCTGAACGGTACATCTGTAAATGTTGAGGATAATGTTACAGGGTATAATTTTGAAAGAGTTCTTTGATATGACTGTCAGAAGTACTGAATGCTCTATTGATTTGACCTTTTGGCATTTTTTAAAACTTCCTTTTCAGAATCTCAGGGGGAGGAAGGAACATGGAAAAGTCACTTATTTTCTTGAGATTGGATGGAACTGTTCCAGACAGATGAGACAAGACCTCCCAAGACTGGTTCATATTATCTCTCAGTTTCCAATTGTAATATTTAACAGCACTGACTATCAGGAAGCTTTTCTGTTTCCCCTAGAGAAACCTGAATTTTAATCTCTATGGATTAAAAACAAAACAAAACAAAGCAAAAAACTTTGAAAGTAGAAATTTTACCTTTCCTCAACAAGTGTAGTTATATTCATCAGTTGGTAGAGGGAGAGCAGAATCCTAACCTAAAACCATTCATTGGACCCCAGCAGTCAGATGGACTATTTCCAGGTCTTTGGATATGAAAAATATTAAAAAGTTTTCCTTGTGAGCTTGGGTTTTCAAAGAGGATCCCTTTGGAAAGTTGGCAAATACTTACTTTCCTGGCATGAAGATTGATTGTGTGTGTGTGTGTGTGTGTGTGTGTGTGTGTGTGTGTGTGTTTGTTTCTCTCCCTCCACCCAAAGCTATGACAGGGTGGAGTATACCTCCGTGAAATTGCATGTTTCCAAAATAGGATTCACTGTTGTATTTTTACCACCGTTAGAACTGAATCTCTAATCAAAAATAAGCAAAAACCAAACATTCTAGAAATAGAATTTCAGCTTATATTCTCTAATTTAGTCTTCATAGAGGATAGAATTATTATACTTTACAGAAGCGCCTTTTGAGCAGAAACACTCCCAAACGGTTTCCAAAGTGGTCCAGTTTCATTCTCATTTCTGCGATCACACATCCTAATCTCCACAGTCTTACATGGTAATAGCAGCATATCATTAATGCTGTTCAAATTCTCCCATAGTCTGGATGGCTGCCAGGAAAGAGCTTTGCTTTCTTCAGCTCCTCTGTCTTGTGTCCCAGTACAAGCCTATGTCTAACCTGAACGACCAGGAGCAATCCTGGTGTTCCTTGCTAGTGGATGCGGACACACCGTTGCCTCGAACGGAGTGGCTCTGTTGTAAAACTCCCTCCTGTGTTACAGAAGTGATAGCTGTAGGTGAAGTTGGAATCAGCAAGATAAGAAAACTGTACCTATTGTTTTGCTGGATCCCGTGGATTATATTCCCAGAGGTATCAGCTGATCAAAGGCTCTAGCCATGGCAGATGATGCTAGGGTAACATCTTTTAAAATGCTTTACTCTTTGGTTCTTAAAAATTGAGCCCTTAATAGCACACTAGAGAGAGAACAATGACGTCAGTGGTTCAAGAGCGGATGAGCATCCCCGCGAGGCGGAGATTCTTGTAAACCTCTCCAGGATGTCCCTCAGCATCAAACCAATTTCTGCATATAGGAAGTGCTTAATAAGTGTGAATATCCATGTTTCTCCTGGGCTTGGAGAGCAGAAAATAAGTCAGAACTGCTCAAGATGGGGTGTTTGGCTGGCTCAGTTGGTTAAGTAACAGACTCTTGATTTTGGCTCAGGTGATCTCAGGGT
Organism: Callorhinus ursinus; assembly: GCF_003265705.2. NCBI lineage: Eukaryota > Metazoa > Chordata > Mammalia > Carnivora > Otariidae > Callorhinus > Callorhinus ursinus. The sequence goes on from NW_027397075.1 coordinate 45,597,291, forward strand.
CGTGGGGTGACAGGCTCTCAGCTCAGTGGGGAGTCTGAGGATTCTCTCTCTCTCTCTCTCTCTCTCTCTCCCTCCCCCTCTCCCCCCTCCCCCCTCTGCCCCTCCCCCTTTCTCTAAATTAAATAAATCTTTTAAAAAAAACACTCAAGATGGCAAGGAATGGATGGCATTATAGAAGAGATGCGACGTTGTAAGATTAGGAGGAGTAGGTGAACTTTACTTTTTCCTACCTTGGGAAATTGGGTGTTCTGGTTTGTTTTGTTTTTCTTTTTTGAGAATTCCATTTGTACCTTTCTTCAGTAAACTTAAGATTCCTTCATCCTGAAATTCTGGGGTTTTGTTGTTGTTATTTGGTTGTTTTATTTGGTTTTCATATCCTGTAAAATTTTTCTGAAGAAAGTCCCAACAGGATCCTCTGGTAATAAGATGAAGTAACACTTCCTCATCATTCTTTTCTTCTTCTCCTCCTACTTTCAGAAGTATGGTCTTCAGACTAAGTGGCTCCTCTTCAGTGATCTATCTGCTTTCACAAGGAACTCTTGACACTTAAAAGATCTTTTGCTGACTTTTAGGACTCCCTTGCCTCAGTTTCCACAAGGAGGTGTTCTCCTCTCTAAGAACCGGCTAGGTTAGAAGCATAAAAGATCTTCCATAAAAGGCTCCTGGGCAGTTCCCAGTCTCCTGAAGGGAAAGTGACCTTACAGGAATGAGTGGAGCTTTTACTATTTCCTTGAAAACTGGCCCAGAGGCACAAGACAGGTGACAGTGGAAAACCAAGAACCAGGCTGGGGAACAAGGAAAGAACATGGCAGACGTAGCTGAGGAGGAACCTTGAGGGGAGGGAACACCAACAGGAAACGTGCTGTGCTACATGGAAAGGGAAGTAGGCTTCTGAAGCCCATATTTTCCCTCCTAGTTCAGGTTTTACTGAGCTCTCTCCCAGGTGGTGAACTAGTAGTGTGCATCAGATTATACTTTTAGACATAAATCTGTTATTTAGGTAAGGCTGTAAAAGCTGAGCTTTGCTCGTGATTGACAGGGGGCACAGTCCTTGAAGCAGAGGCGCTAACATAAGCCATTTCTGTTGGAGCGCTTGGAGCTCCAGATAAAACCATGGAACCCGAGAGCCTTGACACTTACCGTGTGCCCAGATTGCTCTCTTTTCCGCCTTGGAATGGGAGAAAAGTAGGCAAACAGTAGGCGCCTCTGTTACGGGAGTGCGTGGGACTACACACTTCTGTAGTGTTAACTCACCTTGGGCTAAACGTTTGCAAACGTTGAGCTGGACTACACCTGAGCTTGGGGACTTTAGTGAACAGGTGAAAAAAGGAAACCAGCAGATAACATGAGGCATATTTTAACTGTAGCGAACCACATTTCTTCAGTCTTCTCTATTTTGATCTACTCTTGGTGTTTCTTTAAATTCATACACAATTATTGCTTCAGAATGTTTTCATTTACTCTCTTCTCTGCTGTGACTAATGAAGAGACAGGTTATGACTTCCGCTTTTCCTTCCACAGCAGATGATCGCCCCAAACTCCCCCCCACCCCCCAGGCAGCGCCTTCAATTTCACAGGGTTTTTGAAAGTATCCTGCCTAGGATTGCCTCCTTATTTGTGCACTTCCGGGAGACAGCAGCCCTGCTCCTTCATTACCAGCAAAAGACTTTTAGCCACGTGATCTTCTGTGTAAGGGCTTCGAATCCATGATGCGCCTCACCAGCTAAGGAGAGAATACTAGGTGAAATGGAGCCGTGTCCGCTGATGTCAGAGCACGGAGTGGGCACAAAGCTTTTCTGCCCATACCAGGGACTTGTCTCTGAAAATCAGCACTGATACTTATTATATACATTGCTTGATTTAATCAATTGATGTGGACAGGAAGTACAATCACTGATTCGGTAGCAGAGCCTGTAAGATGATTATGGCTAATTTTAGGTGAAGGTAGGGTGGGAGTAGAAAGAACATGCTGTTTTTCTATTATATACTAAGTTTTACTAAAACGAATTTTTTAATAACTCTGCATTGGTCCTTCTGATTGGAATACAGATTTTTCCTACCAGAGACTGACGTGGTTGTCTGTACCCCCATCCAGTCGACCCAGGAGGAGAGAGGAAGTAGAGACTCTGTGGAGGAGGTAGAGACCCTGAGTCCTTCCCTCAGATAGGCATTGGATTGCCATGTAATGATGTCCATGATATCAAGGTAGAGACGACAGTAATTAGCTCTCAGTGCTGATTGCCCCTCTCTAAAAGAGTTGAGCTTTGGATCACTCTTGAGCTCCCTGGATTGCCATGTCCCAAGTTTAGAAGAAGTAGAGAGTTATGGTTACCAAGAGCAGAAAGGTTGTTAGCATTTGCCAAGAATTGATGCCAGGATAAGTCTGTTCTAGAGCGGACTGTGTTTTAAGAGTATGGTCAAGGAAAGGAGAGTGCTAGGAAGAAAGGTTTGGGGTGAGGAGATTTCTAAATGTTCAGGTAATTCCCAGAGTCCAGCTTTATTGGCTTCTGAGGACAGCGGTCTGCTCTGAGGCTGGATGTTGCACATGGGCACACACTGTTTACCTGCACTTTGCTGGGTTGAGGATGTACTTTGGGTTGGATTTTTGTGAGTCACAGACCTGTAGGGTGAGCCTCGCTCTGAAAAGCTTTGTCCTAGCCACTAGCAGAAGGCCAAATGATTTGACCTGTTTGTGATCCACCCCACCAAACTGTTGAGTTTAAAAAATGGCGTGTTTCCAGAATTGTTGTAGGAATACACCACTGTTGGATGTTGGTTTGGCAGCCCTGTTGCCATGGGTGTCCAGGTGTGGAAGAGCATTTTCCTTCCCGGTCTCTTGTTATGAAGAACTGGTCCTTATCAACTGTTTCATCCTGCTGACCTACAATGAGATGATTTGATGAGAATGCTCTCAACCTGAGAATGCTCTCAAACTGAGAATGCACGGGATGTGGCACCTGCCACATCAAACAAAGATAAACACAGGCAGAGGGCACTTTCCGTCTTTTATGGAGCTGACCTTTATCGGCATCACCTGTGTGTCCTGCTGGGTACACAGGGTTTTACATCCAGAGACATTGATCTTGTGGGAACATATTCCAAGTATGTGTTTTTAAGGTTATTTGTTCCTCTGTTCCCACGACCAGATATCAGTATTACCTGCAAGTCAAAAAAGACGTGCTTGAAGGACGGTTGCGGTGTACGTTGGAACAGGTGATCCGGCTGGCTGGCTTGGCTGTGCAAGGTAAGGAGCGTGATGGCCGCCATGTGAAATCCCAGTTTTTCTATGACTGCGGTGTTGCTGGCCTCTCAGAGGGAAAAACTGAATTTACTTAGATAATCCCTTAGTAACTCTCACTTTTCATTCCAAGATACATTACAAATGCAGAAATAGAAAAAGTGAAGCAGAAATCGTGATTTTTTTTTTTTTTTTTTGGTGGCAGGCTGGTGGCTTTCCCAAAGCTGTTTGCAAATTGTTCATGCTTGTATAATTTTAGTTTTATTTGAAGAAATAGCAGCTTTCATCCTGCCTTTAATTAAAGCTACATTCAGGGTTTGTGGAACATTTTCTCAGAATTATTCCACTGCCCACTGTGGTCATATTTTGTGGCTTCATGTTATGACTCTTTGACTTTCCCATCACTTTCAAGTGTGATAGCTTTAAACATTGTGGTATAATTTATTCTCACACAGTTACTTCATTTTTTTTTAAAAGATTTTTTTTTTTTTTTAATTTATTGAGAGCGAGAGAATGAGTGGAGGGGAGGGGCAGAGGGAGAGGGAAAAGCAGACTCCCTGCTTGAGCAGGGAGCCAGATGCTAGGCTCAGTCCCAGGACCCTGAGATCATGACCTGAGCCGAAGGCAGACGCTTAACCCACTGAGCCACCTAGGTGCCCCTATTCTCACAGAGTTGAAGAGAGAAATTTAGAATGCACAATTGTAGGGGCGCCGGGGTGGCTCAGTGGGTTAAGCATCTGACTCCTGATCTCAGCTCAGATCTTGATCTCAGGGTCGTGAGTTTGAGCCCTTTGTTGGGCTCCACACTCGGCATGGAGCCTGCTTAAAAAAATGAAAATAAAATAAAATGCACGATTGTAATATGAAGCAACAAACCCATAGTGGAGTATATTTACCTTTCAGTCTGTCCTATTTAGATTTGTTTTAATTTTTCTAAATTGTTACATATATTTTTATTTAACCTATGTTACATGATTTTCACATAGATTTATACATGACTCTTTATTGAGTGGTGGCTTAATTGCTTTTAGTCAGTATCGGAAAGATCAAAATGTGATTTTTTAAAAGAAACACGCGTCTCTTTCAGTCATTCTTTTTCCTTAAAATCAGTTCCTGTCCAAATGGAATGCCAGCCGCCGAGTCCTTGCTGCGTGTGGACTGTTGTTGCAGAAGCTGTGAACTGAACTTGCCATCCCAAGCTCTGAACTGAAGTTGAACCTTTTGGGTTCTGGAATGTCTAAAGAGGCAGCCTTCCTTTGATTCTTTCATCCTGGGCTATTAGCAGTTTAGCAGTTTTTGTTGGACGTATGATTCCTTGTAGTTAGCTGCTATTGTTACCTTATGGATGAAAATACACAAAATATGTTGGATCGTATCCATCCACTTGAAAGACTAGAAGGGGTAGGAACAGTGCCCAGAACGACTAATAGAACAGAAAAATCATCAAAATAACAGAGAAGACACCTTGAATAGGAAAAAGAGAGAGAAGATCCACTCTGTCCCTCATCTGCAGATTGGTCCTTTCTCCTTTGAAAAAGCTTTCTCTTCTGTTCCCCTTATTACTCTCTGTTTATCCCTCTCACTCTTCAACCATGGGGTTTATTACAGATATTCTGGATAGTGGAAGACCCTGACGATAGCGCTCAGGCTGAAGGAAGTTGGTGAAGCCTGGCTTCTCTTTTCCCTGGGTCCTTAAAGCTAGCCGTTCAATCTGAGGGAAGCTCCCCCAGCTATAATATTTGTAAAATAATTTTCTCGAGAACCCTTATTGGGCAGTTAGAAAGACCCAGCCACAGAGTTATAAGTTGTGATAAAATGTGACGACTGGTGAGTAAACTGGAGATTAGGCCGAGCACATGATCTCCGCTATCTTGAATGCCTGCCCTAATTAATCGATCGTTCGTTGTGTGATGACTTAGTAGGTGCGTCCTTGTCGTCTCAGCAACGTCTGTTCACTGGCCTTCTGTGTGGACTCCTGGATTCCATGTCTCCTGTTAGATGCCAGATCTCTTACATGAAATTAAATTTGTATGCTGTTTTGATTTTTTTTTTCTTCTTGAGAGCAAGTGGGGTGAGAAGCAAGACATTGAGGATAAGGACTCACTGTATTTTTTTGCATGTGCTCAGATATACCATCGTGAAATGAAAACAGGACAAAACAGAATTTCTGGCATCTTGCAATATGGGAACTTGTTTGGGAGGTGTAAAAATTTGCAAGGTTGCTTGCCAAGGGTGATTTACAGTGGGAATTTCCAGCTGCAAATATATGAAAAGATGCAGATGGTTTAGGCTCTTCAGTTCTCTTAATTAACCTTGAGTTAAAAAGTCCCCTTGGCAGATATTCTTAAGATATGTGTTGATGCATATTTAACAAAAACATAAGTATAGGTTTGTTTTAAATTTTTAAAATAGCTTAGGGATCACTTTCAAATTTCCGTTTTTTCTTCCCCCTAGAAAATTGTGTAACAGCGCTCACATGCCGATATTCACAGTATTGCTAAGTAAAAGTGGTAACGATATCAAACGCCTTGTGGCACTGTTTTCATTTACTAGTGCAGAAATAGGATGAAGTGGGAATAATAAATGTGGCGGTAATTTTACTTTTATTTTATTCCATCGTTAATATCACATAATAAATACTAACCCTCCCCTCTCTTTTCTTCTCAGCTGATTTTGGAGACTTCCATCAGTTTGATTCTCAAGATTTCCTCAGAGAATATGTGCTGTTTCCTATGGTAAGTGTAATTTCCTTTTTCTTAATTAATTTTCTACCTTCTTTGGATGTTTAGTTCTTACCTTTGAAAATCTCAGAGGATTTTCCATACACGCATTCCCTAGGGAGGCAAGTCCATGCGTTTGTAAAGAAGCGACACATTTTGTAGAAACACTGAAAAAGTAAATGTGCCTCTTTCCACCTCCTCAAGACACTTCCCTGTCCCCTGACACACACACACACCCCGAGTCCCCAGTTCCACTATTCTCCAGAGCCCTGGTGCTCTTCCTGTCTGAACACATCAAGCTTGTTCCTATCCCAGAGCCTTCGTCTTGGCATTCCTCTACCTTCGGTGCTCTGCCCCACATCTTCCTAGGACTTGATTCGAATATCACCTCCTCAGAGAGGCCTTCCTTTCCTTTTTTTTTTTTTTAAAGATGTTATTTATTTATTTGAGAGAGAGAGAATGAGAGATAGAGAGCACGAGAGGGAAGAGGGTCAGAGGGAGAAGCAGACTCCCCGCCGAGCAGGGAGCCCTATGCGGGACTCGATCCTAGGACTCCAGGATCATGACCTGAGCCGAAGGCAGTTGCTCAACCGAGCCACCCAGGCGCCCGAGGCCTTCCTTTTCTTTAACAACCCATATGATAGACTCCAGCCATCAACCGCTTCCTGCTAAATCCCCTTTATGTGCACATACGTCAAAGTTCTTTCGGTATCTAAACGTGATCAGTATTGATTGGTTGTCAGCCAGAATGTCAGCTCTCTGGTCCTTAAGCAGGGACCCTCTCTGTTTTGTCACTGTTGTCTGGCATGTAGTCTGCCTGCATAAAAATTCACTGAATGAGTCAGTGAAGTCAAATGTCCAATCTTGGGTTAAACTAGGAATGAGGCTAGGTTTTAATCCCTGGGGAGGCGGGGGTGGGGGGAGAGAGAGAGAGAGAGAGAGAGTGTGTGTGTGTGTGTGTGTGTGTGTTGGTAGCTTTGGGGTAAATGAGAAGAGTTATGAGGAGGGATTAAAACGTTTGAAAAGCTATACCCGCTCCAACATCCTGGCTCTGATTTTAGAAATCCCAATCATTCACTGCTCTTTTTTTTTTTTTTTTTTTTTAAATCAACTGTTTTGCCCAAAGCACTAACCTGGGTAACTAACTCCCAGGGGATAAAGTTATATAAGAAACGGTGCTTGTTCTCAGGGAGGCAGCAGAGTAGTTGAGTAAATAGGAAGTTTGCAAAATCAGAATGCAAAGCCAAGTGTAATAAAGTGCGGTCAGGATTTTATGTGGGGAGAGGTTACATCTGCTTGGGGGGTTTGGGAAGGTTTAAAGACTAATGGTGTGTGAGTTGCAGCTCAAAGGGTGGGCAGGATTGCAGCAGACAGACAGGTGGGGAGCAAGGAATGATCTAGATGGAGAGAGAAAGGGCGGGGAGTGTTCACGAAAGAGTCGATGGTGAGTCTGACTTCGCTCAGGAGTGGCAGAGGGGTGGCAGCAGATAAGATGAAACATCTCAAGACTGAGAACACCTGGGCTCTGTCAGTGGATTTGCAGACCCCACACTTTGAGGACCACTGGATTAGAGCAATAAGACCATTCGGGAAAGCAGGTCAGATGAGAATCTGCCTGGTGCTCTTGGCAAGGAGATAATTTAGGTGTTATGAGAGACAGTAAAAACAAGAAAGCAATGCAAGAGATATTTTGGAAATAAAATGGGCAGAACTTGGCATCCAGTCGGCCAGTGGTGACAAAGGTTCAAGTTGTGAAAGCCTAGGATAAGTAAAGCCACAGTTATTATTCCCTGTCGGTGTGTTCGATGAACTTAAATGGCTGCAGACTTACCTCATTCTTATTGGTTAGGGAAATACCATAAGATCTCTATGTTTTTCATGAATAACTCTATCCTTATTCTGCTTCCCTCCAAGAAAACAGCAGTATTATCTGATTGGCCTGTTGTTTTTCATGCCTTGTTAATTCTACCCAGCAAATCAACCTGCATTCAAAGAGATTAGCATGTTATATAGCAGAGAAGTTCTTCATAGGATTTGGTGCCAACAGGCTTGAATCAGATGGTCTCGGAGGCTCACCTCAAGCATTGGGAGGTTTCCTGGTGTGCTTGGTGGGGGGAAAGTGAAGCTCATACCTTAGAATTTTAGAAAGAGTGCATTTTTCTGTCAATGGAGGCAATGAATTGGGTTGATAATTTTCCACTTTTCCCCCCGCCCCTTCTCTCCTTAAAGGTCTTAATCACATAGCCTTTAGACAGAGTCCAGGCTTGGGTGCCACTTACAGTTTTTATGGGTTTGTAGATGTTAAAATGCTTTGACAGGTCCAAGTGCTATCTGTGAAGCCTGGAAGGAGTTATTTTGTATGTCATACCTTTTTCAGAATAAGACTGTCTCCTCCCGGCTCTGAGCAAATCAGATGCTTGAACAGCATAGACCTAGTTAAATCTCACTATGGACAGACAAATGTGGATGTGTTATTCTTGGATGTAAAACTTTCCTCTTCAGGGGGTGCCTGGGTGGCTCAGTCGGTTGGGCGGCCAACTCTTGCTTTCGGTTCAGGTCATGATCTTGGAGTCTTAGAATCAAGCCCCACTCAGCAGGGAGTCTGCTTGAGGAGTGTCCCCCTCTCCCTTTGCCCATCTCCCCACTTTCTTGCTCTCTCTCTCAAATAAGTCTTAAAAAATAAAAATACAGCTTCCCTCTTCGGGACAGTAGCTACTTACATTGACAGGTGGCTATTTATATTCAAATTTAAGTTAATTAAAGTTAAAATTAAAAATTCAGTTCCTCAGTTGCATTAGCTACATTTAAAAAATGCTCAGTAGTCACGTGTGGCTAGTGGCTACTGTACTGGAGAGCTCAGACCTAGAACATTTCCCTCATTGCAGAAAGTCCTGTTGGATGGCACTAATGTCAGCTTGTGTATCTGAACCATGAATGTTCGTAGGCTTCTGTCGTGTCATTCCATCCCATGTCACAGCCTGGATACACTGGGGCCTGTGGTCAGGTGGTTCAGGCTCCAGGAGCCAAGCATTCTGTGCCCATGTCCTGGTGGTGCCACTTAACAGCTTTGTGAACTCGGACCATTATTTAATTCCATTTATTTTAAAATTTAATTAATTATTTAACCGAAGTGTCCATTTCTTCATCTAAAAATGGGGATAGCAAGCCTACTCCAGTTGTGGGGGCGAAAGGAGAGGGTGCATGTGACATAACTGGGCACATGGTAAATTCTCAGTAAGTGTTTATTAGTTGTCCTGGTCCCTGCCATCATCATCATCTTATTATTAGCATGACTGTCTCCTCTGTTACGCAAGCCCAAGGATGCCCAAAACCGTGCTTTTCAGGCAACAGTACGACGTGCGTTTTGAAATGTAAGCAGAGGACAGGCAGAAGGTACAAATGATCAATAACCAGCTCTGCATGATTGGAAACTCCAGTTTGATCGTGTGAAACTTACATGTTGCTTATGGAGTTCAGTTCAGTGATCGTTTCTGGATCACTTCCTGTGTATGGAGAGCATATAAGCTGGCATTGTGTAAGAGCCCTGGGGTGGGCCCAGCAGTGATGTGGATGATGAGCTGCTGCCCTGAGGTGCCTATAATGTAGTAGAGGGAGGGTGACAAGGGTACAGGGTGGGATGAGCATCCGGATAACTGTGTAGCAGAGGCCATAGGCGCCCTGCGATGAGGGCTGTAGGAGCCACACCCAGAGCGGAAGTGCATAGGCTTCCGTCCAGCTTGGGGGAATAGGGAAGCCCTATCAAGGGAACAGGAGCTGGGATGGGACCTGAAGGACGGGGTGACATTTCACTCCATGTGGTGGGCCCCGGGGGGTGGGGGGCATTCTTCCAAGAAGGGTCGGCATGAGTGTGTCAGGAGATGTACACACATTCTGTTAGCAAGAGGAGTTTGCCTGAAGCCTTGAACCGTTGAGAGAGGAGGTCTGGAAGGGAAGGCTGGGTCACCCTGAAGAATGGTCTGAATGCCAGGCCCAGGTGTTGACCTAATTGAGCAGGCAGTGGGGAGCCATGGAAGGTTGTAAACTTTCTGCTTGGTTCCACTAGAGCTTTCAAAGAGAAGAATGCATTCCTTTGGTGGGGGAGGGAAGATGGGATGAATGGCCTTGTTTGATCTTATAAAGCACCCGAATTTGTCAAATGGCATTTCTGCAGCAGAGAAAAGAACAAAGTTAAGTACACAGGGCACTCCACAGGTGTGCAGTTGTGTACAGACATGCACTCTGCCAGTCTTCATTCACGCGGGGCCGCTCGCGCATTCTCTGCGGCAGGGACACATACCTCAGGGAGGCCCCAGACGCAGAATTGAGTACAATAGCAGAGGGGCACCTTTGGACTTTTTCTTCTTTAAAAGTAGGAACCTGAGGTTTAATGGAGCACTTTTTGATCCTCACTTCCCTGTCTTTATTTTATTCTATGGCCACATGCCTTTCATTAGCTTTTCAAAATTAGTAGCAGGCTATTACCACCACTCCGTAGCTGGATGCACGCACGTAACTCCATTTCTAAGCCATGCAGTATCTTTGTTGTTCCACAACGTAGAACTGAGCTTATTTCTTACCATGGACTTGAGTCATTTCAGTGGATGGCTAAACAGGAAGCAGCAAATTAATCAGTTAATGCATGAAAAATAAGAGCTGCCAGGAATTCCCTCCACCTTCCCTGAGGTTTCTCATGACCATCTGCAGGGCTATAGAATTTCCAGCGTGTAGTCACACCATCATTTTCCAGCTTTAAAAGATAGTGATTTTGGGGGCGCCTGGGTGGCTCAGTTGGTTAAGCGATTGCCTTCGGCTCAGGTCATGATCCTGGAGTCCCGGGATCGAGTCCCACATCGGGCTCCCTGCTCAGCAGGGGGTCTGCTTCTCCCTCTGACCCTCTTCCCTCTCGTGCTCTCTGTCTCTCATTCTCTCTCTCTCAAATAAATAAACAAAATCTTTAAAAATAAAAAAATAAAGGATACTGATTTTTCATGTTTTCATGATTTTGAGATGGGATGTCTCTTGCAGCTTTGAGGTAGGTACTTTTTGGGGGTAGTGTTTCATCCATGGAAAATTGTTAAATTGGAAGTCATCTCTATATAAGTGGTATTTTAGAATCAAGGTAGTGCAGCATTTGGGATGTTTTCTGCCCAACTTCAGCCCCCAGCCCCCCACCCCCAATGTCTACGATGAGCCTCAGAGGGCCTCACGGGGACACATATCTCAGAGCCCCTTCTGACACCCCCTCTGGAGCTCAGAGGGAAATGGTGCATGTCTATGTTCTCCTCAGTGCTTAGCAGCCTGGGGCAGGAGGCGTGAAAGCTGGGAGGGTCTGAGGCAGCTGGCCCTTGGCTTGAGCCTCCCCAGGCTTACCAGAGATGTAAGGAGCTCTAGAATCACCAGGTCTGTCAGGCTCTCAGGAGCTGGTTGCTCTGGCCTCCATGTCTTGGATTTATTCTTTCAGATCATTTCTCCATCCCAGACAGTGCTGTCAGCATTTGTCACAAATATTTAACAATCTCTGATACACTCCCACTGTCATGGAAGGGGTGTTGGGAAGAAGTGTGTGCGGTTGGCTCTCATCCCTTGGGAGCCAGCACACCAGTGGTCCCAGGGGCCTGGGAGTCAGGTGGTTGAGACACCAGCTGGTCAGCTACACACTGTGACTTTATAGAACTCCCTAGTTTTAGCCAGCATGGACTCTTATGCTCCCAAGGCCATGTCAAGTAACATCTGAATGAGCCTTCTCTGCCTTCAGGTAGCTCTGAATTAGTTCATATTATGGTGGTGGACAAAAAAGGCCAGGCACAGTCCCTTTCTAGGCTCAGCTTTTGAAAGGATAATGGGCTGGAAGTTCATTTGCCTGTACCCTGATTGTTAAAAACATGAAGTACGGGGTGCCTGGGTGGCTTAGTTGACTGAGAGTCTGACTCTTGATTTCAGTTCAGGTCATGATCTCGGGGTCCTGGGATCGAGCCCCATGCTCAGCGGGCAGTCTGCTTGAGATTCTCTCTCTCCCTCTGCCCCTCCCCCAGCTCGTGCTCTCTCCCTCCCTCCCTCTCTCTCAAATAGAATAAATCTTAAAAAAAAAAGCCACGTAAGTACAAGCAATTTCAATTAAAAGTAAATCTGAGAGGCAGATGGGGAAAGTGAATGAAAAAAGTGCTATTCCCAGATCCTGCAGAATGTAGGCAGCGACCGAAACTATGCCTTGAAATAGTTATAAGCTTATAAATAGTTATAAGCCGAGAGCCTAAGTTATCGTGGAGTGCCGTGTTATGGAAGTAACAGTGGACCCTCAGTCCTACAATGGACAGCCTTTGATTTGAAGGAGTATGGGGGAGATTGATGAATGGAGGCTCCTCAGGAACGTCTTCTGGAAAAGAGAGCTCTTAAGGTTTACAAGCAAAACAGTAAATGGCCCTAACTGCTTTTGTGTGGATAGGATTTGGCCCTGGAAGAGGCCATTCTGGAGGAGCTGACACAGAAGGTGGCCCAGGAACACAAAGCGCACAGGTAAGGCCGGACTAGATGCTGGCTCCCAGCCCCAGCCCCAGCCCCAGCCCCTGGCTGAGTCAACCGCCTGTGTGTCTTCTAGCCCGAGGGTGGATCTGAAAACTCTGCTGCTTGCCCGCCCGCCCCTTTGTGCTCTTCTCTTTTTATTTCCTCTCCCTTCCTTTTTTCCTTTTCTGCTTTACCACCAGCAAGCCCATGCAGACGTGGAGAATTCGTCTCTCAGACCTTCCTTTTAAAGCTTTGTTGCCAGAGCAGGGGAGCCTGGGGCCGCTTGAGCTGAGCGTGCAGACTGAAGAGGGACTTTGGGTGGTAAAGTCAAGGTCAAGAGGGAGAGGATCAAGACTCAGGGAGGCATTGAGAGCTTGCTGTCAGGGCTGTGCAGAGTTCTGGGACCAGTGGAGAACAAACAACCTTCCTTCAGACCTCAGAGGACCTATGCAGTGGTCCCAGGCTCTCTCATCTTGGCCACTTAGCTCCCAAAATAGCATCCTCATAAACTTTTTCCTTTACCCCCTCTTTTTTTTCCTCTTAACAGTGGAGATTTTTTTTCCCCAGGTGGGAGAAAAATAACTTTTTTTTTTTTTTAAAGCAGGCAGCATTATTCACGGGGATGTCTGGAATAATTAGTGTTTATAGGGCTGTGGCTCTTAATTAAACACTTTACCTTCCTCTGATTATTCCCCATTGAGTAAAGGCCAGTGGGGAATATGTTAATGAATTACTTAGTAATGCACCATGTCCTCACAATTGGGTGATGATTGCTCTTCCCAGAACCAGAGGTAAACCACAGCTCTGGAATTTGCCATCAGGAGGGTAGGACCTTCCACTACCTTCGTTGCCCTTAACCATTTCCTTCTTTGATGCTGTTGTGATTTTAGTGGAATCCTGCCAGCAGAAGCTGAGCTCATGTACATCAACGAAGTGGAACGTTTGGATGGATTTGGACAGGAGATCTTCTCTGTGAAGGTAGCAGACCCTGGCCCGTTCTTCAGCTTTCTCACAATGGCTCAGGCAATCAGAAAGCCAGTGATGATAGGCAGCAGGCCCGAACGACCTGGCTTTCTTATCGCTATGTGGCATTAGTTGGCAAGTCCAGTTTACTTTAGGAAGCCAACAGTTTTTCTTTTTTTTTAAGATTTTATTTATTTATTTGTCAGAGAGAGCACAAGCAGGGGGAGTGGCAGGCAGAGGGAGAAGCCAACTCCCTGCTGAGCAAGGAGCCTGATGTGGGACTCGATCCCAGGACCCTGGGATCATGACCTGAGCCGAAGGCAGACGCTCAACCAACTGAGACACCCAGGCGTCCCACAAACCCTTTTTCTTAACTGAGAGATTTTGAAAGTTTTCCATGGTCTCGAGCAGAGTATCTTGTTGGTAAGACAACCATCTGAGTGAGTCCCAAATACCAGCCCATCCAGCACCGCGAAGGTATCCAGTCACCTGAAGTTTTGCAATAAGACAAGCAGCTAATGTCATGTGTGCATTAATATAAAGACCCTGACCACCGGTTTTACCTGCTTATTCTCTTTTCTCTCCTTTGAGCTGATACGAGGATAATTGCTTGTGAGGCAGCGTGAAACATTTCCTGTATGCAATCACGCTATTTCTTGAGCTCCATAGAGCCTGCATTGCGGATTTCCAGCCCCTTTGGAGTTTTCTGGAAACTGCGCCTAGGAAACTGTTACAGCACAGCACATCTTTTGCAACAGATCCACCTCCTGAAGTGGGTGTGGTTGGGGGCGGGGGTCATGGTGCATGGTCATTTATAGAGCTGAGCCCATAATTCAAACTCATTTTCTTCTCTCTCCTGACCAACTTTACAAAAGACAGAGTTTGCTCGGAAACCTAGAGCAACTGGCACATTTCCGCGATCTGGGAGATGGAGCAATTTTAGCACAAACATTTCACTCTGAAGTGGCTCTGCTGGCTGTTTTATAAGTGTTCCGTTCCCCCTCGGCTGCATGTTTGCAATTTGCCTTGATGAGAACTGCCCATGTGCATCAAGTAGAACGAGCAGGGTGACCGAAGCTTGCCGAAAGGGCTAAATGGCTCTTTTTAAAATTTGTTTAATTTTCTTTTGCTTCTCTAATGGCTGCCCTTCGTAGGGCTGTAATCCATTTTCCTTGCAGTAATGCCTTATGAAGCCATCTGCATCCCACTTACAGTTCAGCAGCCCATACATAGTCATGATATTTTGGGTCATTGAAAAATCAGGGTAAACTTTTCTTCCCTTCCAGAAAACCCACTTCTCTGTCCCAGGAAGTTGGGGGTTTAGTTGTCCTGCTCATTTACTTCTGCTGTTTTTAGGAGTTCTGGGCTGTGGGAAATTGGGGCAGTGGAAATAGTGTCGAAATCCACTGTGCTTGTCTCTGATGCACTTTCTGGTATGTTCTTTAGTGGAAAGAGCACAAGGGGGATACAGTACCTTGGTCTGAGTGGGTGGACAGGCACAGCTGACTCACGGCCAGGGAGTGTGACTTAGCTGGGTGGCATCTTTTTGCCCACATATCTGTTCGTGACTCAGGTGACCACCTCCAGACCACGTGATTCCCAGAGACCCGAGGAAGATGGGAGGGGCAGCAGTACCAGCTGGGGCAGTGCTGTGGTCAGCTCTGAGATCCGTGCTAACACAGACAGGAGAGGGTTCAGGGGCAGACTGAGGAGTGATGGAGTCCCTTTGGGTTAGTACCGGTCCTTGTTGACCAAGTAAAGCAAACGAGCTTGTTGTGGCTACGTTGTAGGGAAGAACATTTCCACGTAGTGTGGGCTTTTCCATGAGTGGTTCTTCAAATTTTTTCAAGGTGGGAGGAGGACCAGTCCACTCCCTGACAGGCCTGCCCCCCCCCCCCCCCCCCAGTCACTCCCGTGTTGTGAGAGCGCATGGACACAGAGAGGCTGCTGGTATCTGGAGCCTCCATCCTTAGCTGAGTTGGACACTGAGCCTTTAAGTTCTGACCGATGCAGTGCCCGGGCATCCGTCCTGTGTTTTTGCCATTGCCCAGCCCTGGGGAACTGCTCCTCCTGCAGCCCCATCACCAGCAGACTGCTGCACCCATCCATCTAACGGCAAAGTGCCCCGGGAAGGATTTCCACAGAATTTTCTCTCCCCTTCCCATGTCCTGGCTTCGCCTGGCTTCTTTCCCCACATATGTTTTTCTACAGTATGATTTACCTTGTAACTTCTCCTGATTTCCAAAGCACTTCTTTTCCTTCCCATGGCTTCCTCTCCTGACCCTCTCTATGCTTTGCCTCCAGCAGTGGTCTGGCCCTCTGTGTGTCCCTATTCGACGAGCCCTGTCCTAATGTGTGCTTTGCTGGGTGGGTTGAGAAGAGGTCCCTGCAAAGGGACACTGTCGTCATTGTGTCTTCATGGGATCAGGTGTTTCGAGGAATATAGAGATCCTTCTTTTCCATCTTGTGCCCAGTTGTGCGTGCCCCTCTGCTCACTCCACAAAGAGGATGTCCCCAGTAAAAGCAGGGGGCTGAGGGACAATTAACTCCCTGGATGGTGAGCCTTGTCCCCGCTCCACTCTCAGGCACACTGGCAGCAGGTTATGCTCTCCTAGGCAGGAGGTTGGAAGTACCTGACTGGACCAGGAGACCAGACTGAAGATGAGTCATCTGGACTTCCTCAGCACAGGGCCCAGCAGACTGCCCCCAAGCTCTGCTGTGCTCATGCCCATCCTGTGCTCATGAAGCTCCCAGCCGGTGCTTAGCATCCCAGACTGGAACGTGAATAGAGGGCCAAGCATCACCCTGCAGGCTGCCCTCCCGGGAATGACAGAGGCCAATGCAAAGGGAGTGAAGCAGCCTGGAAGATGCAGAGACTCTATAGGGTGAAGAACCCCCTGCCTGAAATACTGTCCTCGGAGTCTCCAAGATCAAAATATATTACCTCCTTAAAGGAATAGATTGCTTTTAAAAAGAAACACTCAGGGGTGCCTGGGTGGCTCACCCGGTTAAGCATCTGCCTTTAGCTTAGGTCATGATCGCAGGGGCCTGAGATCAAGCCCTGCATTGGGCTCCCTGCTCCGCGGGGAGCCTGCTTCTCCCTTTCCCTCTGCCCCTCCCCCTCCTGCTTGTGCTCCCTTGCTCGCTCTCTGTCAAATAAATAAAATCTTTACAAAAAAAGAACATTCAGAGAAGAAAGAAGAAAAAAGATAAAACTCTCAGAAATTAAAAATATATCAAAAATAGAAAAAGTAATAGGTTACAAGAAAAATTTAAGAAAATCTCACCAAAAGATGAAGGTATGGAGTAATGTGGGAGGTGGGAGATAAGATTAGAAGGCCAGCCCAGGATGTCCAACATCTGAATAATGGGAGTTCCAGAAGAAGTGAACAGAGGCAGTTTGAGAAAGGATCCCAGGACTGAGGACCGTGAGGTTGTAAATCAAAAGACCAAACACAGCGGATGCAAATAGACACTCACGAGGGCATTAAGTAGTGGAAGTCGGTGCCTCTGGGGAGAGGAAATGGTGGGGCCAGGTCTGCTGTTGGCTTCTTTTAAACAGGCTCCAAAGGATGCACTCAGTCCTGCAAACTGTGGGCACATATAATCACACGCTTATGACATGCATACATAAACTATGGACATGTACAATTTTGATTTAAAAAAACCAGAATGAAAAAGATATTCATTGATGTCCATGAAAGAGAAAACCATAACAAATCCGAGAAAATCCTAAAATTCTCTCTGGGACACGAAATGTGAAATTGGGATAAAAGAAAACAATATGTATCTATGTATATGGTCTGCTGGGGTGTGCAGCGGGGTCTGTCCCTTCAGGGCCGAGTTGCCCATTGCCCTGATGCTGTCTGTGGTTCATTCGTCCATGGGCGGGAAACGGGGTGTGTACCCCCCGCCCCCACCCCCGGGTAGGCTGTAGCCCGGGTGCTTGGCTCTGCCGGTCTGGCTGGTCATCTGGTCACATCGCTCTTCTGTTGATCTTATGCAGGACAATCATGGAAACAGTGTGCACCTGGGCATTTTCTTTATGGGGATATTCGTGAGAAACAGAATTGGAAGACAAGCAGTAATATACAGGTAGTCTTACTCGTCTCTTTTTCCTTTTTCCCCTGAGGGACTCTAGAAAAGCCCACTGAGGATGACAGTGATCCCAATGAGTTAAGAGCCAGACTGTGGGTCAGAGTTGAGCTTTTCTCAACTTAGATAAGATCAGCCCTCTGTGAGATTTGAGCAGTTAGGGAGAAATGCATCTCATTTTTCCTGGAGGCCTGTTTTGGGGGTGAGGGATAGAGGAGGTTTTTTTTCCCCACTTGACTGCAGGAAAGGTGCTACTGAACCCTGCTGAGCCAGAAGAGTGGCGCTAAACTCTGTGAGTCTGCTTTGGAAGCGGGTTGTCCAGTCAGTCCCGCTGGTTGCCTTTGCCCATGTTATCCATGACCAGCCATTAAATCCAGACTGGCTTCTTCCCATTTTCCATCACCCTCTGCCTAACCGCACATGCTAGAGGAGTGTGGACTAATTTCTGTATTAAATATATGACATTTTATATTTGTGAAAATGCATTTTAAAAGCAGTGAATTTGTTATCACAAATTAAAGGGCTGGTACTTTTATATCATTTTGCATTTTATTTTTTTCGTTCATTCATTTATTTAGGGGAAGGGATAATTGGGTGATTGTCATTATTTTGCATTTTAAATCCTCTTCTCCACTGAACATGAGAGAGAACAAGTATGGGGATTTGGCAGAGTGTCTCTTCCATTACATGTCCATGAGCTTGCTTGCGTTGGTGCCCACAGTTGTCACCATGGTGTGCACGATCTCAAAAACTGCATGCTTGCTTTCATTTACAAGGGCAGTATGGCCGACTCTTTATTAGAAGAACAGCTTTCCTGCATGTGCATCTGATAGGCAGAGCTTTGCACCTTGTGCAGATAATCAAAGACAGTTCTTAGAGCCAAAGCCAAGTCCACCTTCTGGAAGCAGATCTTGCCCAGCTGTGTACTATCTGGATCAGCGGTTGATGCAGGTCATTTTGCGAATGTTTCCCCACCAAAAGCTTCCTAATTGGCTCTTTTCCCTGCTAGGTCTCCACCCTGCCATTATTTTTGTCCACTGATTTTTCTCTTACTCTTTGAATGGAGACATTATTAAAGGAGTGGGGAGAGAGATATTTGTGGCTGCAGAATAAACTTTTTTACTTTTGGACATACTCCTTCAACTCCATATACCTACAACAAATTATCAAGTAATCAAATAAAACACATAAATTGTGCAGAGTTGTAACTATACCTTTTTATGCCCACTTAAAGCTGTCCAGGCATTTTGTCCCACACAGTTCCCCGTAGCTAAATCAATGCTTCATTTTCTCCTTGAGGTTAGAAAAGTAGATGACTCTTGTGTTCCAGCTATGGAGGTTAAATAGAAGAAAATAGCCATTTGAAACTGCTGATGATTAGCCACTCATGGTTTGGTTCAGTTCCTTAGGAACGGCTTCCAGACCTCTTCAGCACTTATCTTGAAACTCCTACAGGATGGGAATTTACTTCTGCCATACTATCATGGTAAGAATGTCCCTAGGTGGAGTCGCGTTGTGGAGTGAGGACTGGATTCAGAGTTTTGGCAGTTGATTTGAAGGAATGGAGCCTGAGGAAACCAAATATCTCTTATCTCTAGAGACCTTCAGTGAGGAATATGTGGCTATGGGTCCGTGTAGATGTAATCTCACGGAATTATAAGTCAGCAGACAGCTGTGCTGAGCGCCTGTAGAGAGTATGGCCCCAGCAGATGTCTGTGAACACAGTTGGTATTGGAGTAATGGAAGGATGACTGGAGGAAAGCCTGGAAGCCCCAAGTATAGAACTCCTGCATCCCCAGTGTGCAGAGTGAACATGGCTAAAGTCCTGTTCTCATTTGTGCTGAAATCGTCTCCTCTCTAAAGTAGGAACAAAAATAGCTGCCTTGTCTACCTTAGAGAGTTCACAAAGAAACCATACTCTCTACAGATGGGAGGCAAAGTTATGACTCTCAATTCTTTCAGCAAACATTGCCTGCCGCATGCCAGGTACTTGGCTCAGTGCGTGGAGGACAGAGACGAAGAAAGCAGAATCTCTAGGCACGGGGCCTGTGTTCTCCTCTGCCTCAGTTAGGGATCTAGTCACAGAAGTAAACAATTGTCATACTATGCGGGGCCCCAGAGAGGACTACACCAGATTCTTTCCTGCCATGTGGGTGGTTGGGGTTGAGGAAGAGAGAGAAGGCGACTTCTGAGCTGAGTCTTAAAGGAGGAGGATAGGGAAGTATAATGTTGGCATGAAGAGGCAGTGGGCAGGGAATGATAGACTGGGGCACAGAGTGAAGGTGGGCAGTAGTAAGAGATGGTTAAAGACTGGCTCCAAGTAGGATGGGAAATAGTAGCTTACCTTCCCTTGTCTGGTAGTTATTTCCTGTGTCTCATTTTAGCTAAGGTCTTCATGAGGAAAGGGAAGCAAATGTGTGTGTGTGTGTGTGTGTGTGTGTGTGTGTGTGTGTGTGTGTTCAATCACAAAAATGTAGGCACATTAAACATTCCTTGGGCACTTTCTCTTGGTGGCATCATCCATCCATAGCATACACTGCAACACAAACTGTGTGGCTTCTTTGGCCTAGATTCCTGGAAACACATTAAAATAATATGCTCCTCCATCATTAAAAGCAGGGATCATGGGAAATGCTTTGCAGTTTGGAAATGTGAAAAGCAAGGCAGAGGATCCTTGAATGTTTTCCTCATTGCTAATCCTAAAGGAAATAGTACCTTATGAACAGCAGTATCTAGATGTGGGTTTTACAGAATTTTTAGGTATTTAAGTTGACGTGTGTTGTGTTTTACTTTTTTGCTTGGAGAGAAGGACTATTTAGCTTTCAAAACTATAGTTAAATCATAATTTGTCGAATGAGACTCACCAGTAGCAGATGACCCTCCTACGCTGATTCATAACTGCATGGGACATTGTTGGCAAACCCAGTTGCCTACCTTTTGACCAGGTGGAATGATATCGGGAATATCGCTCACAACAAGTCTACTATTCTGGTGGAGCTCATCAACAAAGAAGAGACTGCCCTCTTTCACACGGTAAGCAAAATGGAAGGACAGGGGCAGGGTCCCACAGGCAGGTGGCTGTTTGATTTCTCACCTCACAATATCCTTTCCGTGCTGTCCATATTGTGAGAGAGTAAGTATTCTCTTGAACTGTTAACTGCCCAGCCCTCGCCCAGTGCTATCATTACTCATTTCCGGGTAGTGGTGGTAATTTCCTGTTCAAAACACCAGGTTTCCAAGCTGAGTTTGGACTCTGGGATTTGGGTTCCTCCACCTGCTGTGTTTGTGGTGGATCACATGTCTGGCATGCCACGTTCCTCAGCGCTCAAGTTACAGCCCGCATTCAGTAACCCCTCGATGATAATGCCTGGCATTTTCTTTAGCTGGCTGACCTGGATTTCCTTCCCCACCACAGCCCAAGCCTGGCCCGAAGTAAAGGGAGTGCTTGCCCTTCTGTTGAGCGCCCCCTTGAGGGCCAGGGCTGTTCATGCACCTCACTGCCATTTCAGTGGTGCTCAGTGTTCATTACAGGCTCTGTCTTCATTCATTTCTTTCTTTTTAAAGCAGTTGGTTTGGAAACTGTGTGAAGACATGCTGGCTCATCAGTGTAAGCCCTGTGCCTTGAGCCTAGAGGATTCTTTAACTGACGGACTGTCTGCATCCTTGGGTGGGCTTCCTAGCCACGCTCGCCTAGGGTTTCGGCACATGGATTTGCGGCTCAGGGTGCTGTTTTGTGCTTGGCCTGATGGGAGGAAGGGATGTGGCCCCGTTCAGGAGAATCCTAGGGAAATGCATTTACAACCAAACCGATGTTTATTTTTTTTCCCTCTCTCTTCTTTTCCAAGGACGATATTGAAAATGCCAAGTACATTTCTCGGTTGTTTGCTACACGGCACAAGTTTTACAAACAAAACAAAATCTGCACTGAGTAAGTAACCAAGTAGTCCACCCCCCTCACCTGGTGGCTTGCTCCCGTTCAATTCGTGTGCTTTAGGGATGTCGTGGATCGCTTAGATTGCATTTTCCATTTGCCCTCTTCCCTTCTTCCTCGCGGAAGCTAAAGGAATAAGCTGAATGCAGGCAGGAGTGAAAGAACTTTAATGATGAAGTGTCTGGCATAGTGCATATGCCTGGAGAGAAAAATAATTCAGAAATTGACTGTGAGTGCTTGACTACCTGGATGGGTTGGCCCACATTAGTGCCTTTCCGTCCTCTGCTAGGAGTTTGGAGGAGCCGAGCCATTCCCAATTTGCCAGGGTGCCCCTTCGTGTCAGATGCAGAGTAGGTTCAGAAGTGTGTAACAGAGTGGCAAGCCAACTTGAAAGAAAAGAAGCCTCTGTCATCCTCAGCCCTGTTTCTCTTACACAGTTGGCTAACCCTGCGTGTGCCTCTGGGTCATGTCATCTGCCTGTAAATGAGAGGCCAGGGTAATTACAGGAAGCCTTGGAAGACACTAATAGATGTCATGAGTCCATGTGTGTTTTTTAAATCTAATTTGGAAATAAAGATGATAAAGGGAGTCTGATACGGGAACTTAAATGTGACCTGACCTTGGATGTGGCGTCGCTGGGCCTCACGCTATCATTGCCTTTATTTTGGTTGCCTTCAAAAGACGGTCCTCAGCAGAGAACATTCGGCAGTTGGCGCGCCCAAGGTGCTTAATTGTGTTTCAAAGAATTCGGGGATATAAATGCAAGAGAGGAACTGCTTTTCCGTTCCCCCAGTGGACACATCCAAGAGCGTGAGAGCATTGTCCCAGAGCTGTTCCTGCTGAAAACAGCGGCCGCTTTAGAACGGGAGCCTCACGTCCTGACAGACTTTCTTCTCTACACGATGGAGGCTCTTTCAAGCCAGTCATTGCAACTGGTCACTGTTGGAGTCTGAAAGGCGAGGCCACAGTAGCAGGGCTGCCAGCAAAGTTTGCAAATGTAAATTCAGAGGGGCAGTGACCGGGGAATGGCAAATCAAACAGCTGTAACGATGGCCGTGCGCGCATGCGCACACGCACACACGCGTGCGCACGTGCCCTTCTTTTGAACAGGTTCCCTTACAGATCACTTCTGTGCGTGCGGGTCTGCTCTGCTGTTGCCTTGCATTTGTGGGGGTGTCTTGGACGTGAACGGGAAATCCGTGGTTGACTTCTGGAGGGGGAATTAAAACTTCTGAGAAGTGAATTTTACTGTGGTCTTGTTTGACCATTTCTCAGCAAGTGGATTTATCATGAAATTTTCTGGGTATTTTTATCTTGTGGTCTTCTAATATTAGTGAACAGCCTATGTGAGAGTGAAAACTAAAGGAAATTGTGTTTTCTTTTCTACTCCTGTGATAACTGTTCTTCTGTTCCTAACCAGTGTGAGAGGTTCCTAACCTCTTATCTGATAAGAACCAGAACTCTCTAATATTTATACACACATACCCCATATACACAATAAATTCAGAATCTCAGTGCAGGCTGCATTAAGGCCTAGGATAACCCCGTGGAGTTTTATGGAATCTAACATCATCTTAACAGCATCCTCCTCTAGAGGTCCGCATCCTGACCTCTAAAAGACTGTCATTGATTTTTATTTTTATTTTTATTTTTTTGCTCACAGAGCTGCTGCTTGTTTTCTTCCCATATAGCTCCAGGGGGTGCTTCCCATATTTCTTGACTTGAGAAGAAAAATTGCAGGTCTTATAATAACATTATAAAATCCATAATCTAGGTCTTATTGTATTTGGCCAGTTGTTAAAAAACATCCAACATTACTATACTGTTTCCATCACTTCATAAAAGAAAAGATGTAAAAGAGTAGGAAAGATGAACTATCAGACTAAGGAGAGTGCTTTAAATTGAAGAATTATAGCTTTATGGAAAACTCTACATGTCCTTTTTGTTTCTGTTTTTGTCTTTTTATGATTTCACTGAGGACTAGAGAAAGTGTTGCTCTGGAATTTGGGACCCGTTTCTCAAAGGCACTTTTGATTTCAGTGCCCCAGAATTTGATAATACTCTTAGTCCCCACACATTTTTATCTCTACATTTAAAAAAAAAAAAAATTCACGTTCATTCTCAGTCTGGAAAGGATCTGATTAGATAAATATTTGTAGTTGGTGTTGTCTTAATTCAAAAAGACCGTTATATGATCTTACTCAAACATATTTAATCTATTTTGGATTTCATTTGACTGGCAGCATTTTAAAAAATATTTTTTCTACTTGCTGTTTTTCATGATGAAAGATTTTAGACATTCACAAAGATACAAAGAATACAATTTTTAAAAATCCATGTAATAATAGTGATATTTTTCAGTCTTGCTTATTTCTCTCATAATCTTTCTTTGGAAATAAGCCTTATTCTTCTGTAAAACTTATTATCTAAGGGTCATATGCTCCAAACATTTTGAAAATAAAATAATAAAAAAGGAAATTAAAATTTTTCATAGCCTCATCATTCAGAAATAAATGTTTACATTTTTATGTAAACTACTTACCCATCTTGTCTTTTTTACCCTCTCTTGTCTGTTTGGTTGTCTTATGTCTTATAATGACCATTCTCATTTTTTAACTTTTCACACAGACAATCAAATTCTCCACCCCCCATCAGACGCCAACCCACCTGGAGCCGATCCTCTCTGGTATGTATAAAGTCTTCAATAATCAAGTGGTCTGACTGTTGGGGATGGAGTGTCCTTTTGTTGCTAATTTGAGAGGGGACATGCCTAGGGCATCATGACCAGGTGAGATCTGATGAGAAAACAGAAGAGCATCAGTTTGCCAAGCAGGTGTGATGAACATCCATGTCCCATTCATGTCCCATCACGTGGGACATCCGTGTACCCATCCACGGCCATCACTTCTTGAGATGTGACTCAAGGTTCACCCCTTAAGAGTAAGTCTCAGGGCCGATGAGACCATGTTTCTTCAGTGTGCAACCTATTGTGTGTGTTTTTGTCCACTTGCTCATCTTTGGTTTTATCACTCACTGTTCCTGGTTGTTACATACAGACATGTCTTCAGTTTCAAGCTCCACGAATTCTTTAGTATTCACTGCCCATAGATAGATCTTAATAAACTAGATAGAAAGTGCTTTCTAGGGGAGCCTGGGTGGCTTAGTTGGTTAAGCATCCAACTCCTGATTTGAGCGCAGGTCATGATCTCACGGTTGTGAGATCGAGCCCCACATCGGGTTCTGTGCTGGGTGTGGAACCTGCTTAAGATTCTTTCTCTCCCTCTCCCCCTTTCCCTCTCTTAAAAAAAAAAAAAAGAAAGAAAAGGAAACAGAAAGAAAATGCTTTTTAAATGAACCCCAATTGAATGAGTTTACTGTTGATGGTCTCAGGTAGGGTATTTGGTAGAGAAAATTAATTACACATCTTCTAATTTTAAGGTCAACAAAATTGATCTACTGAATTGATCTACTTTTCTATCTAACATTAGTTTTTTTTAAAAAGCTCCTTCTGAGTAAGGAAACACAATTTCAGTATATATGTTCTGTCTTAGGCTGTGTTTTATTTTGAGGATGACTTAAGGATAATATTGTAGAAAGATCCAGGAGAGTTGGCTTCCTTTAAAGTATCTACTTGTTTTAAGTCATAATTCTTATGTCTTAGGTTGTGATGTCTGACACAAAATCAAAATAAACATTGTGACCTTTAAAATTTTTTAGGTGAGCATTCGAGATAAGAGAATGAAATTGAATTTTTCCTCATACATAATGTATACCCTATAGCACATCTTTAACTTGTCTTTTAAAAGGAAAGTTTTGAGGATTTTTTTTTTTACTGGGAAATGCATAGACAATGAACTCCTAGAATTCTAGAGTTGCACCATTATGTCATCACATTCCTGAGTCCCCACATGAATATTATTAATCTTGCTATCATGCACAGTATCTCACAAGTAGCCCTCGCCTTGGAGATCTAGAGGGTCACTTTGGGCTTTTCCCTTGTGGCATTAATAGATTTGTTCACGGCACTGGCTTCTTTATGTTTCTCCTTTGTGAGTATTATTTTTATTTTTCTTTAGAGTCCACATGTCATTAGGGAGATAGTTTTTCACTTAAGTCCGTGAAACACCGTGAGGACAAAGTATTGTAATGCTGTCTTGTGATTGGATCTCATCTTATCTAGAGAAGATAAAGAGGCTTTAGACAGTCTTTAGGAAGCCAAATTCAAGGCTTCTCTCTTTCCTACACCCTTTAGGCTTAAACCATTTCACCAGGAGTTCCCTGGGATGAGTGGATGAGTGACGTGGTCTCTTTTTGGCTTCCTTGCTCTGATAACCAGGACTGCTTTTTTTTTTTTTTTTCCCTTGCCCTTC
Source organism: Callorhinus ursinus (assembly GCF_003265705.2). Classification (NCBI taxonomy): domain Eukaryota; kingdom Metazoa; phylum Chordata; class Mammalia; order Carnivora; family Otariidae; genus Callorhinus; species Callorhinus ursinus. The sequence continues at coordinate 45,623,109 of NW_027397075.1, forward strand.
TGCTGCCTATGTTTTGGCATCTCACTTGTTTCTGTATTAGCAGGTCTGGAAAGAAAGAGAATAATATGCATTATATATATGTAATATATATATATATAAAATATGGAATAAATAATATCCTGAAATGGTATTTGGAGGATTCACTATTTTGTGTTTTGCTGTACACTATGCCAGTTCATAAACAGTCACTTATTGGATTTTTTTTTTTTTTTTTTAAATAAGTGAGAGAAGGCAGCGAGCTAACTGTGCCTTGCCGTGTGTTCCTGTTATCTCCTCTGAGTCCCTCCCCGCTGTTTTTGTTTTGTTTGTTTGTTTCAAGCCTCAAAACTGGCTGTCCCACTCTGGAAAAACTGAGTTGAATTATGTATTACCATGAAGAGGAAAAATATTTTAAAATTGTAATTCAAACACCAGCCAAAGGGAGATTTGGGAATATTTAGAAAAGCCGATACCGATACGGCCCCTTTTCTTTGTTACCATGAACTAATTTCTTAGATTAATTTCAGTTCTTTATTTCTTCTGTCTTGACTCTTTTTAATTTGGGATCCCTTGTCTTCATCACCTTCTTTATTTGCCCTTCTGATACTTAAGCATTATTTGTGGCAGAGGAAATGGTAGATGAGTTACTTACCCAGCTTCAAATTCTGGAGAGTGCTCTTTTACTGAGGGATTCTGAGAAAGTGTGACCCCTGCTGGCTTCACGTTTTTTGGCTTGATCTCAACTTCTTTCCTAGAGCAGTAACATTTAAACCAATCTCTATAAGGCTAATTTTAAAATAATCAAAAAGAAATATAAGATATCCTGTTTGGTGGTTTACAAGCTTAAAGTTTTTAAAAGATTTTTTTTTTTTTTTTTAGTCTCAAAGCTTTTTCTTCAAATTCGCATCTGGAACCCCAATATATAAATAAAATGGATATTGTTTGTGATGGGGGTGGGGTGGGGGAAGAGGCCTGATTTGATTGACAAGAAGCTGAGACCTACTCAGGTTCAGCGTCTTGTTTTAGATCACCATTAGCAACTAACCATATTTCCCTATTTGGCTTACCCAAATATTGAACCTGTCTAAGCATTTTTTTTTCCCTCTGAGTTTACCCTGGCCTACAGCAGTAAGTTAATCAGATTGAGCCTCAAATGGCCATCTTTAAGAATCTTTTGGAAAAGATTCTTCACCGAAGTGGGGGGAGATGGTTGAACTGAATTCCTGCAAGGCCTTCCCACATTGGGTTCTACAATGTGAGGGTCCATAGGTGGTCTTGAGAACTACACACTTACTGTTGTGGATCACCTTTCAGATTTTTACACGAGTTTGCAAGTGGACGCAGCTCAACACTCCCCCTGTCCCTATTGGGAGATTGATGTGGTGTTGCGAACAAGGGTCATAGGTACAGCCAACTTTGAATAGAATGAATGATAGTTCCCCCATAGTCTTTCACTATTTCTTAGGTAGAAGAGAGTAATATCTATGTTCTGAGTTATCCCTGAAAAAAGGCATTGGGAGTTTTGCAAGTGTATCAGGAACTAGAAGATATGTTCATTGTAGCCTCTTTATCTCTCCCACCTTGAACCAGCCTCCCTGTTCCTCCCTTTCCTGTTTCTCCAGTCCTAAACTTAGCGAGGAGACAGGGGTACAGATGAGCAAAAGAGGGATGGGTCAAGGGCGGACAGGCAGGTGCTTCCCTGCAGGTGTGGGTGAGTGATGGGCGGGTTCCCTGCGAGCGAGCGTCCACCGCCCCTTGGGCCGTGGCCTTCCCACGTTTGTCGTGTTTTCTCTTTCAGCCCCGACAGCAGCCGTACATCTTGCCTCCCATGCACGTCCAGTGTGGGGAACACTACTCGGAAACGCATACTTCACAAGGTAACTGGGGCTTGCCATTTTCCCTTCGTCAGATGAAAAGTTGAGGACCTGTGAGCAGTAAAGATGATTTTTTTTTTTAGATGACAGTCATACTTTTGTTTTGACTTTGTCATTGTCTGAATGACAACAGGCAGCAGCTTCGATTTATGAAAGGCATAGAATGTCATTGGCCCCCAAGAGGAAAATTTTTCCAGAATTGGCTGCCAAGGGAGTTGGGAGAAGGCAGGGGGCAAGTTCCTTTTCCTCCTGCCTCTGGTAAGTGGGCTTGGAGAAGAGAGAGGGACAGTAAGCCCAGTGGAATACTCTTTACCCTCGCTGCCCCTGTCGGAAAGCTTGGAACAGTCAACTGGGCTCTCATGGGGACAGAGAATACCGGCGTCCAGAATATTAAAAGAAAGGCACAAATCCTCTGAACTCCTCTTTTTCACTATTGCCTGCCAGTTGTCTGTGCACTTGTTCTTGCCTCTGAGTACATCTGTTTTCTTCCTCTTTTTCTCCCCCAAACACCACCATACAAGATGTGTGAGAAAAATTCATTCCAATAATAATGATTATAATAATCACAATTAACGTTTATAGGGCAATTCCTCTCCCTCAGCAGTTTGCTAAGCCCTTGCAACGTATTCATTTAATCCTTGAACCCACGCAATGGGTACCATTATTCCATTTTGCAGATACAGAAAGTGGGATACAGAAGGAGTGTTGGAGGAACTTGGAGAGGAAAACTGGTGTCAAGAGCTAGGGCTCTTCATCATTACACTAAACTGCATTTCAAGAAAGGAATGATATTAAACTTGGATGTTGACAGTCTGTTAAATGGATAATTCGTTTCTGTGTTACTGTATGCCGCCTATTTTGAATCTCTCTGTGCTGTCAGAGTGTGCGTATGGAAACTTAGATAATCAAGACTATTTAATAAAACTCTACTTTTTATAAGCAGACTAGCAGAGTTGCCCTGCTTCTGTGGGAAAACACGAAACCCCACTAGAGGTGGAGAAGGGGGACACCTTTGTCTCTGTGTTTTGCTGGTTTTTCTTGCCCAGCTCATCTCATCTGGTCTGGGACCATACTCCTCTTCAGGCAGCTGAGTGTTTTCAGTCACCTTTTCTGGTTGGTGGGGGTGTTTTGTTTTGTTTGCCTTTCTGCCTTGTCTTCCTCTACTTTGCTCATGCTTAAATCCATAGTGTGAAAATGAATGTACTTTGCCTACCGAAAAGTGTCTCAGCAAGAGGTTGCCTTTGTGTGTGTGTGTGTGTGCGCGCACGTGTGTGTACACGTGTACGTACCTAGAATGGGCCTGACTTTAGAAATCTCTTTATCCCTTTAGATACCTCCTTAAGGTATTATTAATTTTAATGTGAATTAACCTCAGTGAGGAAACCGATTCTAGAGGAGAGTTTTAGGCAGTGGCTAAAAGAACCCCTGATTCTGATTTTGCCTCCTCTGGTTGCTGATCAGAACAAACTAGCCATGCATGCTGACATCCTGGCTGCATCGCTTGTCTTGTGTCTTAATGAATGCTCAGCCATCCCTCGGGTAAGGGGACCTTTTCCACTGCCGTCAAGAACATGAGCCTCAGGTACTCAGTAACGTCAAATCTGTTGCCCTGTTAAAGTTCTTGACTTCCTGGCCCTAATATCCAGTCCTCTGTTGCTGGACCCTGCACAGGAAGACCGGTTTACCCACCATGAGGGCCATTGTTGGTGCCTGATTGCAGAGCTCATGGCAAAATCGAGAACTGGGCCAGGTGATGACTAATCCAAATGTGCCTAGTTTCCTTTGATTAGATTCCCTCTTTCTTGTTAGTATGCTTTAAAGTGTTCCTTCTGTATGTTGGCATCTCACCCAAGAGTTACTCGTTTTTCCATGGAATATGTTGCGGGGAGACCACAGAATTTCACTCTTAATGACTTGCAAAAATCACACCCCTGAGTGTGAGGATGAAGGTAATTGAGGCAGGATGATGTGGAGGCTCACGTGCCTTTGTTTGCCTCCCTGTAGACAGCATTGTCCCCGGGAATGAAGAAGCCTTATACCGCAACTCTCACAACAGCCTGGACTTAAACTATCTAAACGGCGCCATCACCAATGGCAGTGTGTGTAGTGCTCACAGCGTCAACTCCCTCAGCTGCTCCCAGACGTTCATCCAGGCCTCTCCCGTGTCCTCCAACCTCAGTATCCCGGGCAGTGACATCATGCGGGCGGACTACATCCCTAGCCACCGGCACAGCGCCATCATCGTGCCATCCTACCGGCCGACGCCTGACTATGAGACAGTCATGCGGCAGCTGAAGAGGGGGGTCATGCACGCGGACAGCCAGAGCCAGTCTCTGCGAAACCTCAACATCATCAACACGCATGCCTACAACCAGCCAGAGGATCTGGTGTACAGCCAGCCTGAGATGCGGGAGAGGCACCCCTACACCGTCCCCTATGGGCCGCAGGGAGGCTACAGTAACAAACTGGTCAGTCCGTCTGACCAGATAAACCCAAAGAACAACATGGTGCCGAGCAAGCCAGGGGCAAGTGCCATCTCCCACACGGTGAGCACGCCGGAGTTGGCCAACATGCAGCTGCAGGGCACCCAGAACTACAACACGGCCCATATGCTCAAAAACTATCTCTTCAGGCCGCCACCCCCCTACCCGCGGCCGCGCCCTGCCACCAGCACCCCGGACCTTGCCAGCCACCGCCACAAGTACGTCAGCGGCAGTAGCCCTGACCTGGTGACCCGCAAAGTGCAGCTCTCAGTGAAGACCTTCCAAGAGGACAGCTCGCCGGTGGTGCACCAGTCTCTCCAGGAGGTGAGCGAGCCCCTCACGGCCACTAAGCACCATGGCACGGTGAATAAGCGCCACAGCCTGGAGGTGATGAGCAGCATGGTGCGGGGCATGGAAGCCATGACCTTGAAGTCGCTCAATATCCCCATGGCTCGCCGAAACACGCTCCGGGAGCAGGGACCCCCCGAGGAGGTGTCGGGGAGCCACGAGGCTCACCAGCTCCCCCATTACCACCACAAGAAGACTTTCTCGGATGCCACCATGCTGATCCACAGCAGTGAGAGCGAGGAGGAGGAGGAGGAGGAGGCCCCGGGATCGGTGCCCCAGATCCCCGTGCTCCGGGAGAAGATGGGCTACAGTGCCCAGCTACAGGCAGCCTTGGCCCGGATCCCAAACAAACCCCCACCCGAGTACCCTGGCCCAAGGAAAAGTGTTAGCAATGGGGCGCTGAGGCAAGACCAGGTCAGCCTGCCTCCTGCCATGGCCAGGGCCAGGGTCCTGAGACACGGGCCGGCCAAGGCCATCAGCGTCTCCCGAGCTGACCAGCTGGCCGTGGCTGGGCCTTCCCTCGGTCCGTCTATCTCGGAACCCGACCTGACGAGCGTGAAGGAGCGGGTCAAAAAAGAGCCTGTGAAGGAGAGACCCGTGTCCGAGATGTTCTCCCTGGAAGACAGCATTGTAGAGAGAGAGATGGCCCTCAGGGTAAGTGTCTTGCTCGCCCAGGGCGGAGTCTGGGCCCCCCACCCCCACCCCAGCCTCCTCTGCTCCTTTGCCATGACTCAGAGAGTAAAAGCACCCGGATGCTGGGCACTGGAGAAGGTTCGGGGCCTATCCAGGGCATGTGCTGGGGAGTTGGAGAATCAGTGGGCATTTCATCAGGCCCTATTTTCTTTCACAAAACCATGTGTTTTACTCTTTCAGCTAAATCTTCCATGTTCATTCAGGGCTTCTGATTGGTGTACTTGGCACCCAGCGCCGTCATGGAGTTAGCATGCTGCAGGCTGGTTTTCGGGACGGAGTCCAGGCCAGCATCATGCTCTTTATTCAGGGTCATTTAACGCTATTGTGTGAGCTGCTGTGTCTCTTGTTGCTTCTTCCAGGGGAAAGCATTTTTCCCTGATTAGATAGTGTAAGAGAGAAGCATCCCTTCAGAACGTAGCTTTGTGTGGAGATCTCTGTGTCAGGATGGCTCACCAACATTGACTGGACCATGATGTGTCCGGCCTTATTTTCAGATTTTCTTTCAACAGATGTTTAATACAAACCATGAACACTGCAGTAAACTCACAAGTTCACCATTGAGCTTCAGTTCCCCATTAAGCTCATTCTATCAGAATTCACACACGTGCGTGTGAATACACACATGTATCTACACACACAACATTTGAAGATGCCTGATATTAGACATAACTAACTCTCATTCAGGTATGTACCAGCTGGGGACCAGGTCTGTTGCCAGAAGAAGAGCGCATAGGTAACAGACCAACAAAGTGAATTATCTCCTAATGAGAAAATTGATAGATTGTAGTTGCTACTTTAAAATTCTATTTATTCATCGTATTTTAGAGAGAGGGAGAGAGAGCAGAGGGAGGGGCTGAGGGAGAGAATCTCAAGGGGACTTCGAGCTGAGTGCAATCCCACAACCCTGAGATCATGACTTGAGCTGAAACCAAGAGTCAGATGTTTCACTGACTGACCCCCCAGGCACCCCTGTTGTTGCTACTTAAAAAAAAAAAAAAAAAAAAAACCTTCAGATTACCATTGCTGCTTGTTCTGGAAATTTTCACTCCCTTAAAAAATGAAAAATCATTTCATTACAAGTAAGCAGACCCTCCTTGACTTTTCCTCTGCAGGTACCACACCTCTACTGTAAGGTAGCTGGCGCTTAGGAACTCCAGAGTGGCTGCCAAGTTAAAATTTGCTTTGAGAGGGTTCTTAGACTCCCTTCCTTTATAAGTCTCCCTGCACCCCAGTGGGTAATCAAGCTGAGAGAACAGTTAAAGGCCCAAGTTTTAAGGAAGCCACGTTTTGGGGTTCAGGGATCTAATCTGTAGCAACATTATTACTTTATTTTTTAATTTTTTTAAAGATTTTATTCATTTATTTGACAGACACAGCGAGAGAGGGAACACAAGCAGGGGGAGTGGGAGAGGGAGAAGCAGGCTTCCCGCGAGCAGGGAGCCCGATTGGGGGCTCGATCCCAGGACCCTGGGCAGATGCTTAACGACTGAGCCCCCCAGGTGCCCCTGTAGCAACATTATTACTTTAGACAAATTTTCAGAACATTACCAGCAGCTCCAATTTGGCCCTGAGTAGAATAGCGCTAAGAATTTGGTACAGGCATAACTTTTTCCACTTTTTGCAAACCTAGAGGGAAATTGTGAAAGATGTGCTTGTGCCTCTGGCCAATAAAACCATTTGGCTGGGGGATGGAATGAAACACGGGGGTGGCGCCATGGGGGAGAGCTTTCCCAGCTTGGAAAAAGTCATGCAATGGTAGAAATGGATTTTCAGCACGTCTTGGCCCCAGGGGCTCCTTTACCACAACTCAAGAACCTGTCAGTCCGAACATTTGGCTCTGCTGTTTCCCCTGCTGATTTGACATTTATTGACACCTACATGGTCCCATAGCTTCATGGTGGTCATCTTCATCCTCTCCTCTTGTTACCTGTATTCATCAAAACCCTGGATCCATACCCGTGGTTCTGACTCCCTACATAGAGCTTCATGCACCATTACAGAGAAGCAAGGGAGTGTCCACTGTTTTTCCTGCATGCCCTCCCACCCCATCCGTATGGATAATAGTGAATAACTGATTTCACCCCTTAATTGTAGCTCAGGAACATCATTACCCCATCCCTACTTCGTTTTCCCATTGACTTCCCCCCCCCCCCCAATTATATATGCTCAGGAGCTCAGGGACTGCTCTCCTTGGCTGGTGTCTTGACCTTAGAGAAGGACTAGGAGGTTCTTCAGTGAAGCCACTGTGCCAGTGAGTGGCTCTGAAGGTTGGGATGGTTCTCCATCTGCTCTTTTTTATCAAGAAGCTCCCCCCCACCCCACCCCCATGCCTTTCCCACCATGGACAGCTTGTGCCTGGCCTGTTAGGAATGGGTAAGAATGGAGAAAGCTGTCCAGGCTTCTCTAGGATAAGAAAACAGAAAATTTAACCAAAGGGGAACTGGAGGGGGACAGGTATGGTGAGAATGTACCCTGTGGGCAACTCTCCATAATTTTGGAGCCACTTGTCTCTTTGATGGATGATTCAGGCCCGCTGTTGTGGTAGGTTCCTCCTTCCGGCTTCTGCCGTGAGCACATTTCACTGTTTGTAGCCCCTGAACCCCAAATTGGGTGCCAGGAACAGAAAAGGCCAAATCAGATTTTTGAGTTACTTATTTTTTATCTCTGATAACAAGCTGATAGAATAAGTGAGAAGGAACTAAGAGAAATCGTTTATCGCTGGGGTTTCAGTTTTCACTAGGTAACTAGTAATCCTTTCCTGAGAAAGACACGTTGGTTACTTTTTGCCTTAGGCCTCGTTAGTGTCACCTTATGGTACAGATGGGAAGGAAGCAGAAGGACTGTTTGGAGGACCTTAGGGACATTTTTTTTCCCGAAATGATTGCTTTTCTCAGAATTTTGCAAAGGAAGTGAAATGTTCCCAATTAAAAGAGGTGACAGGGGAAAAAAATTATTTCTCAGAGACACAAACTAATAAGCAAGCAGACAAACAAAAGCCCAAAATTGGAATCTAGAATCTTCAAAATCTTCCTGGGTTTGAGAGGCCAGGGCCGTTCTTTTGGCTGAAGGTGAATCCGCCTTTTCTCACTTTCCCACAGTTAGTCTTCCTCTGAGATGTTCCTTTAGTTTGTGTGGTGGGTCGGTCCTGTCACTGGATGAAGCATCTTATTGGCGGTCACTCAGAGGGGCCAGGGCTCCGTCCTGACTAGGGACATTGAGAAGCTGATGGGATGCATGTGGGGTTCTAATGCCCACCCACCCCCCCCACACTTGGAATAACCCGCTAACCCTTTGTCCTCCGCCAATACCATGGCTCCATCACCACACCTCTCGGGGAGTAAATTTTTAAGTGATAGACTCGGAAAAACAAAAAACAGAAAACCTTAAGCCTTGAAGAGAAATCAGGGATAAGATGACCCCCTTCACCTGTGGCAGCCAAAGGAATCTACAGAACGGTTTCACTTCTCTTAGGATCAAAATCTTAAATGCCGTTTAACTCCTCTGCTCGTATGCTGTAGGAAGTTCTGCTATTCTTCTGCCTTCTAAAACAAAACTATTTTTGGGAAATGCTCTAACTGGCTAGCCTGAGTAAAAGGAGATTTCTTTTATACCTCAGTCCATTTAGGGGGCACAAGAAAGCACAGCAGTAGATATAACAACCAGAACCTTGACTGATTCAGTTTCAGAATGTTGGTGCAGGTGAGGATGGAGAGGAAATCAAAATGCCACAAACAAGGGCCACGCGTTGACCTCCAACCCTTTTCCCAGAATGGGCTGCTTAGCCCCCAAATCCATATTCTCCCATAGCTGTGTCCCATTCAGTTCCACCCTGGTCATTGGGAGCCATGGTGCCCATTCCTTGGGGCCTTTTGGATGCAGCAGGAGGGGTAATGCCTCCTGGAGCATGTTAGATGACCACAGACTTTGGTGTTGGCAAGTCTGCTAACCCACGTCAGCCCTCGCACCAGGGATGGTGTCCCAGGGACCAAAGCTTCAATATAGGATTTGACATCCTCCATCTCAGCCCCTCAGAATGGAAACTTGGGAAGGTTTTTCTTTATGGTTTATGAATCTAGATTTCTTAACAATGCAGCAAACAATGTTTATAGATTTTTTTTATCATTTAATCTGTATAAGAGGTCCATCACTGTGACTGGATTGGATTGTTCATGACGCTTTTTCTCTTTCCCCCCATCCTGTCTTCCTTCAGCCCTTACCTTCCGGAAGTGTCTTGCTGGTACACAGTTTTTCTTTTTTTTTTCTTTTTTTTCCTTTTTGAGTGAGCCCCATGGCAGGGGGGTATTTGCATGAAGTCTTTGCTCTTACTTGTTTGTTTGTTAGTTCATTCATTCATCCATTTTTAGATAAAAGCTCAGGAGTCCCGGAGGAACTGGCTTCCGCAGCACAGTGGGAATAATGGGAAGGCTGTGTTTGAATTTGCCCCACTAATGGTGATTGTCTGCATTCCTTGGCTGGGGAGTTACAGATTTGGGGAGATTAAAACACATTCCAGCATTCTACCCGTATAATAAACAATGAGAACATGCCTTTTCTTGCCACAAGAATCTAGAGAAGCAGAAGATGGCAAGCCTGGAGGCACAGAAGCGGCCGCTCATGTTGGCAGCATTGAATGGACTCTCAGTTGCCCGGGTCTCAGGGCGGGAAGACAGTCGAGCTGATGCCACCCGAGTTCCCATGGACGAGAGGGTAAGCGCTGGGCTTGTCAAACGTGTGATTCATGCTCTGTGGCCTTGGGATTCCAGAGCGCTCTCTCTCCTTGCCCAAACATGCCAGCACTAAGGTTTGTTTGATGAATTAATTCTCCAATTTGAGATTAGCAAGACCCAGTGTGTGCATTGTATTAAATTGATTCCTTCCAGCATCTCAAGTTTCTTTGTCGAGTCAGCACAGTGATGCCTGCATAACGGGACCAGCCCCTAACAGGCTGCGTGGCCTTGGTCCAGTCATTCCGTTTCTTTGGACCTGTTTCTGTTTTTGCAAAACGAAGAAGTTAAGCCCTTGCCGTAGCTCTCAAACCTCTATGAATTTTGTGAACCCTTTCTTAGGGAGTGATTATCTTACCCAAACACTTAAAGGATTCTTTTAATAGACCATCCCCTTGTTTGGCTATAAGGCATGGCTGATTTATCATTGTTAGGATAATGCGTTGTGAGAACTTTGGTTTTGAAAAGCGGGAAGAAGATCCATGGTAGTGTTTTAGAGGTGAAGAAAGGTGTTCCTTTAGTTCCTGAAATTCCTGTCCGGTTAAGAAACACGTGTAAAAAAAAATTTTTTTTAAGACTTTATTTATTTGACAGAGAGAGACACAGTGAGAGAGGGAACACAAGCAGGGGGAGTGGGAGAGGGAGAAGCAGGCTCCCCGCTGAGCAGGGAGCCCGATGCGGGACCCGATCCCAGGACCCCGGGATCATGACCTGAGCCGAAGGCAGACGCTTAACCACTGAGCCACCCAGGCACCCCGAAACGTGTGTAAATTTAATAGAGTGCTAGTAACAATCCTGTTTTAGATTTCTGCCAGTATATGTGAAGTACTAGAAAGGTTTTAAAGGCAGAAGGGACTTTAGAGGAATCCGCATTTAATCCAATGAATACCATGTTTTTATAATTAGTTTGGCCATGGGAAAATAAAAGAATCTCATCCTCAGAACTAGGGAACTGTGGACCAGTACCATCTTAAATTTAGCTCAAAAAGAAAAAAAAAAAGCCCTCTCTGGAAGCGGAGAAAAGGATGATGTTTGGATAATTAAAGATGAACATTCTTCTTATCACAGGACTTTTTTTTTTTAAAGATTTTATTTATTTATTTGAGAGAGAGAGCATGAGAGGGAAGAGGGTCAGAGGGAGAAGCAGACTCCCCGCTGAGCAGGGAGCCCGATGCGGGACTCGATCCCGGGACTCCAGGATCATGACCTGAGCCGAAGGCAGTCGCTTAACCAGCTGAGCCACCCAGGCGCTCCTTATCACAGGACTTTAAATAGAGGTGTTAATAACGAAAATACTGATGTTGAATTTCAGTTCTTGCCTGGCCTTAGTGACCGGTTCTGTTTAAAGCATGAGTGAGAAGGAAATTGGTTATTGGGCCAGAGAAACTAGCAATATGGTGAATAAGGAGACCAAAATAATCAAGCATTCATTGTATGTCCTGAAACTACTTATTAACACGATCACTGCAGATATTTAAAGGAATCTGACTTGGAGTTTTTGGATAAGGTAATCCAGAGAGCTGAAGATTAGTTTCTGTTGCAGTTCAGAACCCTGAAGAAAAAGCTAGAAGAGGGAATGGTGTTCACAGAATATGAGCAGATTCCAAAGAAGAAGGCCAACGGCATTTTCAGCACGGCCACTCTGCCCGAAAACGCCGAGCGAAGCCGCATCCGCGAAGTGGTCCCCTATGAGGAGAACAGAGTGGAGCTGATCCCGACCAAAGAGAATAACACAGGTTACATTAATGCCTCCCACATCAAGGTGAGAAGGGGAGCGTGTTGGGGAGGCTTGAGGAAGATCGCTGGGTTAGGGGCAAATGTGCAGGGAGAAAAAAAAAAAAATCGTAAGGCTCCGGCTGAGCATCTTGGCTCGTCCCCAGCCCCCGAGGGAGTGTTTTGAACTCCTGTGCATCTCAGTCAGCTGGAAGGGCATGTCTGTCTCTGCAGAGAGAAGGAAGCCTCGCAGCCTCAGGGAAAACCTCAGGTCAGCTATTTCTGCAGCCTGCTCACCATAGAGGGTTTCACTTTTTCCTCTCTGAGTTGTAACTCTCCCTAACACTCACAGGGAAAAGCTGAGGATTGTCCTCTTCAGTTCCTAATTAGCACATGATGGAGACTCTGGAAGTTGCAGGCATTGTATTTCTCCTGTCAATGAAGGTTTTAGGATGTTCAGGAGCAACGGAAACTTACCAGTTCTCCCTGGTACTGCTACGGGTTATGTGCTGTCCCGCTGAAGTCCCAAATTTGCATGTTATTTAGAAGAGTGGATTCATTTAAACACAAGCCAGAAAGGTGTGGTTGATAGTGACTCTTGCAAGATTGACCGCATTATTCAGTGCATGAATATCATTAAATTTTTGTTGGTATTTCAGATACTTCAAATCTTCACATCTCAGTATTTCATCAACTTTAAAATTAGCGTAGCTCGACCCGAGCTAAAATGTAGAGTTCTAGATACAGGTGTATATGGTTAAATATTTCCTAAATGGTTTACCTTCCTCAGTCTTCCTAGTAACAGAACATAGTTGCTTAGAATGTCACTGTATATGCACTGATTTCCACAGTGGGAGAATTTATTCATATACTAATATTACAGCAGGATGTTTTTAAGTAATACACAGTTCATGGTAATAGTCCTCTGTGATCATAACCTTATAAATCTGTTTTTGGCCTTGTTGGAGTTACTTCCTTTCTTCATTGGACTTTCCAACTGTAGCTGAATTTTTGGTAGTTTCCTTTGAGCTTCTAAAATACAGCCAGATGTCTGGTGCACGTATCCGTCATAATAGTTGCAGGACAGAATAGGAAAAGAATACTGGGGTTGGATGGAGGGGTTTTGTACACAGAGCATAGATAATTCCATGTATATCTTTAAGTACCAGAAACTACTGTCAAAAAATGTAAAGGAGTAACAATTGTGGATCATATTGGGTACTTTAGTTTTTGAGAGTGAAAACTAAAACTATAAAAAATGAACCTCAGGAAACTCTCACGTAAACTGACGCTAGTCAGTTTCCTGGGCTTAATTTAGATTATGGAATAACAACCAAAATAATCAAACAAAGATACAAATCGCACAGCTGCTTCTTGATAGAATGTCTTTGGAATCTGACATAGCTATACTGTGCTATCTTCTTCTTTGGGCCAAATATCCTTCGTCATTTTCCATCTGCTCTTGCCCATTGGGTATTGTTAACAGAAGCATCCCCTTCGTCTGTATTCTCCAAGGCTTACATTTCATCTTGTGGATCTGAGTTAGACATGGGTGCATTTAATAGACCCATAGAGCTTGCAAGAACTTGTCCTTGTGTTTTTGGAATAGAGTTGTGTATCTTGCCAATGTTTTCTCCCTGGGTTCCAAGCAGCTATTAACACAGAGCAGAGATTGATTTGCTCCAGAGGTAGAATCATCACATCTGTGAAATCTACCTCAGTAGCATTGGTTGTTGTGTTTTTAATGCAGTTTTTAATGCCCTCCTGTCAATACTTGGAATTTGCTGAAAGGCCCCAGGCAGCCGCATACTCTGGAAGTATTTATGGTTCCTATATTTTGGGTGCCAGAGAGGCTAATGTCTAAAATCACAATTCCACAGATAAACGAAACCTGGCCAGCCAGCCAATATATGAATGTTATCTCCCACCAGTACTTGGAAAATGGATTTTGCTTGCCAGCTTTGACCTAAACATGTCTTGTGTAATGAGACAATAGCTGACATTGTTTTTGTTGGAATCCAGTTAGTGTATAGTTTCATAAAATAAATGAGGGAAAAAAGTTTCAAACAATGATCACTTCATGCTCCAAGAGCTATCCAGAGATTTGCACTGGTGGATGTCTAAGGAGGCCTGACTTTGCACAGGAATGGAAAGGAACACAGAAAAAATGCCCCCCCCCCCCCAGGGCACGGTTTCACCCTGACGGCATGACCTTCAACACTTTGGGCACGACTTCCTCATGACTCTCTGCCACTGATACTTAATAGCTGCGGAATTAGCCTCCCAAGATCACCCTGAGCTGCATGGGGTAATACTTTTATTATCCAAAATCATCTCATGACTCCAAATTTTGTTTGGATACTGTGGTACTGCACAAGGGAGAAGTTAACAATCAAATATCATGTATTGTTGATTTAAGTGCATTTGTAACACCCCTACCGTATATGGCACCACGGAGTAGCGGGAATGATGGAGGTTTATGACACAGTTCATAGGTCATTGGTACAAAGGCATCGCTTCCAAAGGGATGTTATTTCATGAACACTTTTTTTTTTTTCATTGTTTAAAAGGATGCCAGAGAGTACTGTGCCCCCAAACTGTGGATCACGGTATAATAGTGGGGTGTGAAATCAATTTAGTAATCAGGACCAGTTTTGAATTGTATGTGTGTGTTTTAAATAGACTAGATAGAGAAGAGGAAAGAATAGAAGCGATCAGAGTACATCGCACATAGTAAGCACAAGTATTGTTTCTGCCACAAATTCTGTTAGGTTATACACACCCATAGGGTCATGTAATGTGTATGTGTTTTTAACACTCACTGGTTTGTATATAATTGAAATTACAGACAAAAATTAGGTGTATTTTAATAGGCTTGAGTGGCAAAAAGTATTTTCATGTGAGAATGTGTCCCCAGGCTTTTTGATAATGGCACTAACCCATTTGGCCAAAAAAATATTATCAGGGGTTTTCAGGTAGAGACAGATGTTCCCATGGTCAGCAGGTAATGCCGTCCTGGATTTGGGGTTCATTTACCATTGCTTTCCTTGGTTTCCAGGTGGTGGTTGGTGGGGCAGAATGGCACTACATAGCTACTCAGGGGCCCCTGCCACACACATGTCACGACTTCTGGCAGATGGTGTGGGAGCAGGGAGCGAACGTGATCGCCATGGTCACTGCAGAAGAGGTAAGGGCACCAGGGGCACAGCGGTCCGTTCCCGGGGCGGGGGGGTGGCCAGAGACCAGCTTTGCACCTGGTGACCTCACTGCCTCATCCTGCTTCCTACAGCACCATTTCTCTGCAAATCCTTTTTCTCTCTGGGACCCATTTCTTTTCTCTTCTCCCACATGGATTTGTTTTATTTCCCAAAGATAATTTATTGTCGTGTCCCATTTTCATCCAGCTCTTCAGCGCTTTTCCTTAGACTGCCATAAACTAAAATCAATCAAACAAATAAGAACCAAACTTCGGTTCAGCCAGCTCACTTTTGTGTGCCAAACAAAGCAATCATCTTTCCCCTGGAATCTGAGGGAGAACTTTGGGGCTGCTGTGGGTAAATCGGCACACATTCCCCACCTCGGGCATAGCCAGCCCCACACAGCTTCATGCTTATCAGCTGAAAAGAGACCAGAAACTGTTGTTCCTGTAGAGGTCTCTCTATTCTTTGGGGAGAGGGGAAAAAAAATTTTTTTTTTCTGTCTTTGCCAAGTCAAACATAGTTTTTCTGTTGTAACTAGAGAACTCTGCGTGGTGTTATAAAAACCGGTCAACCTAGCAGTTTGCTCCGAGCTTGCCGCCTCTAAGGGAAGAAGTTTTGTATTTCTTCTCTTGTCACATTCTCAATTTTTTTTTTTTATGTTAACCGCTTCCTTCTCTTCCGAATTTCATGAAATTTTAACTTCTGTTTTGAAGTCATTTAAGGGACCTGCTTCATCTGTCTTTCACCAGTATCTACGGTAAGGCCTACCCTCTTCCTACAAAGTTTTAAAGGGCGGGGAGCAATGAACTGAAAAAAACAAAAAACAAAAAACACGTTTCCTTCATTGACTGTTCTGAGCAGTTGCTTTCCAGAGCCGCCCCTTAAGAAGATAGTGGTGAAAGGCACTTCCAGCCCTTTAAAGCCAGTGGTGCTTCTCTCAGCTGACCCGTATGAACTTCCCATGAAGAGTAAATTCTCCATAAAATCTCTGGAATCGTTTTATCGTCTTATCAAATCTCATTACTGGAAGGGATTCATTGAACTCAATGTAGTGTGTCATCTGTGCTGATCTCCCGGGCATGGTGGCCGACAAGTTAGGCGTGATCCCTGTCCCCAGGGAGCTTCCATCCTGGTGGGAGGGACCATACAAAATGAACAAATAAAGGAAGCCCAGTGGGAGTCACGGCCACCCACGAAGGAAGCGGAAGGGAGAATGGGATAGAGAGTGGTGGGGGGGGCTGCTTTCACTCAGATGCACAGCCAAGGGCCCTCCGAAGAGGTTGCAGTTGAGCCGAGAGGGTGACCAGGAGGCCAGCCTGACAGACACGAAGGCTGGTGATCTGTGTGGCCGCCAGAGGCTTAGAGTCTCTTGGAATTTGTCATCCACTTGGACACTTAGGAGTGATAGAAATTGAAGCTAAACCTACTTTCACAGGATTGGTCAGTGAAAGAGGCAGGTGTCTTTCACACTTCCTGCTCTGGGGTTCCTTCCAAGCCGCCGTCTGATCCACCCCCCACTGCAGTGACATAACTGCGCAAACCTTATAGATAGACCCCATCTGGTTCCTGCTTCTGGCCCCTCTCCACTAGCTCTTCTGCGACTGCAGCTCGGTTGTCAGTCTTCTGAGTATTTCCTTGCTGTAACTACCCTTGTGAAGCTTATTAGGTCTTAGCGTCAATGCATGGGATCTCCCCTGTGATGGAGACTGCACAGTGCCCTGAGTCCGTGACCTAGAAGCTACTTGCATTTCCTCTGTCCTCGGATTTTAAGATGCAGAGGATAAGAGCTTCCCCTGACTTATTTCCAGTTTTGCTTTTGTGTGTGATTCAGGAAGGCGGAAGAACCAAGAGCCATCGATACTGGCCCAAACTGGGTTCCAAGCACAGCTCGGCCACCTACGGCAAGTTCAAGGTCACCACAAAGTTCCGAACAGATTCTGGTTGCTATGCAACCACAGGCTTGAAGGTCAAGCATCTTTTGTCTGGGCAGGAAAGGACAGTGTGGCATTTGCAGTATACGGACTGGCCAGATCACGGCTGCCCAGAGGATGTCCAAGGATTTTTATGTAAGTTTTTTCTTTGCAGTCAGAATTTTACCAGCTGCCTCCATGGTCTGATCAGTTGGAAGTGAAATGGAAAGAGAAGATGTTTTCTCATAAGTGGCAAAACTATTACGTTATTGAAGTATATGTCCCTCCATATGGTATGAACAGAGAAGAATACATGTCATTTATCATAGTCTCCTTACCTTTTACCCAAATAAGCTGAAACTGTGGTAAACTAGTTCATTCTATCTTGATGTAGGCTTTTGGGTATTCAATAAATGGCTGCTCTGACAGATGTCCCATGTCTGAGCCTTGGAAACATTATGTTAAGTAGAAGAAACCAGACACAAGAGGACAAACATTGTGTGATTCCATTTTAATGAAGTACCCAGAATTGAAAACTTCACAGAGGTAGAAAGGATGTAGTAGAGGTTACCAGGGACCAGGGGAAAGGGGGAGTAGAGAATAGAAAGTTATTGTTTGAGGAGAACAAAGTTTCTGTTTGGGGCAATGGAAAAATTCTAGAAATGGATCCCGGTGATAGTTACACAACCCTGTAAAAAACATTTATTTTTTATTTTTCATGGGGGTTTGTGTCTCATAAGCCCTGCATTTCCCTTCCATATAGCAGAAATTTCAATGAGTACTTTCTGGTTACCTCTGATTAAGATACTGGCAATTACTGGAATCAACTTGTTTTTGAAACCATCATTTTTGAATTCATCAATATATTTCTGAGAGACTGTGGTTTCCTTAGAAGCTCACTGACCTAGAATATGTGCAATACTTTGTTTGAAAAGCCAGAAATTGAGTGTGTACCCACTGCATTGCAGGCTGTGGACCAGGCTCTTAGAATGCAGGAAAGAGACCGTCTCTGTTTTGAAGGCACTTATGGTCTCATGAGAAAGGCAGGCCAGTGAGGGCAGTCCGGGGTGTGAGATCTGACATTGCCACCATCTGCTTTTTGGTAATGGCTACAATGCTCCCCATTCCTTTCCCACAGTCTGGCTTAATTGTCCTGCACTTGTGGGGACAAGGCATTCCTGCCTCTCCCGGTGAGACCTCGGGCTCTCGGCAGATTTTTTACTGAGATGTTGTTGCCTGTCCAGCTGAGAGCAGACAACAGTGGGAACATCACCTGCAGGTTGGATAACATTGAACGCTTGATTTTAGTTTGATATTTACTTAGAATTGGGGTATGCGGAGAGGAGAAGGGGGAGAGAGAGAGAATAGGTTCCCAAGAACCTACAAGTGCCATTTCAACCAGTTCCAGCAGGAAGCTTCTGATGTATACGTGTTCGCTGATGCAAGGACTTCATTTCCCACTGGGGCAGTGATGATGGCACTCGAGGGGCAGTCACTAACAGAACAGGAGGGGGATGGGAACCCGAGGACCTACAGCATGCCCTAGAGCATGATCTAGAGAGGGTCTGTGCCTCGCCTGAGGTCAGACAGTTACCTGTAGCTCCAAATATTCCTAAGGAGGGCAGGGACCTTTGTAGAACTCTCTTTCCTCGTAACGGTGCTCTTTTAAATTTTTTTTTCCTGGTAATCTTTTGCTAATTGATTTACTAGAATTATCTCCAAGATGCAGAAAATGGAAACAATAAAAGTAGATCAGTTTGATGATTGGCGAACAGCCCTGATAGAAGATTTGAGTCTATAAGGTGATTAAAATTATAGTCCAATCTTCTCAATCAGAACCAATTTAAGGAAGGCCCATCTAAATTACTGAAAAACAGAATATTTTTTAAAAGATTTATTTTTTATTTTAGAGAGAGAGAGAGAGAGTGGGGTGGGGGCAGACGGGTGGGGAGGGGCAGAGGAAAAGGGGGAGAGAGAATCTCAAGCAGACCCCCTGCCAAGCGTGGAGCCCCATGCGGGGCTCAATCTCAGGACCCAGAGATCATGACCTGAGCCAAAACCAAGAGTCAGATGCGTAATGGACTGAGCCACCCAGGCACTGCCATAGAGAATATTTTTAAACAATGTAAATTTAAGTGTGTTGGGGGTGGGGGTCTTCGAAATGTTGGCTCTTCCAGGTTTTTAGGAATTTAAAAAGATTGTTGCCTGTGTTTAAATTAGATTCCCTGCAGGCAGGGGACTTAGGGCACATTGTCTTCCAGCCTGGAGAAGTCTTCACTGAGTTACAGCTTAAGGAACTTTATTAACGTGACTGCTAGAGAGAGCATCCATTTTAATCCAGTTTTTCTGTGTTTTATGAAACTCCATGTGGTGGTAGCATCTGCTTTATGGATCAATATTCCTTTTACTTCTCTTCTTAAATTTAGCACAAGAAAAGGCTCTCTTTTGTGTGTGAACATTGCCTTTTTTGTCAGTGCACGGTCACCAAATTTCTCTCCTCTCTTACAGAAAAACTGTGAGGAGAATTCCATGCACGGTATTTAGCTCACGTTGGTCCCGGATAGTAACTACTCTGTCTGGTCATCTCAGATTGCCTTCCCTCTGTTTGGTTTTGTTCTAGCTCATTTTACATTACTGGTGGTGATGGCGTTGGTAGTAATAGCTTAATTTGGTAAACTACTTCAGATGATTTTTTTAAAAGATTTTATTTATTTATTTGACAGAGAGAGACACAGCGAGAGAGGGAACACAAGCAGGGGGAGTGGGAGAGGGAGAAGCAGGTCTCCTGCGGAGCAGGGAGCCCGATGCGGGGCTCGATCCCAGGACCCTGTGATCACGACCTGAGCCAAAGGCAGACACTTTAATGACTGAGCCACGCAGGCACCCCTTCAGATGACTTTTTAATTGCATTAATGTTATAAAGGCAAATAGGAGTTCATGTTAACTGTATGTAAACAGATGCTTCTAAGTTACTAGACGGGTTTGAACTCACTTTTTTTTCTCTCCAACAATTTGAGCACTTCCCCAGTCTTGTTTGCAATGCCGCATCGGGATGAGATTTTCTGAGTATCAAGAATCTTTAAATCCGTTTCTCCCCTGAGCTAGCAACTATAAAATCTCTATTACTAATTGACTTTTTCCGGTTCTTGGACTGTTTGAGGATTACATTTTATAGGCTTTTCCTTTTTCTCATGCCCATGAACAAGAAAAATCATTAAGGCTTGTACTGCTGTAATTTTTCACTCATGCCCAATTGGAATAGCGAGCAGACCCCTGCGCAGCCCTGCGGAGCCAGGCGGATGTCAGGAGGGACGCGGGAGGTGACAGGACCCTTCCAGTCCACACACACGTTGCCTCCAGAAAGGGGAGGGCTCAACTTGAGCTGCTGACATGACCACTCTAAGCTGAAAAGCAGGGAACCACCCCCACCCCCGCCACAAGCCTATTTTAAAATCTAAAAACGAAGTCAAGCCTCAGTTGACATTCACTCATTCAGTGAGGGGAAGGAGGAAGGGGCAGATGGATGCTCTTCCCACCAGAAATTGGCTCTGACAGGCAGGCGTTTCAAGGGGACCTAGCTGGTGTTCTGATCCCAGTCTGTTAATAGTAGGAATTGCTGTAAGTAATGTCGAGAATCATCTGCTTGGGGGACTTTGGGATTTGCAGAGGGAAAACAGAATTTAATTTTTAAAAAAGAACTATTTAATTTAAAGAACAAATTCTCCCGTGGACTAATTGACTCCCAGCTGGTCCTTTCTGGATCCAGGACCGTACCGCGGGTACCAGCCAAATAATTAGGGTCTTGTAAGAACTGTAAATTATTGTCACTTAAAAAACAAAACAAAAAAAGGTTCACCCTCCGTTTCCCACCCCCCACCTTCTCGTACGCAAAGCCATGTAGGACTTTGGTGACGGGATTTGCATTTTGTCTTGCAGCCTACTTGGAGGAGATCCAGTCGGTCCGGCGCCACACCAACAGCATGCTGGAAGGCACCCGGAGCCTGCACCCCCCGATAGTTGTCCACTGCAGCGCTGGTGTGGGGCGGACCGGCGTGGTCATTCTTTCTGAGCTGATGATCTACTGCCTGGAGCATAATGAAGTGAGTCATTCGCCGCTTTCCTGAATACTCCACCTTGGGGACAAATCTACACCGCAGCCAGACCTTCCCCGGGGCCCTTTTCATTTCCAGGGCTTCATTTCCTGTCTTCTGACAAGAGTTTTCCAGATCCATGATTCCTAGTTGGCCTCTGACATTTACAGCCTTTCTTATCATCCGCCTTTCTCTGCTCTGTGTAGACATGCAGATAACACACGCAAGAAAGAGATGGAAGTGTGAGATAGGAAACACTGAGGAAGGTCTGCTCTGCATCGCGTCTGCTTCCAGGAGGCTGTGGTGTTTTGTAGCTGGTCTAGTTTTATTGTGGATCATCTTCCACGGTGGGTTATCTGGTCACAGATTGTCTAGATGCGACTTGCGTTTCTGGGATGTGTTTTGGCCAAAATCCTATGTGAAAATGTGTATACTGGATCAGTGTCTTTTGTTCTTCAGAGGGAGGTTTAATCTGAAGAGGGTCGTTTGCTCTCGTCTAGACGGGCAGTGGGGTAGCACAGCAGGGTCGAGCCTCTGAGCGCACAGACATGGCCTGCCCATGCCAGGGCTGGACACCTCGCTCTTCTCCCCACAGAGGTGAGCTGCGGCTGTGGGGTGTCCCCCTGCTGCTCAAGGCCAGGGAGTCGTACAGAGGGGCTTTGGATTTCATGGAGATGAGATCAAATCAAATCTGAGGCTAAAGAACCATTCTTCAGCCTTTTATTCACATGGGTCTTTGGGGGTTTTAAATGGCTTTCGCTTATTTTATTGACGTTCTTAGTTGGGGTCTTCAGAACAGCCGTGTAGAGGAGCCAGGCACGTGTCAGTCATCCTGTTTTACAGAAAAGGAAACTGAGGCCCAGAAACAATTTAGTGACTTGTCCAGTGCCACGTGGCTCTCAAGCAGTGGTGGTAAGGTGAGAAGTGTGGTCTTCTACCTCCTGGTCCCGAGTTCTTTCTGTCTTCACTCTGCCGGCAGATGCCAAGTGCCATTGGTTCTTGTCCCATTCCCAAATTATACAGGGGCGCCTGGGTGGCTCAGTCAGTTAGGCGTCTGCCTTCAGCTTGGATCGTGGTCCCAAGGTCCTGGGATCGAGCCTTGCTCAGCGGGGAGCCTGCTTCTCCCTCTCCTCCCCGCTCGTGCTCTCTCTCGCTCTCTCTCAATAAATAAATATATTTTAAAAAATTTAAAAAGTACCTACAGCTTGGACAATCCAAGGAAACTTTTGAAGTGGCTCATTAGTTGTTAAATTAGGGAATGTGACAATGCATGTTCTGTGGGAGAATTGATATAATATATGGATTTACTCAGTGGTTTGAAAATCAGATTAAATATTGCCCCTACAAAAATGTGTTATATTGAAACTTCCAGGAAAACAATAAATACCAAGTTTGAACATGTTCAAAGGATTTTTAAACTCTCTGCCTATATATAGTTCATTTGGAAACTTTGAGTCTGTATATATGAATGTGCTGCTAAAAAGTAGAATCCACATGCGTGCGTGGCTCAGGCAGTTGGTTTTGGCTCAGGTCATGATCTAGGGGTCATGGAATTGATCTCCATGCTCAGCGGGGAGTCTTCTTCTCTCCCTCTCCCTTTCTCTCTCCTCCACCCTGCTCACACACTCTGTCTCTAAAGTAAATCTTTAAAAAAAAAGTAGAATCAGAGTTATACCAGAAGTTGCCCATTTTTAAAAACAGGCATTCTGTTGATGAGCAAAATGCCCATCGCAGAGTTAGCTGAGACTGCCTAACAGGAATTTTGTCATTCTCTGTGAGTTTTTAATCCTTTTGTCTCACATCATGAGATTTCTTGTTGGTTTGCTCCCCTGTCACTTCTGGAAGTCTCTAGAAGGGTCTAGTAGACTGAAGAGCTTGCCATTGAGTCCCAAATCGACTCAGTGCTGGAGAGATGGAAAGAGATGAAGCGGAATCGGGGTATACGTGACCTGAGTGTATCCGAGCTCCACCGGAGACACCACTGGCCTCTGGAGGAGGGCGAAGGGCCTTGTCATCACCCCCTCCCCACCGGGCCGCCTTACCACCCCCTTGTGTCACTGTCTTCCCCACGGTCCCCTTCTGTCTGTCTTGTCTGACATGAAAGATGGTTCTGTTCTGAGCTCTTTGGAGACCCATCAAAAGCTGAGTCTCAGTAATGTGATGACATGAAGGCTCATTGGCCACGAGATGCTATTGGCCCAGTAGAACATAAACAGCCCATGTCCAAGCCAGTGTGGTGCTGAGTGAGGGATTCGGCCATTAGGGCCTCGCATGGACTTGGTGAGGGCTCAGGGTGATTAAATTCTCTACAGTGTGTCCAAACATAGTGGATTTCCTCAATGCCCAGTTGCACGCCAGAACATTCTTTGCTGGAACATGGTCAGTCCAAAAAGGACTTCTGTTCCCATTGATATTCAAAGATAGCAAGATGACTCATATTGTTCACTTCCCTTCCCCTAGCACAAATATAGCCAGCCTTATCTGTCCCATTTCCCATCACTGCTATTGGGAGATGGTTGGGGGAAAAAAGTTCTCTACTTTGTTCTGCTTCAGGCCTGGCTAGTAAGAGTCAAACCCTTATTTCAAGAGAAGAGTGGAACATGTTTACCTTTTTTGTTTGTTTTTTAAGCAAAGATTTTGGCAAATAAATATGAAATTGTATGTCCTGTTTTTCTCTCAACTTCCCTGCCTTCTTTCCATGGCTTCTGGATTTAGCATACTTTATATTTTAGTCTGTAATCCATACAGTTTTAGTTTTGTCAGTGAAATGCCTTTTCTTTTTCCTGAAATAAAGATGCTTGCAGTGAGGTCAGGTAGCTGTGAGGTGAGGAGGGAAGGGAGCTCTCCCAGGCTGTGCTGACAAGCCTCTTGGTGGCCCAGCACTTTGGGTGGGTCCCTGAAGGTTAGCTTGACATTTTAATGCCTATACTTTTTTTTCTAGAAAGCATTAGTTTTATGGTTTGCGATACTCTCCCTTGCCCCCCTGGATTTAGTGCTCTGTCCTAGATTAGTTCATAATAAAAGGTTAGGTTCTCACTAGCCAAATAATGAGATGTCTTATCTTGCTGCTTTTCTGAGTAAGTTATCCCTTCTTCATGGGGCAGAGAGGAGAAAATGCCTTCTAGACAACACTGAGCCAACACCAACTGCTGCACGATTCCTTGGGGTTAGGGGCAGTGGACAGCAGAGACTCTGGGAATGAATCTTCAAGGCAACTAGGACTCTCGTTGATTACCAGGGGAACTTTCTTTGTCTTGTTTCCACCTGCCCCTTATCAGATAACGTACCCTCTTGAGGGCTGTGAATGATCATAATGGTGGGTGGAGCTGGAGGTACGGGAGGTGGCAGAGGTAGAGGAGGTGGGTGTCCTGATGGTGCAGGGGATGATGGTGAGGGAGGTGGCAGAGGGGAAAGGTGTGATGCCAATGACAATAATGACAACATTATGGGAACCACCACCAACCTATACTGAGTGTTTACCATGTGCCAACACCATTCTAGGAGCCTTACAACTCAAGTAGCCTTCACAGTAACCTTTACTCTGAGAGAGGTCCCAGTAATGCCCTTGTGTGACAGATTCCGAGGCACAAGTAGATGAAGGGACGTGTCTGTCCCACAGCCAGGAAGTGTGAAGGCCGGGGTTTGGCAGATGAAGCCTGACCCGAGCTCGTGTGACCCAACCTCGCTGTCAAAACCTTGGCGGGAACAGGGGAGAAGCAGCTTTAATCTGTCTTTGTATCTTCAGTGCCCAACTCAGCAATGCTCATCAGGCAGTGGGTTCTTATATAAGTTCATTGTTAGGTGCCTCTGGGTTGGACATCATGGTGTCCGTTACTCTGGAGGATCGTGTAGGCAAAGACCCACTAGTTCGAAGCTTATGCTGTGGGCTGTATATTTTGACTAACAGTTTGAGGATTCACATGCCTTTTTCTTTCCTTATTCCTGGGGACTTGCCTCTGTCGCCTTTAAGTCTGTGGTGCGCATTATTTAACTGTTTTTGGAGAAGAGCAACTAAGAAGGCTGGCATGTGCTGTGTCGTGTCTACACAAAGTTTGGAAGTTGCTGAAATGACTTGTAAAGTAAGAAAAGATCTACAGCTGAGTTTGTACTGTTTGGCCTCCAGTGGTTCCTCCATCCTTGATAACTTCACGGGGGGGGGGGGGGGGGGGGG
>NW_027397075.1:45648394-45701753 GCF_003265705.2 Callorhinus ursinus
GGGGGGGGGGGGGGGGGGGGGGGGGGGGGGGGGGGGGGGGGGGGCGCTCCCAGAGTAGGGGCAGTATGCCGAGGCCACGCTGGCTTTGCGGACTCTTATGATACTTCTGCCCTGGCTGGGCCAGGAGGATGGAAATGACTCAGCGGAGCCTCTGGTCTGCTCGGACACTGACGAGCTGCCATATGAATTCCCTTCCGTTGAAGCTGGTTCTGTATTCTCAAAGAATTGACACACAGGCGATCTCATTTAATAGTCAAGATATTTTTAGTGAAAGGTTTTTCACTCTAAATACGACTGTTGTGATGAGCACAGGGTGATGTATGGAAGTGTTGAATCTCTGTATTGTACACCTGAACTATACTGTATGTTAACTAACTGGAATTTAAATACGAACTTAAAAAAAAAAAAAAAAGGCGGGGGGCAAAGAAAAGCTGAGAAGCAGCCTAGTTATCCTGGAGAAGACCCCAAACACTGAATTGATAGTATTTCTGAAAATGGGTGTGAGGGGTAGAGATAAAAACAGAAAGACCAGCTGAATAAAAAATCAACCAACCAACCAACCAAACCAACATGACTGTGTTCAGAGATTGTACTTTGATGTTTTCAAGTTTTACCCATCAATTATCTCACTTGATAATGACCACGATTCTGTGAGGTGGCAGGATAGGTATGATTGTTCTCAGTTCATTACTATTAATAATAATGGGTAGTCTTTTTTAAGAACTCAGCATGTGCCAGACACTGCTAAATGCCTTATCTGCCTTTCATTGTTGGATCCCATGAGGTGGGTACTACTGGTCACCCACCCTTCTTGCTGAGGAAGTGTTGCTAACCTGGGCAAGGCCACGCTGTTGCTGGAGGAAAGCATCACTATTCTTACTTTACAAATGAAGAAACTAAGACCCAGAGATGTCTTAAATCCTCCCACGGAGTCCTGGTGGAGTTGAGAGTACCAGTCCGGTATAAGTAACTGCAGCCTCTGGGTTTTCTCGAACGGACGGGTGTGTATTTAAAGTATCACACCAGTATCAGTGGCACATGACAACCAGATTCTCCAGGTGCTGGTAGCAGGCCTTTGATTGGGAAACCCTAGAGGGGCCAAGCCCTTGGCTTTCTCTTGTACCTACAAATGGGCAGTGAGCAAAAGCTTCGCAGATGAGGGAATGAGGAAGGACCCAGGGGCAGCTTCTCATCTCAGGATCTTGTGCTTTTTCTCTTTTCTTGCAGAAGGTGGAAGTGCCCATGATGCTGCGGCTCCTCAGGGAGCAAAGGATGTTCATGATCCAGACCATCGCTCAGTACAAGTTTGTCTACCAAGTCCTCATCCAGTTCCTCCAAAACTCCAGACTCATTTAAACCCCCCACCCCAGCTACTGGAAGAGGGACCCAGCTCCATCTTGCCGATGGGGAGGCACCTCCAGACAACATCTGCTCCCCCAGCAGGGCGTGGATGGCCAGAGCAGGCAGGTCATGGGCTCCCTGAAGACAGGAGCCAAGATTATTCACAAACATCATATATTATTTTATATGAGATAATTTATTTTTTTTCCCCTTTTGGATAACTTCTGTGAATCATTGTAATTCAGTTTTCACAATAATATAGTACTTTTCATTTGAACCGTATTTTGACTGATCTGCATTGTAAATATGTCAGTAGGGAAGATTGCCCGGTGGATCGTTTGGGGGACAGAGGCATAAAGGGAACACATCTCTAGTGAAGTTGCAGCCAGATTAGTAACCGACCCTGAAATTCATCAGCCTGATCGCTCACGTCCAAATCTAAGATGGCAAGAAAATGAATTCATTCTAAAATAAAAGGATAAGGGCCAAGGCCCTTCCCTGAAGGAAAAAAAACAAAACCAAACCCACTATTCTCTTCTATTTGGGGGCTCCCGAGCCTTGATGGCCTCCCTTCTTCCTTTCTGCCCTCACCCTCAGCAGCTCAAGGTAAAGACAGGAACAGCTAGAGGAAATGCTGCCTATCACCCAGGCTGAGCCAGGAGCTCTGTATTGTACCTTTCTCAACACTCCTTCCTTTGGACTCCGGAGCCTCTGTTGCCTGCCGGGCACTGCACCCTTGACATTTGCTACTTACCGCTCCCTGTTTGCTCAGTGGGCCCCCGTCTGGTGGTCTTTGGGGCTCCGGGCCAGGCCATCTGTGCAGCTAGGCCTCCTGCCTGATTAAGAGAGGATAATGGACCCGAGTGGGAAGAGAAAGGAGCCGGGCAGGCCCTTGATACCGTTTCTTATTTAAATAGGATGTGTGTGCTGGGTGGGGGCCTGAAGGTCGAGGTGCTGGGTACATTCTGTCTTTCCATCAGTCACCGGGTCATTGGAAAAGCTGTAAAGGGAACAGTTGGGAAAGCTGATTGACGGGGGCTGTTTGGCACTCAGGTGGCGGGGCCCTGGCCAGGAAGCGCACGGAGTACGAGCCCCCCTCCCCGCTGTGCAGCTCTCACTGCACGCTTTGGCCTGCAAGAGCAGACCTAAGCCCACTCAGGACCCTGTCATCCACATTTTGGCCACTGGATGCAAGGTGCAGGGATTTGTCATGCACGAAGCCCTTCACTGCTTCCCTGTTCTCCGTGCGCCGCCCCTCCCCCCCCCTTCTGGGCACTTGGCAGCTTCTGTGTCTCTTCCTGAACCTACGCTGGTCATTGTCCTCAACTTCTTAAGGTCAGTACACAGTAAATCATATTCCACACGATTTTCCTCTGGCTGAATTTTAGGGACTTTGCCTCTCTCTTGTCTAGTTCTTCTTGAAGGCAGCTTTTAAACTGTGGTTTTGTTCTTAGAATTGACATTTGTGGGTGTCCCCTTATGTAAGCCTTCCTCCGCTGCTGCCCTTTTTGTTTTGTTTTGTTTTTGCTGAGCTGAAAATGTTAAGAATGGCATCAGGTCAGCCAGAAAGAGCGAGCCTGTGTGACATCCAGTTACCACACAGCCACAGAGGGGTGTGGAAGCAGATTCCCAGTGAACTACTTTGGAATGGGAATCCACTCAGTTTCACATCTGGCCAGGGGTTGTGGTGGCGGTTCTCTCATTTAGACTCAGAGTATCTGGTGAGGAAGGGCCTCCTCTCTTCTACTCTGAAGTCTGAAGAAACAGTCAAGGAGGGTAACTTCAATTAAGCTCTCGAGATCGTGGAATTTGGGTGTGTGTTCTTGAAAAGAAAACCATGAGTATGACCTATACTTTCAATGGCATCACCAGAAGATGCCCAGAACTTAGATCATCGACAGGCAAAGAGGTATCGGTTTTCTTTCCTCAGACACTTTTCCACCCTTGGGATAGTCTGCCGTTCGGGATGTTTTCACAGTTGGTCTGCAGTTACTGGCTTATCTGATGAACAACATCAGTATTTCTCTTTCATCTCTTAGGCCCCAACGTGGCCACTGGGAAAATCGAGTCTCACATGGGCAGCATGTAGAGCCGCTGTCTCCTTGAGCTCATCACACGCGCACTTCGTTTCAGCCTGTCCGCTGTTGTCGCTTTGTGCTACAGGAAAGGTGGTTCGTGCACACAATGCAGGGAAGAAGTAGCTTTGCTGTCCAATTGCCTAGCCAAAGTTGCTGTCGAAACCCAAAGGAAACCACTTAAAAGTTACTCCACATCTTTCATTTTTAAAAACAAATGTTTTCAGTTCTGTCGCGCATTCTGCGTTCCTTTTCCTCGTCTCCAGCGAACGCCAGCACGTGCTTGTGAGGTTAGCAGCAGGCGTCAAACGTCCTTCTAGTGGCATCTGTGTAATAATCACCCAGAGATGCTTTATATCTGGGAAGCAAGCCAAGGAATAAACCTTGAAGCAAAGTGTATTAAATTGGTTATCTAGTTAGAGCTTTTGGGATGAGCTCCTGATGATGTATCAAGTCTAAAGCTGGAACTGTCGGGGTCTATTTTTTTTTCCTGTTTGGATTTGAAGAGAGAAAATTAAAACGGGTGGCGGGGAGAGATACCATCTCGCAGCAAAGCCATTCAACACTTTGGGGCCTCTGGTTTGGAAGTTCTCCAGTTGACATGTTTTGTTTCTTTGATCTGCACTCATTCGGGCACAGGGACCCAGCGTTTGTCCTTGTTTACCGTGGTCCCTGGATGGCGGGGGCTGAGTCTGATGTCTTCATCCTTGAGCAGAGCTGAGCCTGCTGACGAAGCTGAGCCGTGGCTTGCTGAGATTATTGGCTCCCTTGGGCTCTAAGGAGACACCACCTTTGGTAGCATTTTCGTTTACACACAGCTCTTTCCATGGATAGGAGGTAAAGGAGGATTTGGCGGCATTAGAGAGGGATGCCAAATGTTGATTTCCTTACAGAGAGGAAAGGAATGAGCTGCTCCTCTCAGTGGGTGGGGAACAGTAAGATGGGGAAGGAGGAAAACATCTCCACATGGAATATTTTGAGCACTGTGCTTCCAAGGAGCTTAAATGGAGAGAATTTTACTTTTACAAACTTTGTGATTCTAGATTTAGGTTAAGAAGAAGAATTATGATTTATCTATGATTTATTTCTTTTTTCTATGATTTTTTTTCTATGATGTATCTCTCATTGCTTGCGTGAGACTCACGTGGCCCTCTTTGGCCCCTTCTTCCACCAGCCTGGTCAGAGGGGCTCTGTGGGCCCTGTCGAAAGGGTTCCTGTGGGACCTGACCACCGGTTTCCCTAATACTCATTCATCCTTTATCCTGTCTACTCTTAGCTTCTGAGGTTCAGTTTTAAACTCCAGGGGGTTCAGGAGGTGAGCATTTTTATCCAGCTGCCTACTTCTCTCACCTTTCCAGCTTAATTACAGGTTGACCATAGGAAATTGACAATAGCTGGACCATTGTTTGTTACAGTGACAGAAAATTCACATGAATGAACCTAATCTATACAATATTTTTCTTCCCCCTGATATAGTAGGGTCCCCCCACACACCACACGTCATTTCTCCACACAAGTGCTAACAAACATGAAAGCATGTGAAATGAGCAGCCTGGCCTTGCTGTAACGAGCTTTGCACTCAGTACGTGGGTCAGCTCCTGGGGCTGGGAAGTCGCTCTGTGCGGAGATGTCAGTACACCTAGACGTTAGCATGTTCTCATGGGCAGGCTTGGCCGTCAGGCATGGCACTGTGGGGTTTTCGGCGGCCATCTTTTTTTTTTTTTTTTTTTTGGTGTACCATCTGTGTTAGCCGAGCTTAGCCCAGTGCTTAGGGCACATGGGGTGCAGGCCTGAAGGTGCCCTCAGCCAGAAAGCAGATGTGCTTTCAGATCTCATTCCTCCACTTCCAGTGACGTGTTTGGTGGTGAAAGCAGGTACAGCTATTGACTTTCTCTTTAGGGAGATGTGACCATCACTTTGAGGTGGGGGTAGTTGGTCCAGGGAGCTGAGACACAAGGGGTGGGACTGGGTCAGACCCACATTACTGTTAATCTCTTCCTCCATTTTGGCAATAACTGTTGGGGTCCTAGAGGAGGGAATTTCCGGAAGTACCAAGGAATCACTGTTGGGATCTTTAGGCAGCCCTGTGTGGGCAATTCTGCTTCCTCACATTTTACCGAAGACTCTTCTGCTGCTCTGTTTCATTGTATTCCTATGTATTTTATCAGCTGCCCATCAGGCTCGAATTCAGTGATTTCTTTTTGTGAACAAAGTAACCACTCATCCAGTACTGCTTCCAGATGGAGAAATTTGGGTTTTCCATAGACCCTGCACAAATTTTCCAGTGGCCTACAGCATTGCGGATGACAAATTAGTTGGCCCTATAGGATGGAAATAATCTTAGTTGGCCCTATAGGGTGGAAATCTCTAAGATGTTAAATTATGTTTGAAACTTCCCTTGGATCCCGTGCAAGAAAACCGACTGGCTCTTGTCTTTGCCTCAGCTCCTGAGACATCTGGGGGCAAAAGACCTTAGTGATGCAGTCTTTGAAAGTAACAGCAACATGCCTGGGAGAGATTGAGGGTATAGCCAATCAAATCTTCCCATCCAAATGTGTTGCCCCAGAAGTCACTGTAATTCATGGATCCCATAAAACACAACAGCCAGCTTGCCTAATATGCAACCTTTATCCTGTCTGAGCTCACATTTTGCATTTGGGTTATGAACTGAGGTGGGCGAGCATTTGTATTCTGACTACCTTTCTTATCTCTCAGCTTAGTACAGCTGCATTTTCTGCAAGGTCAAACTAAAAATGTTCCCTGTTAAAATGTCTGTGATCCTGGCATATTGAGTATCTGGCATCCATCGATTGCATAAGACCGGATAGTTTATTGTTGTTTGGTGCAGTGAAGTGGGAGGATGTGCATCAGTTCCTACTGTGCAGAGCTTCGCTCAGCCCTTCTATTTTAAAAATAAATTCAAGGACATTTTGTTACAAGGCAGGAGGGCGAGAGCTGATGTGCAGCCTGGCCATGACGAGCATCTGCGTAGAAAGTCCCTTTTTCTTCTGCGGTGCTTGGGGCCATCAGGATCGTTCTTTCCCAAAGATGCCAATAAGCTTGCCCAGGGAAGTTATAAACGGGAAGAGGAAGAGGGAGGGCATTTTAGAGTAGCCCTGGAGTTGCTATCAAAAACATGTATTGATTCACAGATAATTTTCTGAGCTCTGGAACATCTCATGCTTTCTGCTTCCCTCTCCGTAAGGCCAGAGGGATGGAAAGGACGTGGCGGCAGCCCAAGGAAAGCCCGGGCTGCAGGGTTGGGGTCTGTCTCAACCCTGGCTCACGGTTTTCAACGGGCCTCAGCGCTGTGGTAGAGCTGGCTGGAGGTCGGGGATTCGGGTGTGTGCCTGGGCGTGCCGCCGCCCCTCGCCTGCTGGCATCTTCGCCTTTCCTGGCGGCCTTGATAGCAGGGGGTCCTGCCCACCCCCCTGGCCCCCGGCGTCCGCAGCCACAGCTCCTGCGCATCGCCCTTCCCTCCCGCCGCCCCAGGCCAGTTGCTGATGGCGTTCCCGTTGATGGCGCATCGTGGTTATAATTGGGGTGCAGAAACGGGGAGGACGTCAGTACAGCAACCGACCACAGTCGTTCCTTGTCTCACTGAAGGGCACGGGCAGGACTGTTTTGTGACATCACTGTCTTCATCCCAAGAGCACCTCGCTTGCTCAGGGCTCTGCTGACCTCTCCTTGTTTTACATTTGCTTTATGGCTCCGCTCTTCCTTGTCTTTCCTTTCCCTACCCTAGTTCAGTCTTGTCATGGAGAATCACTCTCTCAAGCCGCTCTAAATTACATAATTAGGAAATCTAATTTTAATTTTTAAAAGCTTATAGAGTTTGAAGGAACAAGATCTGGCGAATGGAAAGAACCAGAAAGAATGAAAAATAGTGGGGCATCTGGGTGGCTAAGTCAGTTAAGCGTCTGCCTTCGGCTCAGGTCATGATCCCAGGGTCCAGGGATCGAGTCCCGTGTTGGGCTCCCTGCTCCGCGGGAAGGCTGCTTCTCCCTCTGCCTCTGCCCCCTCACCCCACTCGTGCTCTCCCTCTCAAATAAAAATCTTAAAAAAGAATGGAAAATTGTCAGCAACCAAGAAGCTGCCCTTTGCCCGTTTTCCCCTTGGTGGTGGTAGATAGACATTGTCACTCCTCGGTACTGGAGGAAATGATGGATTTGATGATCAGTCCCGTTTGAAACAATGATGGTTAGCAGTAGGTACTTTCTATTTCTTTCGGTGAACTTCCATGCATTCCCAGTGGCTGCATTTGGCAGGGTGACTTGGGTCAGATTCATTTGTATTGAGCTTCCTCCTCCTGACCTGTTCCCTGGGGCATGGCCTCTTCACCTGGCCGGGATGGCACAGCAGGGAAAGGGCGGGGCGCGAGCCGGGAGCTGGGACAGGTCGTATGGTGGCCAGTTCTGGGTTGTCCACCGGGAGGGGCGGGAGAAGCTGTTCGGCCACTGTGTACCTTGCCCTGTTGTTTCTCCCCAACCTCCTCCTCCTGGGAAACCCTGATGCCTTCTCACCTGACCACCGGTTTCCAGGAGAAAGCTGAAAAGAGTGGATTGGAGTCTTTTTGCGCCATGGGGGTGGAACCGTTTTTGCTAAAATCTCAGGAATCCTGCTTTGAGTCAGGATAGCTCTCAGAGCAGGGGTGCCTGGTGTTCTCTGCATTTCTCAGGGGCCTCCCACCTCCCTCAGCCACAGTGTTAGCTAATAGCCACCTTCCCCAGGGAGCTGAAAGCTGTAATTCAGAGCCTTTGTTTTTTTTTTCAGCGTGAACATTGTAAAACGTTACTGCCATTTCCTTTGGCTAAACTTTCTTGCCAGTTCGGAATCTTAAAAATCTGTTAACCATATACCTTTTTAAAAGTAAGGTTACTCTTCATCAGAGATGATTTCCTGTGTCTGTCCTTTGTTCCTTCGATAGCTGACATGCTTAAGGATTCTTAAATGGGAAAATGGAAACAGTTTACATATGCAGATGACTCTTTAAACATATAACCTTATATAAATCGTGTTACATCAAATAACAGGCCTAGTTTGTTTCACTGGACTTCTTGTTGTGTTACTTAACTCAGTATTTTGATGCTTTCCTTGTCTGTTTTATAAAACGTGAATTGTATCATTCAAAACAATTGACATTTCATAGGTTTCCTTTTGAAACAATGTGCAGCCAAGTCCCCAGCTTAGACACCAGTTTGTTCTTAAGGTTCTTGGGTCAGCCCACAGAAGCCTTTGGACTTCTAACAGAGCTGAAATGTAAGGATGGGTCAGCCCAGTGTGGTGGGCTGTTGTGAGCTGACCTGGAAATGTAACCGGTTGCCTAGGATGTTGTTGCTGTGAGTTACGCATTCCAGGGTGGGACTGGGGATCCTGACAACACCTCTATTCTCCCTCCGTTGCTGCTTGCTACCTTGCAAGATGCAAGTCCAGTCTCTTTACTACAAAACGGGGATTGTAAGGGGAGAGAGGGAGTGAGAAGTTTATAGGACATTCCCTATGTCAGGGAGTGATTTATTAATATTCATGGCAACTTTAATTTGGTATAGACTCCCTCTCAATAATATTCAAAGCCTTAAATAAAACTATGCATGCTATTCTATGTGCTTTTTTTATATCAGTAAATAAGCTTATGCTTGCCAGTTTTAGACACAATTATGAGGTGTGTAAAACTGACTTTTGACAGTATTTTTTGCACTGTTTCCTATCTGTTTTTATAAAGTCTTTAGATAATGGTCCCAGTTGCGTATTGTTTGTTCTCATCGCCCTTGTCATTGCTGTAAAATGTTTCATACGTGCCTTTACAAATGTGAGATCTTTATTCTTTTTTGTAAAAGATACCTATTGACTTCCATATGCAATAAACCTTTTTTTTTTTTTTTCCAGAGAAAACAGTTGAATCTCCTTTCTTCTGTGCCATACATGTTTGCATTAGATGAAAGCACCTACCTCCTTTACTTTTAAGGATTTTCACAGGCAAAAGTGCCTGGTAAAATCTGCTTTTTCACTATTTTAAAGCCCGTTTATTTCTACCCACTTATTTCTGTATAACTCGATCATACTGAAGAATTAGTTTGAAATTTCCAAAGTTGTGTCATGGTTATTAAAAAAAAAAAAACTAACTACCAAGGTCAATCACTTGGAGTGAAAAATACATAGAAAGGGATCTTTCCCACCAGTGCCGTGATAACCCTTATCAGATGCCAAGTCCCTTCCCCCAGCTGTCACTTCCTCAGACCCTGGACTGTCCACTTGGAAACAGCAGGCCCCAGGCTGCTCTGGGATACCCCCATCCTTGGTTTATCCTTCAGCAGCTCCTGTCTAGGTTTTAAGAAGGCGGCCCTGCCCATATTTTCAGCCCATCACCTGCCGGAGACATCCCCCGTGAAACCCCAGTGAACCCCTGGTGATGAGGGTGGACACTGTGTCTTCAAGGAGTAACAGGGCAATAGATCCACTTCTGTGTTAACCCATTTACCCTCCTGGACCTCCACAGGGAGTCTACCCACTGAGGTCCCAGCGTACTTCACACCACGTAAGTGAGAATCCCGTGAGCCACTCTGGGGTGAGAGGGAATGGGGAGCACATCGCATTAAACATAGAAATAATTCTGTGTATGTGTTGATGGGGGCAACAAAACAATTACAAAAATGGTAATACACAAAGTGCCGGTGGGAATGGGGAGAAGCAGAATGGAAAGAGAAAAGGTACATATGCTCATTTGTTTTCTCTTTCATGGACTAAGTACACGGACTTAGTTTATTTTCTTTGGATAACAGAAAAAAGTCTTATCGTATAATTTTGAGATAAACAGTAACCACCAGTAGCCTGGTTTATCTCCAGACTGTGAGCTGAGGAAGGAAATTTTTTAAGGGAGGTAAACCCAGAGAGCAAAACGTAAATATAAGGAAAACATACACGGACATGCAATGAAAGGACAAAAGCAGGATCAAATACTTCTATTTTGTGATTTTACATCTTGATAATAAATGGGAAAGCGTTATCTGACTTACCAGTTAACCATGATGGAAGAAGAGAGCTCATTCATAATAGCTGTAGAAAACATAAAATCTAGGAATGAAGATCAATGTGTCGGACCTATATAAACAAAGCCTAACCATTTTGAGGCAAAAGAGACAAATCAATAAACTCACCACATTCTTGGATAGAAAGACTTGCGTTATGGAGAGGTCAGTGCTCTATGTACCACTCACTCTAATGCAATTCTAATAAATACCGAACAGCACTTTTGGGGAGGAAGGAGGGAAAGGCCATGAGCAGGCTTGGCCAAACGATGCTCAAGGGCTATGGAGGGCTAAATGTGGGAGAATGGTCAGAACAAGTCAAGAGAACACAGAAGACTAGCTCTACTACTCAAAGTTTTGCAGTGCCACAATAATTGAGAATACAGAAATAAACCTAAATCTTAAGGGAACGATAATGGGACCATTTCTGATCAGCAGAGGAAAACAAATCAGTAAATGATGCTACTGTAGTGGCTAGCAATTTTGAAAATTAAAAATTTTAAAGAGTGCAATTGGATCTCTTCTTATTAAATGATTCCAGATAAAACAAAGACTTAAAAAATTATTTCTTCATTTAAAAATGAAAACATTTTCTTCATTTAATGATGAAAACTTTCTACAGCAAGTGTCATGAAAAATAAATGGTCAACCAGTGGAAGAAATATTTTCAGGACGTGGCAAAGAGCTAATACCCCAAAATACATTTTGAGCTCTTATAAATTATTATGAGAGGGGCGCCTGGGTGGCTCAGTCGGCTAAATACCCGACTCTCGATTTCAGTTCAGGTCATGATCTCAGGGTCCTGAGATGGAGCCCTGCAGTGAGCTCTGTGCTCAGTGGGGAGTCTGCTTAAGAGTCTCCCTCTTCCCATGCCCCTCCCCCCACTAATAAAATCTTTAATAATGAGACATGATTAGCAAGATAGGCAATGGCTGTGAATGTAGCATTTGTTTTCCTCTACCGTCGTAACACCACACTGTTTGAAGTTGTTTTGCCAATCTGTGTGAATTGTTTGCTCTGCATTTATTAATGAGATGGGGCACTTTCTCCTGTATTTAGGAATTCCTGTTTTTCTTCTGTGAGTCGATAAACACTCTATCTTCTTGGTACCTGAGGCAGATTTTTAAAAAAGGAAATGGGCCAAAATTAATCAAATTTTAAAAGTTTTCACTACTGGATCCTGAAATTCCACTTCTAGGAATCCAGCCCCCAAAATGCTGCCACCTGAGAGCAAATTTCTACATCGAAGACTGTGCCTTGTGGCACTGTTCAAAATAACAGCAACCCGGAAAAAGCACGTGTCCATAAAGAGAATGAGTAAATTATGACACATTCAGTGCAATGTTCTGACTCTGAAAAGGATGAAGCAAATCTGCAAATGCTGGAATGAAAAGAGGTCCATCTTGTTAAGTCAGAGATCACGAAATAATAGGTCAGTGGCCATTCGGCCTTTGTTTCTCTCATCTGTTTCCGTATGTACCTTACATGGGCGTGGGGGGAACTGGGACCACATCAGCACATGGTTTCCAGGGCTCACCTCTGGAGAATCGGACTGGAGAAGAAGAACAGCTTTTTTCCAGTATTATTTACATTTTTTGAGAAAATATTACTTTCCTAACATTTATAAAACCTACAGAGGGGGGGGGGGGGGGGGGGCGCGCTAAGCTGCTTTTAGGCTTAACTACAGAGTCAATTAGCATTCTTCAAACACTGAACTCCCTGGAGGCAGGATGCTCATCTCTCCGCTCTTGGAGAGAGATACAGAGTGTTTTGCACACAGTAGGTGTTCAAGAAGCATCTTATCGCACTTAACAAGAATGCATTCTGCCTGCTGAATCCCCCGTGTGTGCAGTTACCCGTGTGTGTGAGACACGCATGTACGTCTGAGATGTGTGCACGGGGGTGTGTGTCGATGAGGCCGGAAGGATAATGTACCGAATTGCAGCTGAGCTGCTTGCAGCTCATGAATATGGAGGAAAGCTCAAGTGTAAACTCCAGCAGGCTTTAATTATTACCAGTGGGGAAGTTCCTCTCTTTGGACTGCAGGAACCTCCTCCAGGAAACAGGGCGTCCCAGGGGGTGCAGGCGGGCTGGGTCGGGTCCTCTGCGGCGGTTGCTAGCAAACAGCGCCCAGGTTGCTGCCCTCCGGGCTGTGGGAAGCCGAATTCCTCCTGGCCACTCAGGGACAGATCAGTGTTTGCTCAATAACACAGAGTTGGTAAGGAAAAATTTTTTTTTTCCTTCTCCAGCTTACCCTGGAGGGCTTCCAAACAAGGAGAGTCCTGCATGAGAACAATCAACAGAATAAGGAATGGAAAGTCAGCTTTCAAGACAGATGGGGGGGGGGGGGGTGGAGCCAAGAAAGTGAAGCAAGGCACCTTTATGCATTAAAGGGATTTCAGATACTAGACCGAAGACTCAAAACAGCCGCATTCCCCTGCCAGGGTGGGGCACTCAGGTCACTTCATTGCACCTTCTTTCTTCCTCCAAGGTCACTGAGCCCTGAGAGCCAGTGTAGGCTGACCCCCGATGCAGAGCGGGGGTGATTGCCCCTCCTGGACCCAGCTCCCACCGCCACAGTGAGCTCCTCCCCACAGACAGAAGAAAAGACAAACTTCAAATACCGTTACCTTTTTTATTCTCTTTCATCATTCCAGTGTGTTCAGAACATTATAATAGGCATGAAGGGAAAAATAACCGCATTCTTTTAAAACTCAATCTGTCCAAAGTCTAGGATAACAAATGAAACCATGTCATTATCTCTTAGGGCAATGAAAGCATTCAGAAATTATTTTGGTACTAAGAGTAAAGATTAAGACCAAGTTCAGGTAAGCCATGTGTGAGGTTTAAGGGCGTGTAGGTGTTTTCATTCCAGCGATTTTACAGAAATGCAGGAGTCATGTGTACACCTGGAAATATTCAAATTCTTGAAGGCTTCTGCACTAGCATTTAAATAAAAACAAACGTGTTGGCGTAGTTTCAGTGGCTTTCAATTTCCTGTTTGATCTCAGAAATGTATGGATGATCTTTGCCGTGAGCCACTTCCATGATGGCGATAGCCTAGGAGAGAAAGAGACAAGTGAAGAGTTGAGAGCCTGGAGGCAGCCCCCTTCGACCGCACCCCGGGCCAACGTAACCCCAGCCAAGACTGCTCCGCTTCAAGGCACAGGACAAATTAGAGCCCCGTTCTCCTCCAGAGCCTAGCTTTTTTTCTTTTTAAGTAGACAAGGTTATCTGCTAACCAACTAGTCATCCAGTCTGTACCACTAAATAAAACATTATTCTACTCTAGCTGAAGAAATGATAGAGAAATTGGTTTCATGACATCCCAGAGACTGCAGTAAGAAATGCTTTAGGGATAGAATTATTTGGCTGTGCTCAACCAAGTAAACAGGTGGTGCTGGAACAGAGAACTTCACACCAAACCTATTCTGATTTTAGTTTACACCACTAATCCGTAAGACATGATGAAACCG
Source organism: Callorhinus ursinus (assembly GCF_003265705.2). Classification (NCBI taxonomy): domain Eukaryota; kingdom Metazoa; phylum Chordata; class Mammalia; order Carnivora; family Otariidae; genus Callorhinus; species Callorhinus ursinus. Next base: position 45,662,312 of record NW_027397075.1, read on the forward strand.
TCCTTCCCCTTCAAAAAGCACGTGTTTTCCTTGTAATGCATATTCTTAAAAAAAAAACTTAAAAGTAGTTGCAGGTTTCCTGTGAGGAAGCTGGAGAGAACATATTTATAATAAGGCTTCTTCACAACTGGGCAATATAAAGTGGAAGAGTTGCCACGGGCTCCATCATTTCCTCGCTGTGTGACCTTGGGCAACTTGCTTAACTAGTCTGTGCCTCATTTTCCTCATCTGCAAAACAGGAATGAGGCCTACCTCTCAGAGTTGTTAGTACACAAAGTGTTTAGAATAGGGTCTGACATATAGGAAGCATATCCCAAATGTTACCTGCACAAGTTTATTTTTGCTTTTTTGTATTCAACTATATTACTTACAGATAGAAAAATTATTTCCACTCTCCAAACAGGGAAGTTTTGATGGCCTGTGACTCTGATGGACAATCCTTTCATTTATACCATTCACTTCATAGATCTCAAACCAACAGGAGGCAGGCCAAAGAACAGTGTGAGCCTTCAGGAACGTCCTGTTTCAAATGCCTCCCCTGCTCCGGCCCCTCTATGTACATCACTCCCGCTCCTTGCTCAGATCTCCTGTGTCCTTCGCTGATCTTGTACCTCATTACCTACCAGCACCTTGCAGCTGTGACCCAACTGGTCAGTTTTCCCTCAATTCACCAAAAGAGTAAATCTGTTGTCTGAGGAGGTAAATTCTATGGTTTAAAAACAGAAAAGTTTATACTGAGGTCACACTTGTGGCCTAGTCGGGCCCGGACCCTTCCATTTGGGATGTGGGACCTTATACCGTCTTCCCGAGTAGTCTACTAGGAAGAGACAGGGAATCTGGCCCTAACTTTCACAGACATTCTCTTATAGGACTCAACAGACTGTCTCAAAGATTATATTTCATCAACTGCTAACTTCTACATAAAGAACAACGAGAACCAATATTCAGGATGGTGATTCTGAGCTCCGATCAGGTACCAGGTCAGGGCCCTGCGCCATCGCCCACACAGGGCAGCTGTGGACACCGAGGGAGGCCAACACTGCCCAGTGGCCTGGTCTGCCCCGGGTGTGGGCCACAGCCTGGGCAATTGGAACGGACGCTTTCAACTCAGAAAGACCCCAGTCTGAAGGAAGGCCTCAGCCTGTAGGAATCTCAATTTTTCCATCAGGAAAATCTATCTCATTTTTGTAAGAAATTAAAAGAAAAAACACACATGAAGGTCCTGGTATGTAACTGGTACTGGATGAACAGTGAAGATGGTTGTTAAGTACATTTTAGAAACTCCAACTGCATAATTATAATCCGAAGGACAGACAAATGGAAGATTCCCTCACCACGGTCTCCTGACCCACCCCGTGGCCTCTGTCCACTTCCAGGGCTTCACCTGGGATGGGGGCGGTACCCCCTTTTCCCCAGTCATGGGCTGTGCCCAGAAGGGCAGCCAGCCCCTCTCGATGGGCGCACCCCTTCCTGTGGGAGGGCCTGGGTGCAGACAAGGCAAAGGCTCAATCACTTGCCCTACTCTGACCTGCCCAGTCTGCCCCCTCCCACCTCTCTGACCAGAGGTGGCTCAAGAGCCGGTCAAGTCTCTAGGACTTCAGTCACTCGGTGCTATCAGGTGGGAAGGCAGGGGACGAAGGAAAAAGGGGCCATGGGGTGCCGGGCCCCCCAGCCCCACACTGCAGACATACCTTCTTCAGGGCTTTCTCTCCAGCAGCTTTGTCTTCCAGGCCCATGTACAGCCTCCCCAGCTTCAGCCACATGGAGGCCACGTTGAGGGAGTACAGAGGGTAGTGCTTGCTGCAGCAAGAGAGAAGGTAACAGGCCACTTGACAAAAGCTCCCAAGCAGCCTGCAGACCAGGCACAGCGAGCCCATGGCTGCTGAGCCCACGGCCCACTCCCCACCGCAGCCAGACTCCTCCGAGCCCTAGCAGGTGCGGGGGGGCAAGTGTGGATGGCTCGACCCTAAGCATCCCAGAGGCTCTTCCTTTCACGCAGTTTGTGTGTTTCTGAAAAACTACAGAAAAACTGCAGGGGAAATCCTACACAAAAACATCGATAAACACGACATCCAATCCCAGTCCCAGATTCTTGTTTTGGTGTACCCAGAGCAGAGCACTGGGAAAACATCTTTTAAAATGAAGCCCCTATTTATGAAAACACCAGGCTCATCCCCTCATATTAAAAAGACAGTACATCTAAACATCCACACACCCGTGTGTCTCAAGACCCCAGCTTTCTGTCACACTCTATGGTATCAGTTGGTTTAGCAAAGCTCCCAGCTCTCTGAAGTCAGGAGAACACCTTCTCCTTAGGTAAGCTTTCTGTTGTCCAGGAGAGGGCTTTATATACAGCAGGTGTTCTCTCTCCGGTTTTCACAAGGCTGATGGCTAGGGCCTGCCAGGGAAAGAGACCAGGAGACAGCTCACGGGTGAGAGCGGATGTGGGGAGAGAGAATGCGTGTGTGGGTAGGTGTTGATTTACAGACTGGTTTGTACTGCTCTACCCTCAAAAACCATCTAGAAGAGGCACATTCTAGCTGTATTCCTGGGCAGGCAGCATCATGCTGCTTAGAAGAAGCCACGGCCCCCGGGGCCCCACAGAAGGCCAGAGCTGGCCTCCAGGAGAGCTCAGCAAGCTAAGGAAGGGTCCAGGAGAGCAAGGCCCTGCTGGGAGAGGGACCACAAAGCTAAGATGATCTCATTCTTTGTCTCTCTCATCCCTTCCCTCCAGATCTCACAGAGGGCAGTCTGCATAAGACCAGAGGCTTCTCTCACCCACCCCAGGAAGAAGACAGGCTTTGAGAGCCTCTGATGTAGCAAATTATTTCCAAGAGCAGATTTTAGGAGTTGGCTTCCCTTGAGCGCCCCCTGATGGCTAATCCGGGCAAGGCAGGGTAAGTGGAAGGCCTGGAAATCCAGAAGGGACACAAACTTTACAGTCCCCAACCTTAGAACAGGAGGGAGTACTGAGGGCTTCTCAAATCCATGAGAGACACCTGGGGTGCTTCTGGGGGCACAGGGATCTCAGGTCTAATGCCCAGAGATTCTGGGCCACTTGGGTCTTAGGGAGACCCTGTAAATGTACAATGTGAATGTGTTTAACAAGGGCCCCACTGATAAGATCTAGGTCATCCCAGCTCTGAAATGGCTAATCAGAGCCGGAGGACACTGCCACAGCCTCCATCTGTCACACACTTTAAGGTTTAAAAACCCTCTCGACAGGAAACTTCCCCGGGGCTGATATCCATTATTACCGTAAGTTAAAATCCAACTTGCTTTATTCAGAGCTAGGGGTGGGAGGTGGGGGATAATGGATAACCAGAGCCAACACAATGGTCCTAGCATGTCCCCATTTGCAAATTGGGCTGCAATTTCCAAAAGCACAAAAAGGGGATGGTGTGACTAACGATGGAAAAGCAGGGATATGAGACCACCACTTACCAATGAATAAGTGTATTTAACTTGGAAGGCATGGACAGAAAACAAACATGATGGTGGCTTCTTAATACTGATGGGAATTAACTACTTTGGCTACAGCACCCTGGACAGGTCCTGGCAGGGCTCTTGCCCCGCACCCCCTTCATAACCTCAGCCTGCCTCCACAGGTGTCTCTCCCAAACGGCAGAGGGAACAGCAGCCTGCACCTGTGCCTCCAGGTGTGGCTGCAGAATGGGAAAGCTGTTCTAGGCATGTTCCAACACAGGACAGTCAGAAAACAAAAACAGCATTCCAAATCACCAAATTCCAGTTCCTGCTAAGATCATGAGAACAGCCATTGCAATCACCTGTAGGGCTTAATGATTTTTTGTCCGTATCGGAGGGCTCCTTCCCAGTCCTGCATGTACAGGCAGACGCCCATGGCCTGGTACATCATGTGCAGCATGTACACGTTGCTGTCCTCAAACACGGAGCCCATCTTCTCCTGGCTGAGCTCGCAGATCTCCAGCAGCTCACTAGGGGGTGCTCTGGAGTCAAGGGAACCACAGGCTCTGGTGACTTGGGAGACTGCCCAAGGTTGGGTTCAAGGAATTATTCCATCCACTCTGCCCCTACCATCACCCTCTGAAAAAGTAAATTACAGAAAGCCAAGCAAAAGTGAAAGGAAAATATTTTTTCTTCAAGAATATTTTTCTTAAAGAAACAAACTTCGGGAAAAACTGAAGACCTCAACTACTGAACAATTGAAAAATTTTAGCCACAGGGAACAGACCCTCGGTTCAGCTGTAAACAATATTTAGGATCACAAATCTTCAACCTCATTCACCCAAGCTCAGCACTTCAGTTGAAGCATTTTTAAGGAAGAAGTCCCCACTATGGGAAAGTTCTTTAAATTTTAGACTGAGGGGAAAAAAAAAATTGTGCCTCTCTCAATTTCCTCTGCTGCTTTTAGTTCTTCCCCCAGTGTAAATGTGATGCCTTTTCAACCTAAGAAAATGCTGTAATGTAGTGGTTAAGAATATGGATTATGGTAGTCAGCAGACCTGGGGCAAAAATCCTGGTGAGCTCTGTCCCTTGGGTACATTGCTTGCTATCTAAGCGTCTGTTCCCATCTGTTACACGGGGGTGGCAATAATAGGCAAAGCCCTCAGTACTGTGCTTGCCTAGAGTCCAACACCCAAGCAATGCGGGCCTTGAAGGAACTCTCCTTCATGGCTTTTGACCATAAAACTCTTCTACCACATCCAGCTGCTGACCACACTAGTGAAACAAGAAGTCAGATGAAATCAACACTACACAACGTGGATGCGGCTGACACAAAGTCACGGGCAGTCAGTTACTCTGTCCACATCTGCCAGGAGACATTCCTCCTTTCACGTTCAGAACCCTAGGCCCACCCTTCTTCCACTCCCTCCTCCCAGCTCTCCGGCACTTCCTGCAGGTGAGGGGCAGTAAACTTCTGGACAGTTGTAAAGGATATATTTGTAGTGCTTGGCCTTCCGGAACTCCTCGATGACGTTGCGTGCATATCTGACCATGTCACGGATAGTTTCTGCCTTTGGGGGATCACTGAGCTTCCGGATTTCCACCTTGGCCTTATCCTGAGGGAGATGTCCACAGGTGCAAGGTGTTACCTCCCACGGAAACTACACTGAGGGGGGAAACCTCTCAAATAGTCTACTTTCCCATGCAAAGATAGGGGCTTGCCCATTCTAAAGTTGCAAAAGAATGCAAGGAAATCAGGCACTGGATCTAAGAAATTCAGTACTCCAATACCTTTTTACAACAAACAAACAAAAGTATGAATTTTCTAGACAATCCTTATCTAGGCAGGACACTTAGAATATGTTTTCTATGGGCAGATCTGTGGGTTCACACATCTATGAATCAAGAGAACAGAATGAGAAGGGGGAGCATGGCCAAAAGAACATGGGTAATACCAGAGAAAATTTTCCATATTCTGATGAACAGGCTGGAAAGCCTGAAAATTACTTTCATGTGCTTTTCCCCTCCACTCTTTTCTGAGCAGCCATTTCTTTCCAAGAAACAGCAATTTGGCAAATCCTTCTCTTAACTGTATGGTGTAATGCAAATGTTTTCATCAGCTGTGAGGATCTGGGTTTGAACAGAGACCTGGTGTAACTTGATTTCCCTCTAGCTGTCTTAGTAAAATGGGTTTAAAGGGTAGGAGGAGACACCCCAGGCAGACAGGGCACTCGACTGGTACCAAGGTCCTGAGGTGCAGGGTACAGTCAGCACCTTTACCCGATCGGGGGCCTACCTTGTCTTTGGTGGTGCACTCCTGGCACTGGCAGGTAAAGAAGTAAGAATCTCTTAGCCGGTCGTTCCTGTCTTCTGTGGGGTACAGGAGGTCAATGTAGCTGGTGAATACCTAAGGGGGTCCAAAGAGTGGACAATACTGTCTGCCTCAGGTACGATGGCTCCTTCTCCTTCCTGGGGGGCTCTGCAAACACTCACAGGGATGGGCCCCGAGGAGGGCCACAGCTGGGGAGATGGCTCTTCCCTTTAAAACCCCGAATTCTTGGGGTGCCTGGGTGGCTCAGTCATTAAGCGTCTGCCTTGGGCTCAGGTCATGATCCCAGGGTCCTGGGATCGAGCCCCACATCGGGCTCCCTGCTCAGCGGGAAGCCTGCTTCTCCCTCTCTCACTCCCCCTGCTTGTGTTCCCTCTCTCGCTGTGTCTCTGTCAAATAAATAAAATCTTAAAAAAAATAAAACAAAACCCCGAATTCTTTTAAGTCAGCAATCCCCTAGTTTTGTCCCCCTCCTTGTGCTGGAGAGAAAGGGTCTCTCTTCCCGCCTTCTAGAGAATCAAGGAGTCCCAAGAACAGTAAATGGGGAGGCCTGAAAGCATGCCCAGCAAGGGCATGGCCCCGTCACATGGAGATGCACAGACCGACTCATCCTTGAGACTGGCCGGGGTCTGTGTCTGAGCAGCCCTCCTTCAGCCTCGTTTCTTTCACAGCTTGGGCCGGCTTGAACGCCTTGCTGGGTGGAGGGGAGGCAGGGACACATCTGCACTCAGCTGGCAAGGGAGCAAGAAGTTGGGCCGGGCAGGCTGGGGCACGTCCGCAGAGGGAAGACACAGCCTCTAGGACACCAGCATGCTGCTGCCTTACCCAGCTGGGCCAGAGAACTTGGAAAAGTCTTGCCTTTGGGCTCGCTGGGTCCTCCCGTCCTTGGTTTTTTCTAACGGGGTCTATAACCGGGACTTAGAGCATATGGAGGAGCCCGGCATTTAACTGCCCATTATCTACTCACTGGGACGGCACTTGCTGCTCATCCCACACCATCAGGCAAATGTCTGACCGAACAGATGGATGTCACAAAGCCGTTAGCGTGCCAGTAACCTCGGGCACGGGCAGGCAGGCAGGGGGGACTTGCACAGGGCTGGGTGCTTGCAGGCGCCACCAAGCCAAGCTCCCAACCCAAAGGGCAGTAATGTAGACCTCACGGCTCATCTGACACCCTCTTTGAAGGGCAAGTCTCCCCCAAAGCACTGACTGGCCTGACGTGAGGTTACCGCATTTCCGATCTGTCAGCGGAGGGCAAACCAACAGGAGCAAGCTCTACACGGCCTCCCTCCTCATTTCTTTGACATGACGGATGGACACATCACGCAACAAACACAAGGGCCCAGAAGATGGCGACAGAGGCCGCTCAGTGTTGCTGCGCAAGCTGAGGCTGAGCCTCTCTCAGTGACAGACTGCGGAGTCCCCACCCGGCCCCACGGGAGCCTGGAGCCTGGTGACTTACATTCTGACCCACTGAGACTGTGTATTTTAACAAAAGGGGCATCAGCGTAGTCGCAAGGTATCTGGAAACCAAGATGCCCCAACCGAAAACAGGGTACTCTCGTCGTGATGAATTAAGCGAAGGGCAGAAAGTCTCATCTGTGCCCTGGCCTTCGGGTTCCCATTTGGCTGTGGGTTGGTAAACAGCTTCTGAAGAAGCCAAGGCCTTGATCGTTTAGCACACCAAGCATTGCATTTAAAATTGAAGCTATCCAGACACGGACCTTAAAATAGCACTGAAGACGATTAAATTGAAATTGAATGTGTGATTATGTTCCCTACCAATTCATGTGTCCTTGCTAGGGAGTTTATTATTTAAGAACACACAGCACTCCTCTAGCGATTCGCCAAGCAGCCGTTTGGAGCCTTCTGGAGGCATCTTAGAAGGTGGTCACAGAGGCAGGGCCTGGGAAAGGGGAAGGCATCGCTGCGCAGGGGACAGAACAGCTGGCTTTCTCCGCGTCCCTAAGTTAGGAGGGTGCCTCTTGGCCACAGACTGCCTCCCGTACCCTGTCGGTGTGTACGGCCAGCTACCTGAACCGCATTCCTAAAAAATGCTCTAGAGATCAGATGTGGAATTGACAGCATGTGCAAGGCTGATGTGTCCATTTGGAGTTTTAACTCTTTAGCTACTGCTGGGCTGGCTTTTCTCTCTTTCAGATAACAATGGTATTGACCTTCTGGGGGGAGAAAAACAGGCCAAAATTTGCTAATTAAAAAAGAGCTCAAATTCAATGTTTGGTGGTAGAAATACAGAGATGCTCAGGAGCTTCCAAAATTTCACTGTGCCCATTTTGGCAGTGTTTTTTCTCTGTAAATCTCTATCAATCTTTGTAAGGGACTGAGCTCAAATTTATTCTTTCCTGTTTCTTCTTGGCCACAGACGGAAATGGGGAGCATCGAATGGAAGGCAAAAGCGTGAGGCTCGAAGGCATGAGTCATGAACCTGATCACTAACCTGCAGGGCCCGAGGCCAGAAACAGTCCAGCTGCTGGGCTCACTCCCAGCCCGTCTTGCCCAGCGCTGCCACACGGAATCTTCCAGACTGCCCTGTAAAACCGCAGGCGGAAACCCACGGCCCCGGCCACCGCCGGCCGCACACTCACCTCTTCTCCTGGGCTGATCTCCTGTACAGCTCTTACTTCTGCCAGGGTCCCCTTGTAGGTCACAATGACATTGGGGCAACAGCTATGATTCATCAATGCAACGCTGTCAATCAGAAGAGAAAACCCAATTTTCTCAAGAAGGCGGACGGACTGATCGGGCAATCCTGGGCTATTTACTTAGTAAGTTGCAGGAATGGGATCTTTGTAGGATGTTTAAAAAACAACCTAATAGTTGGCCATCAGAGTCTAAGAGGTTATCCTGCCTGTATCTATATCATATCTAATGTCTCTAACAATATTGAAAAGCGAAATTCACAATTCAAAATAGTGACATCTCGGCCAAAAAAAAAAAAAACCCACACAACAATAAAAATAGCAGCAACGATGAATCCCACCACCATTCCCTCCTGTGGGATGAAGGACTGAAAGCCCAGCGGCCGTGGCAAACGGCTCCTCCACTGGACACTGCCAGGGCAGACTCGGTGCCGGTTCCAAGCGGCTTCTTCTGTTCGTGGATTACGTCTAACGTGTTTTCTTCAGCTGTCGGGAAACCACCTCCGTGGGAGAGGCCAGCCTCCTTGGGCAGGGCCTGGGGTGCCCAGAGAGGCCCCGAGGAGCCCAGCTGCCTCTCTCTCTGCACCTGGATTTCCTCATCTGGAAAATTGGGACATTACTGCTCCCGCTGTCACTGTCTGCTTTTCAGGGACAGAGGAGAGGACAGAGAGACTCGCCTATGTGAGGGGCTTGGAGCTTTCTGATTATATCAAGGTCAAAGTTCTGAGAACAGAAATTTCTAAACTACAGGGAAAAAGTGCTTGATCTCTGAAAATGCTGCCTTTGAAATCACAATGCCGATGTGATTTCTGCCCAAAGGGACTTTTTCCCCCCCGATTAAAACTGCCCGGAAACTGGGGCTCAGGTGGCCACGCACATCCATATGCAACATGGCTCTGGTGGCCAGGGTCATTTGCCTGAGCCCTCAGCAACCAGAATCCCGCCCCTGGTTGCCCCAGTACCAAAGAGCAGATGGCAGCAGGGCCCGCAGAGGGCAGCAGGGCCCGACGAGGGCGAGCTGGCCCGGGTTTGCCGAGCACAACAGGGAGCGGTCCTCTTCCGCCGCCCAGGTGCTACTGGCCTGAGTGAGCGAGCTATGTGGCTGGCCTCGGGCCTGGGAGAACACGTAGCAAGTCCCCTGTCTTGTCCTTAGGAAGGGTCGCTCCCGCCACGCAGCACAGCCCACTTGGCTTACTGACAGGCAATCAGGCCCCGAGGAATATGATAAACAAATGCACTGAAAGTTGTCACTAAAGGAAAAGCTGCTTTCTAGAATCTTTTGTAGAACTATTAATTCATTTCAAGACAGACTCCTGGATATCCTTTCAATGAGGGTGGAAGAAATTCACCAAGGCAAAGAACCTAAAACAGTTCACGCCCTTGGTATCGTCATTCTTTCTGCCATCACTGGGCTGGGTAAAACCTCAGACAATACCACTCTGACCTTTGCTCTTAGTCTGGAAAATACTGAGAGCAGACACGTTCTTTCAGGTCTGAAGTTGTCAGGAAGAGCCTTCTAAAGAGGGTCTGATGGCCTCTCTCGGTTTCTCCTTCCTTTTCCCAAGGGCTTCTCCCCAAGACACTTCTTTCCTCACCATCAGAATCCAAACGGCTGAGGACACCATTTTGGCCACGGGGACAATATCACGTGAATAAACTTTTGGTTGCACTGGCCGGAAAAGCCTACGGCAGGTGCCCAGGAGACATGGGTCTGTACAGGTGCTTCTCTATCTTTCAGACCCGGGTGACATGCAGATACAGGCGGCGACGACACACACACACACCAGGAGCTCACACGTCATCCACGGAAAACACACACACACACACACCAGGAGCTCACACGTCATCCACGGAAAATACATGGGTGTCCCCTTTCTCCGCTTCAGCCCAAGAGGCTTGGGTGGTGTATATTAAGTAACCTCGCCAATCTACACTGTGGATTCACTCAGACAGGGGATGCAGGGAGGGTTCCTTTGCTCCATCTGTGGAGTGAGGGCTGGATTTCAGGGAACTGAAGCATTCTGAAAATACCCGTTCCATCAGACACCACGGCAAAGCCGTTTTTGGCAAATCCATGACAGTCAGAGCTATAAAGATCTCCATTTGTCAGCTGGCCAGCCTTTCTTGAATTACTTGAGTATTTCTGAAGAAAAATCCTGTCGTTCTCTGAAATTTTCCTAGTTCGCTACTTGAGCAGAGTCTTCCTCCCCAACTGTGCTGTTTCTACACTCATATTTTTCGAGAACAAACAGATGTAGAAGCAGCTCATATTGTCTCTGCATTAGCCTATGGCCAATTCTTGGTTGGCAATTAGTGTTTCGCTTCGAGTGTAAGAAACCCAAAGATTTCCAGAACCAAAGATGTGCAAAAAGCAAATTTCTCAGCAGGGTACAAACTGTTCCTTCTATGCACACGATAAAATACTCTTTTAATAACAGCTCCATACCTAGCAGGACTTAACAAGCAACTGTTCTCTTAACTACTACTACCTTTGGATCCTTACATGTATGGGAAATATTTTGAAACCTGGCAGAATTAAAAAGGTGTCTTAATTCCCTTGGAGTTTCATGTCTGCCACATGCAGTTAAGGTAGATTATTTAATAATAATAATTAAAAAATCTAATTAGTGTTAAGTAAAAAAGAAAAGAAGTAAAGTCAAACTCAGCCTACTCGGGAAATATTGCTGATCCCAAATGAGAAAGCTCTTCATCTTCAACTGTGAAGCCATTACAGTTAACCTGCAGTGAGAAAGGGTGAGAAAGAAACAGGTGAGCTGAAGCTTCTCTTTGCATAGAAATCATTCTTTAATTTTGACCTTTTACATACAAGTTAACTAGGATGATGTTCCAGTTTAGGGATGTAAAAACCTTCCTTTTGGCCAAGGTATCCTTGGCTCAAACAAAAGTGACCCACCAATCTCGTGTGTAAACCAAAGCAGAATTGTTAGGAAGGAAGCACCCTTAGTGTAGCCGACCTACCCCCCTACGCACAGTGGCCTGAGGCCACCACAGCTGTGAAGGCTCCAAGGACTGAGGTTTGGAGTTACGATACCTGGAGTCCAATCCCAATTATGCCACAGATTGGCTGTGTGATCTTGAGCCCATCACGGAGACCCTCTGTCCTTGACTTTCTCCCGTTAAAAAAGAAGCCATGACCCATGAGGATGTAATGTATGGGATGGGGAACACAGTCAAGAATATTTTATTAACTTTGTAAGGTGACATGATAACTGGATTTAAGAGCAGTGACCATTTCTCAATGTATACCAATGCTGAATCACTATGTTGTATACCTGAAGCTAACATAATATTGTACATCAATTATACTCCAGTAAATAAAACATTAACAAAAAAGAAGTCCCTTAATCCAGGACCTACCCCATGAGGTGAGGTAGTAAATGGGAAAACCCTGCCACAGCTAATCTAACTGCTGCCCATTGCCCTCGAGAGGCAGAGGGGCCAAGGGCCTGAGGCTAAGGAACAGAGACCTACCTTTCACGTCTCAGCCCATATAAACCACTGGCAACTTTCTCACCCTTAAAAAGAAATGTTACATTGAAAAATGCCAAGAGCAACTCTCACGCTTGTGGAAATCTAACCTAGAGCAAGCAGGTACAAATGAGGACTGTATATCCCCAGTTTTATGTTTTTCCTAAATTTATTCTTTCTACCGACATTCACTGAGAACCCTTACAGGCTGGGCACTGGGCACAGAAGGATGAACAGGCCAAAATCTGCCTCGAGGAACACCCGGTCTACTGGGAGACAATTCAGTGGGTATTTTTCCTTTGTATCTAAGATTTCAGAACTGGAAGGGGGCTCAGTCTTTTTACTTTTCAAATGATGAACCTGAAGTCAAAGAGGAGCAGTGAATTGCCCAAAGCCAGTGGCAAAGGCTGAGACCCCTGCTCCTGCCAAGCTGCTACGAGGCTGGGTGTGAGGCACGCAGGCTGATTGCTTTCACCCCATGGGCTGGAATCATGCTCTTCCATACTGGAGAGACTGCATGAGTACGTTTCAGGCCACCAGATGGGCTTTTTAAAACTAGCATCCACTGAGCACTTCTTCTGGGCCAGGCCCTATGCTAGGTGCTACATATTTACTCTCACAAATCTGCAAAACTGCTCTGACATAACCCATTTTACAGATGTGGAAACTGAGGCTCAGGGAGCAGTCAATGATTAAGAACTTGCTCAAGGCCATATAAGTAGTGAGTGGCAGAACAGGAGTCAGAGTTCAGACTAGACATTCAGACAGCAAAGTTCTCAGAAACACAGAAGAGTTTTACCCTATACCATTTTCCTCTGAAATTGTTTGATCTAGGAATATTAATAAGGTAATTTTCCATAAAATTAAAAGGCCAATGTCAAAGGCTTAGACATCTTGGCACACAGAGAAGTAAAGGCCGTGATGGGTTTCATTTGTGGTTTTTGCAATTCAACATATTTACAATCATTATTTACAATTTTCAACGTAAAAAAAGATTGCTGCAGGTTGGAACAATGGACAGCCTTTGAAGTCCGGAGGTATTGGGCATTTCTGTGCAGAAGCCTTAATGTACTATTTTTTGTGCCATCTTCAAGTACCCCAACCTGTTGTGTCATCAGGACATTAACCAACTACCATGAACCAATGACCCACGACCAACATTAGTTAAGAGTAAATTAGGATTCTCATTCATTCAACAAAATGTACTAGAGCATGAACTATGTGCCCTGCACCATAGTAGGTCCTGAATGATCTACAGACAACCTCAGACCAGATACTAACATGCCTCAGCAGTTTCTGCAGAAGGAGAGAATGAATAAGAATCTAGCAACAATTTTCAAAACTGATCGAGGGACAGACAGCTCCTCACTAACTCTAAAGGGCAGGAGACTCCCTCTTTTGCCTCTTAGTCTCTTCCTCTGCATGGAGCTCAACTGGATCAGTGTATGACTCCAAATTCCTTCAGGCTTCAACGTTCTATGACCCTTGGTCGCTTGATTACCTCCACCCTCCACCTCTCACTGTGGAAGTGTGAGTGTGTTTCTTCAGGAGCAAAGGCTCCTATAAGACAGCGTCATCACTGTTCCTTCCTGGGAGATGGGGATGGGGTGCAAGCCAAACCGCATAGCAATTTCTCTGCCAGTCTTCCCTCCCCTCTGAAATATCCCTAGAGAAGAAAAGTGAACTTGCATGTTGTTAAGAAAGATGCATGGGTCATAGTCCTTTTTTCAAGTCAAATCAGGCATAAGTGCCTTGCTCAAGCTATTCTCATAATTAGCATTTAGACCAGATGTAGGATGCACACCAAAAATACACTTCCCAACCATGCATATGTTCCCAGTGATTAAAGTGCACCTCAGTGCTATTGGAGGAGTGCAGTCACCTTCTACGGCCAGACCCTGCTGGGCCACAAGCTAACACACAATGCCCTCCCAAGAAGCAGCGGCAGGAGAGGGCTCAGAGGCTGGAACAGAGGACACGCAGCTTGGGGCTGGGAGGCAGGACCAGAGGGTGGCCCGGGGCTGGAACAGCACTTTTCAGCTTTGCTTTAGTTTTCTCTGGTGACACTAAATGTCCCTTTTCAAATTCATATATTAAAAAATATATGTGTGTAGGTGTGTGTGCGTATACACGTGTATACACACTCATGCACACAATCTGAGAATGGATATTACGATTTGATAAATATAAAGTCTATAAAGGAATTAATTCAGTTGTGTGTGTGTGTGAATATATATTTGTGTGTAGAGATACATATATATATATTTCTCCTGGATTTTCTGAGTCAGTCCAAATGTCAAAGATTCTGAGTCATTTTCACCACAAATAAACTTCTGCTTGTGAGATCAAGTGCCTTGATTTCTGGTTGTGAAAATAGGGTCCTGTATCTCCTATGCCAACACTAAGAAGTCATCAGCATACATTATTGTGCTGGAGGAAAAGGGATTCTTTTCTTCATAGCTAGAAGGGAAAATACACTGTATTTATTTCATCTTTCCTGGGTTCTCATATAACCATGCCCTCTCTAGTCCAGAAAAATAGGTATCTCATTTTTTTAAAAACAAACAGCAGATGAGTCAATTCCTCAACTTCCCACTGCCACCCAAATCCACTGTCTTAGGACATTTAGGAAAGTGTGTTGTAAATCCAGGATAATGTGAAAATCAGGAAAATCTACTTTAATGTTCATAAATGGAATCCATTTTTTCTTTTACCAAGAATGGCATTTTTTTTCTGATGATGACAGTCACAAAATAGAAATATATCTATAATATTACGTCCATCAAGGAATTCATCCAACTGATTGCAGTCATGCTCATGGTGGTTAAAGTGGATTGGAAAACAGATGAAGACTCACTTCACTCTTTAGAGGTGTAATTTTTGAAGTGGAAGAATTATGGGCACTTTTTAATCTTTTTCTTCTTTTTAGTGTTTAAGATTTTATTTATCTGAGAGAGTGAGCGAGCGTGTGCATGTGCTGGTGGGGGAGGGGTAGAGGGACAAGCAGACTCCCCGCTGAGCAGGGAGTCCAAGGTGGGGTCCCAAGATCCTGGGATCATGACCTGAGCCTAAGGCAGATGCTTAACCAACTAAGCCACCCAGGCACTCCCTTTTGAGTGTTTTCTTAAGTTAGACACACTCATTGTAGAAAATTCAGAAATTTTCTACAACTCAGGAGATAATCACCTGTGAACTTCCACTGAATCTTTTTTTTAACATATGTATGTGTATTTTTATATTATATACATTTTTATCCTGCTTTTACACTTACAGCTATATCAATGTTTTGCACATCTTTAGACATTCGTTGAAACAAAATATAGAGGCCATATAACCTTCCATCATAAGGCTATGCCATAATTTATTTTCCAAACTCCTGTACTGCTGGTCATTTATATTTCCTTTTTTGTTTTTCTTTTACTTTTTTTTTCAGTTTTGAAAAGAACCCCACAATAGAACATTGGCATGTCAATTACTGTCCATAGTCTCTGATTACTTCTTTAGGACAGATTCCTGGAAAGAGAATTACTGGGTCAAAGGGTACACAGGCGAAGCTGATTCTGTTCTAAGACCAAGATGGGTAAGCAGCCGCCCGAGGTCTTTTGTGGAGCTAGAGATGGAAGGTTCTGGCAGGGGAACGTAGCTGTGTGCACCCATGCAACAGTCTTGCCGTATTTCTCTCTGGGAAGGTCACCTTCAACCACAGGTTCGGCTTGTAGGGGAAGACGCAGGCTATGTAAGGGAGAAAAATCCGACCCGGCAAGTCAGGCCAGGAAGAACCACCCTCGCCGTGAGAGTAGCATCTCTGCACCCAGACTGTGCGCAGCCACAGAGTGATCGCTGCACCTTCTTCTGTTCCAGCCGTGCCTACATCATAGCCTTCCCACACGGCTGGTTTCCAGTGCCTCGATCACTTTTAGTTGCTCTTATGTAGAAGTCCCTCTAATTTTTTAATCAGATCTGCTTTTGGTAAACCTAGACTTCTCTAAAGACGTCCGTAAAGACTAGCTGTCCCGAGGCCCACTCGGGCTCCTCTCTGCGGTGACGTTCCTTCCTAGCACTGTCTGAGAGGGCCTCCCTCTTGGGCACATCTGAATTTGCCTGTGCTTTATCAACAGTGTTGGTAGGAGTAAGAAAACACTACTGTCAGAATGGAAGGTTTAAGAGAAGAAACATAAAATTTAATGTGGGAACCTCAAATGGTCTTTCCTTTCAAAGAGCGCCTAGTAGGCCAGAGTACTGGGGCACTGACAGCCCCTCTGTTTGCATAAACTCTTTCTGTGGCAAGAGGCAGAGGTCAGGTAAATTTCATATTTACCACCCATCAAGGAGGGCCAGCTCAAGGTCTGCTCAAGGTCACCTAGCAGGGCTATGCAAAACAGGGTCCAACAGGTCAACAGCCTTGTCATTACAGAAGCCATCAGCCTATTTCCGTTCATCTTTACCGAGTGTGTGCTGGGGAGAGGGACTTGGGCAGCGAAAGGCTAGCAGAGGGTCACCAGATGCTGGCATTCTTACCTGTGCGAAGAGGACCACCAAGCTATCACTGTCCGGGAATTCAAGGTGCTTGGAGTAAAAGTGATGAAGTGCAGCAATGTCACTCTGAATCAAGTCTTTCTTCTCATTGTCTAATTTATCCAGATCTGGGGATAAGCAAACCATTATTCACCAGGTAGAAAACTCTGGCTTTCTAGCTACATCCTTGTCTTACTGTAAATGGCATGGAGGGAGGAAAAAAAAAAAAAAAAAAACTCATGGAGCCCCCAGAAAACATTCTTCCCCATTACTTGCTATAACTGATAAATTCTAGGCAAAGAAAAGCATGCTATTTCTTTCTTCTCTTCCTCTGACAGCTGGAAGTCACTCAGGACATGAAATTTCAACTGACCGTGAGCAATGAGGTCAGGAATGAGTGGCCAGCACTGATAAGCAGCCTCGGTCTAGTCCGGCCCCCTCCCCCCACCACTAGCCCTGGAATCTGTGTCATGGTCAAGGAGCTAGACAGCCCTGATTTAATGCCTTTCAGTAAGGACATCAGCTGTTTACAGGACTGCAATTCAGTGAAGATACAAAAATATTCAGCATGCCAGGAGAGCCAGCAAGAGATAGCTCGGGATGCAGCAATTCATCTGAGAGTTCCTACTTCCCCTTAATGATTTCCTAGTCATGTCAACTCAGGGAAAAAAAAAAAGTTACAGTCATTTTTTCAAAACAGGCACATGAGTCAAAGTAGAAACTAGTCCTTAAAATCCCCAGCACCACGAGGAATACAAGCTTCCCGTGCCTTTCCCCAACCCTGCCTCGTCCACAGACATGTTGCTGCAACAACTCCTCGGCCGGTCACAGAAAGACTTACGTGATTCAAACTCCTTCACAGCTAACAACTTCTCGGAAGCTGTTCGCTCTGGGTGCATCTTCTAGTAATCAGAAAGAAATCACACAGATGGAGATGTTAACCACCAGGGCAAAAAGTAGTGCTTTCACTGTTACATTGACATGAAGGGAGAGCACCGATTCTCAATGGAGCAAAGAAGACTCTCCCAGGCGTCCTGCCATCGGGCACCGAGAGTGTCTGCCTAACGCCCAAATCGGAAAGACTCTTCCGGAAAACTTTCTAGAGCGGCTGCCACATTCCTGACACCCTGATAGCGCGACGTGCACACAGTAGGCTCAAAGATGCCCGCTACAGGAAAGAAGAGCGGTGAGAAATCAACTTTTTAGGGCCCCGACTTAAAAGGACTCTGAGTGTACAGAGGAACCATCCTATTTATTATTTCTCCTTCTAAAAAGGAACAAAATCAAACCCCCCATCCATTTTACACTTTCTTTAAGCATAGGCTAAAATGATCTCAAATTCTGTGTTTCAAAAAGAACACTTTTGGTGCTATCTGTGAGCCCAGATTCACTTTAAACGTGTTGCTGGCTTTGTTCTAGACACCCCAAGAGGAGCTAACAATAGTAAACCTGCTAGGCTTTGAGAACATGAATAAACTTGGTGTTGACAAGAGTTCAAAAGCAGAGCTCAAGAGCTGGCCTGAGGCCGTGTCTTTGTCATCTGGCTATTCAATCTGGGGATACAGGTGGTCTAGCAGGACGCTCTCACCTCCCTAGTTAACATGTTAAGCTTCCCCTTGGTAGTTGGGTAGCCTGTCTCCCCTAATCCTTTGCAAGCCACTAGAATACAAATGGTCTGGTTTTTCTAATCATCAAGTCCTACTGAGATGAAAAGATGGCCAAGTAACTTTTAATTTAATAGACTATCAGTAGTAATAGTAATTATAATACAAGTTGAATGGAACTGGCATAAACTCATCAGAGCCTTCAGACCACCCCTCCTGGTGCCAAAACATTTCCATTGTTCTTTTTTGGAGCAGAGACATTCCGTTCACAGGATACATTTCTGTAAGATTAGTTGTCATCTTGCATGGGAAAGCTTTTCATTCAGGAAAGTACACCAGCTTCTTCTGAATTCTTAACCACAATACTATAAATGCCACCAAAGAGTGTGAGGCGGGGCAGGGGAGAACCAGCAGACTGGGCACCGCACCCTTCCCAAAACACTCACAGATCTCACTGTGATGGCCTGTTCACCCTGACACCACGCCCAGGCACACCGCCTCCTACCCTCTCCTCCTGACCAAGAACTCGGCTTATGTTTAAAAGATAATTGTTAGTAAGGACTCAAAAGTTAACATCCTCCTAGGAAAACAGTTTGGATGTTTTTGGTCTCACCCTACAGGCAACCCTTGAATCCTCTGCTTATCCCAGAGCGGATGAAGTGGCATTTCAGCAAGCACCTGACCCACGCCGCACATAATGGAACAATGACCTCAGAGTTTGGAAATGTTCTACCTCTGTTTATGTGGCCCAGAATCCTAACTTGGGCCAGGGACAGATATGTGCCAATCATTACAATCCCATATGGCTTAGATAAAAAATAGAAAGTTTTAAAGGGAGGCAGAGTGGCAAGTATAAAGAAGTGGATGAAATTTCAGCTTCAAGACATGTACAGTACTGGGGTGCCTGGGTGGCTAAGTTGGTTAAGCAGCTGCCTTCGGCTCAGGTCATGAGGTCCCAAGGTCCTGGGATCGAGTCCCACATCGGCTCCCTGCTTCTCCCTCTGCCTGCCACTCCTCCTGCTTGTGCTTGCTCTGACAAATAAATAAATAAAATCTTAAAAAAAAAAAAAAAGACATGCACAGTACAGAGGCCCTGCCACTAACTTATTAGTAGCAAGCACCTCCTTGATATGAGCAGGCACCTCTGCAGATCTATGCCTTCTAAGCGCCATACGACCTATTACATTGTGTCACAAGGATATGTCCTATGGTGCTTCTCCGTCATCTTTTAGTTTGGTCCTTTGGAGATCCGGCACCTCATTAGCCCTCAGTCAGTAAGGACTGACCAAAAAAAGGCAGAGGATTCCAGTCCTAGCATCATCTTTGGAGGAAACTGTTCATGGCCATCATCTGTTCCCCTTGGGGGCATTTCTTTCTCTACTACTTCTTTCTTTTACCCTCTTCCTCTCTCACCTTGCCTCGATTTCTACTTTTTTCCACTCCTTCCCCTTCTCCTTCACATCTGCCATGCTGGCTGTTCCATCCCGTTCCCTGCCTGCCTAGACGAGAGCAAGTAAGGAGACGGCGATGGGGAGGAACATGACACTGCTGGGAGGAGGGACAGGGAGCACTCCAGGTGTCAGAAAGAGAGGGGAAAATCGCAAAGCTTCTCAGGCCAGTCTGGTTCCCTAGGATGCTCCAGTTATTTTCACTCAGGTCTTCACGCTGTGAAAGGCCATATTTTTCTATGTAAACCTGTCTCATAAAAAAAGTTCTGAATTTAACAGCTGTGGCTGCATTCCTGACCTGGGGTAAGTGACATCCTCGTTGTACAGGGCAAACAACAAACCAGCTTCTGCCTGGAGTGTTATTCCCACGCCTGTCCATAGGGACGTGATGGAAAATAGAGTCCAAGAATGTTTAACAAGAGATGATCACCACAGGCCACTCATCTTTCTGACCTTTAAGGAAAAGAAAAAAGAAAGTACACTTGAACACCATCCCATTTCCTCACCTGTTTGGCCAGAATCCTTGCAGTTAGCCTTACAGTCTCTGAGGGATTCCAGTTTTCCCCAAAAACAACCATGGGAGAACATTCCAGCTTGTGCATGGGCCAATCTTCTTTCTGGGAAGTTTAAAAAAAAAATGATTAAACACACACACACAGGAATAAAGTTCAAGAAGAGAGGATGCAGTAAGTCCTTCTAGTTAAGGTCAAGTGAAATATGTTTCCTTTTGGAAAACACGGTGAAGCTCACAAAAGCTAGAGATAAAAACATCCTTTAAGATAGAGACGGTTGTATGCCCTTGACTCGGGCCTGGCCAAGGTTGTTGGGATGAGAAAATCTGCTTTGTGTTTTTTCATCAAGCCTCTCATCTTTCTGCAGCCTCTCATTATTCCAAACAACGCATACAGCTTTCCATTATCTGTGGGAGTTATCAAACTGCAGCGGTGAGTGATTTGGGGTATTAGCCATTGATCTGGCCCCACTCCCTCACAGTCCTGTTCGGCTTCTGTTCTCACATCAGGACAAATCACTGAGAGCTGCACTCAGCAACTAGTCTCCTTTTATAGGTGACAAAAACAAAACACAAATGAAGGCTTTGACAGGGGCCCCCAAAGAGTCTGGCAGAGGCGACTCCTGGGCATAGTCAGGAATACAGATTCCCTGAAGATTCGGCTGACAACACAGGAACATGGTTATTTCTTTTTGTCCCGTCTTGACGCTCTTATGCTCCGGGGTGGGGCACAAAGGGTATGTGCTCACTACTGGCAGGGTAGAGACACCGTCCGTGGGGGTGGGCGAGGCTGAGGGAGGAAGGCCACCGTGGTCCCGTGGTGGCCATGGAGGACAGGAGTCTGAGGGCTGGGGGAGGAGCTGGTGATGCCCTCGCTGGTGGCAAGGGTGGGGGGTGACTGAGAATGGACTGGACATCATGGAGGCCACTGCTGCTTGACAAGAACCAGCGGTGCTGGCGTGATGGGGTCAGGGGCAGGCGGGGGCGCGGGGGGGACTCCAGGGAGAGCCCAAGCAGAGCTGGAACCTGGGAGGAATGGGTGAAGGCTCGGGGGTGAAGGGAGGAGGGAGGATGACTTTTGAGGTGGGAAATATCACAGCACATGGTATACGGATGGGAGTCTGCAGACATGCTCTCTCTCAACGGAAGTGGGCATGTCCTGTTCTTCCCTCAGCCTCCCCCACCTCAGAAAACAGCGAGTCTATTCCTTCAGATGCTCAGGCTGGAACCCGGGGTCATTCCTGCCGCCTGGCTCCCCTCGCACACTCCCCAATCACTCCAGCACATCCATTTTCCCTGTCTTCGAACAGACCTAGAACCTGATCACCCCTCGCCACCCCACCTTCCCACCCTGCTGCAGCCCCAACACCTCCCACCACCAGTACTGCCCATGCCTCCTACCCGGATGCCTGCCTCTGCCCCTGCGGACACAGCTCAAAAGAGCGGCAGGGTAGTCGATACGGCTACACAGAACTCACATCATGCCAGTTCTCAGCTCGGAACCTTCTGATGGCTTCTCATCTCAGAGCAAAAGGCAAGGGGCTTAAAGATGACTGAGAAGCCGCTCATGATGGGAGCCCCCCCATCCTCCGACCTATCACCTCCTACCAGGCTCTCTCTCACCCCAGCCCCTGGCTGCTCCTTACACACACCGTGCATACTCCTGCCCTAAGACCTTTTGCACCTGCTGTACTCCTGGCTAGTGCCCTCTTCCCCTTGATACCCATTTTGCTCCCTGCCTAACCCTTCCACATCTCCGGCTCAAACGTCACCTTCTCAAATGCCTGCCATGAATACTCTACTGAAAATAGCACGTGCCCATCCCTGTCCACTTCCTTGCTCTCTGCTTCTTAGGCACTTCTCACCACCTGATATACTACATATTTGTTAGTTTTTTAGTATCTGTCTCCCCCTCTTAAAATAAAGGAACTCGGTCTGGTGTGGTTTTCCCACATTTATAACCCCAGAAGCTAGAACAGGGCTTTGCATTTACGAGGTCCTCGATAAAGTTGCTGCAAGAATGAAGATGTCTCCTGGCCCCCTGCCCCCCACCCCAAGAAGGAAGGGCACAATGTCACTTCATGATTTAATGTGCTACGTGGCACAGGCCATTGGCTCAAGTTCTGTGCCAAGATGTTAAATAACGCCATGCCAAATACAACTAAAAGTAGGGAGAGAAAGAAATGACAAGATATGCACAAGGCAGAAGGGGATGTGTTTTTAGCCAAAGCCTGAAATGAGAGCAGGGCGATGAGGCAAAGAGGGAAAGACCAAGAAGGCTTCAGGGCTTGAGGCATCTGAGGGGAACGGGAAGCCCCAGCTGGAGACAGACGGATAATTAACAACCATGAGCACGTGTTCAGGGTGAAACCAGGAATTCTAAGAGAAGGCCTTTGCAGGGCCTTTGAGATACTGGTTTCCTGAACAATAGGTCTTGTCATCGGTGTTCAACAACAATGACTGGGAGAAGGAAGTTTAATACCAACCTTTCTTACCACGACTTATCTATTATTTAGTAATAGAATTCATTCACAGCATATACAGTCAATGTTAATATCAATAACACACAATGCTGACATTTATTGATGTGAATGTCCTCAAAGGGAAGGGAGCCTCTGGGAGGAGAGCAGAGTGCTGTCAAGTCAGTGCACCCGGTCTGGGGCTCAGGAAACCTGCTTTCTTACCCCAGCTCTGCAGCTATGTGACACCAGGCGGACCTCTTAATCCCTCTGCAGCTGTACCCTGGCTGTCAATAACGTAATCCCTAAGTTACTTAGCAGGTCCAGAATTCTGAGGTAATGATTTGACACCCTCCGACAGTGATAAGCAGATCGGAAGCCTGAAGAGGACCAAGACACGTAGGACCTTCATACGGAGACAATCAGGCATCCGTGCAACCACAAAGGGTCCTCGTCAGAATCCAGTCAGCTCATCCACGAGAAGGATTTAGAACAGTGCCTGGCACATGGCGCACCCTCATACACGTGGGTACCTGTTCATTCACTCGTTCGTTCGTTCACTCATTTATTCATTCATTCAATGAGCCCCGCAACTGACCCTGGAGGCAGGGAGGGGAGAAGTCGTCTCGGACTTGAAGTAGTTTGTGACTGTGTCAGGAGACACGTATGTGACACAAATCCACACACAGCTGTGAAATCAGAGAGTGCAATATATTCACAGAAGTGTGGAATCACGGAAGTTTCATCAAGGGAAATTTCCCCAAATAAGTTGTCACCTTCTGCGGGAAGGTGGTGAGAGATGTGGACTAAGGGAGGAATGACAAGAGATGCACCTCCACGGCACTGCTCAGTTTTAATTCTTTAAAAAAACAAAAAAAGGTGGGAGGGAGGCTATCATGTGGCAGGAGCGTCAGTTAGGTTCTGAGAGCATCAGGATGTGCTGTCTTCTGTCACAGGGATGGTCCACGTACTGGAGAGAACCTGACAGTGGCAACTTGCCCTGGTTTTGACTAGAAAAACTGTAAATAATCAGAATGGACAAAATTGAAAAAAAAAATTCGGCTATCCTGATGAACAGGAATGAATAGTATCAATGAATACTTTTTGTTTTGTTTTGTTGTGCTTTAGTATTGGCGGTTTCTTCATACAGAGTGGTTTTGCAAACACTTAGGCTTTTTCAAACATTTTTGTCAGTTTTTCTAAAACTTTTGAGTATTTTTCTTCAAAAGTCAAGCTATTTCTCCTGCCCTAATTGCAATCTTTTTACAATTTTATGTAAACGTGGATCCTATTTGTCCAGAAAATATACAAATAAATGGACAGGAAGGACTCAGACAGACACCAAAGTGCTAATAGTGATTTTCTCGGAGGGACAAGATCGTGGATCCTCTTTCTGTTCTCATTTCAGACTACACTTTCTGATTTTTCTAAAATGAGCACAGATTATTTGTGCAATGAAATTAAATAATTAAATCTATGTAAAAGGAAGATACAGAAATTTCGAAGTCATTTTCAGCCAATGTAGTAACTGCTCTGCATGATTTTCCTGTTTGTGCACAGACAAAAATGCTTCAAGACGAATAAAGAGTTGTAAAATTGTCTCACGGTGAAAGCCGGTGCACCCTGGAAGAAACGACTGACTGTTACTTCATCCAGTTTTCTGCTGAGTGAAAGATAATGGACAAGGAGATTGGGTTTTTATTGTGAAGTCCCCTTTCCGAACTCTTGCACCTGGCATTTCTCTTGCTCTAACGGAGCTTTCAAAACAGAGGTAGTCTATGTGGACAAATGCATGGGACTTCCTGAAATGTGGAACAGTAAGAAAACATCATGGGATTTCTGCTGCCCCTACCATTTCATCAAGGTGAAGAGTGCAAAAGGAGTCAGGTTCACACTGACCAATTAACACGAAGGTGACTGAGGCTGCTGAGCCCCATCACAAGGACATATGCTTTGTTTTATGTTCCCCTGCAAGAGCCATGGGATGGGCTCATTCATTCATCCACATGTTTTCCTACCCGTGATGTGAAACATTTAGAGAAAAGAGTGATCAAGTTCAAGATGCTTCCTAGGTTTGGGCTAAGGAACCAAAGTGAATTTAACCAGGATTGAACCTACGACTCTGGCCCCACTCACTAAATCACCCATAACAACAAGAAGGTCAGATGAGCATTTCTTAGGCATCTTCTACACTTCAGTTACTTTCGCGTCAATGACGAATGTCACACATTTTCTCACGTCCTTAATCACATGCTCCTCACACATGCTTTTTTATCCCCATCAGGGCACGCCCCTTCTTACTTTCAAAACACTCACAACCCCATCACCTCCGTTTATGCATCACAAATAGTTTCTTCTCTATTTGTTACTGTTAAGAAATAATACCCTAGAAAGTTCTATTTTACAATGATTCCTCTATAAATTAACTTTGTAAAACTCTTCTCTTGAAATGTCATGGTGCAATTTAATGAAGAAGTCTAAGTGAGGGAATAATATCCTTAGCTTTCCAGGCATATTTATAAAAATAAATATAGTTCATTAAAACACACAGGTTACAAAATAAGCCTAACTAAAAAGGAACTTCTATTTCTTTTATGTTTCCTCCCATTATCCTTTCATGCATCATCAATTAAAATCTTTCCTCTGGCAGGATCACACTGAGTCAAGTGAATGAAGAGAAAAGTAAATGGGACAAGATATCACCAAATTGCATAAAATAAAGCAAAATCCTAAAGCACTACAGTTAGAGGGCTTGGGGAGAGTGCGCGTAGTGGCTCGGGTCTACTGAGATGCTGTCCTCCCTGGGAAGAGGACACCCTCAGGGAGGAGCATGTGCCTTAGCACTCTTGGGGGGATTTTTGGCAAAGACGACACCAGAAGGGGCTCTCCCTTTTCACGTCCACTGAAGGCCACTTCTCTTTCTTTGACACGTTCCCATAGTGGCCCCCCTTCCAGAGGGCCCTCAGGGACCCCCAAGCACCGTGCTGGAAAGTGGTGACAGCCCTCCGCCAGCAGTCTGTACAGCCTAGTCCCCGCTTCTGCCATGGTGACCTTGGGCAGGTCACCCAACCACTTGTGGCCACTGTTTTCTTCTCTACTTACATGCTGGACCCGTTAACCTTCACTCTGGCCACCCCCCCACACCTCTGCTGTTTGATGCCCAGGCCTGCACCCCAGGTGGGCGGGGTCTGTTGGTCATGGGGAGCAGCCAAGGGCCCTGGTCTCTTAGGTGGAGAATCACTCAGTCACCTGCCTCTTCCCACGGATGCCCTTGTTTTGTACAGCACAGCTCCCCCTTTGATCCCACCTAAGCACCCCCTTAGGAGGAACCCTGAACACATTTTTATCTGGAGCAAATGCCCCAGATTCCTCCCTAATGATTTTATGTATGAAGCTCCAGAACTACCATTTCTTACTAGGCACTTTTATTAAACTCTTAGGGACCATTCTATGTCATTACAATCCACTGCCCTACTCTTACTTAGTTCTTCAGCACAAAAGCATGGCAAACCTCAATGGCCATTAACCTCTCCCTTCAACAAAAGGAGACAGATGAAACAAGAGTGAAACTTACAGATGAAATCCAGTCTGTCACCTCTAGCAACAAGTGGTATCAGGAACCAGGTATCACTTGTCATCTAGGAGGGTACTCTGGCCACTAGATACTTCACAGAAGCATAGCAAAATTGAATTGCAGAGGTACTCTCCAGGGCTGATGGGGCCCTAGCCCAAACACTGGGTAACTAGCAGGGAAGACTCTCCATCATGAGGCTGGACATAACAAGTTGCCTTGGCCGAAGGCCTTTGAACGTGACTTAGCATCACAGAGCAGTACCCTCCACTCTAGGCTTCCCTGCTACCCAAGCAAGCTCATTAAGATTTGATTGCCTGTACAATCTGTCCACAGGAGGAGAATGTACAGTCCATCAAACGGCTTGTTGTAAAGTGATATGAAGGCATCCTGGTACATCCAGGCCAGCATATTTGTTTCATGCGAACCCCCCTAGGGAGAGCACCCCTCACTGTGTGCTCACAGATGAGCTTTCTGAGTGTGCAGCTTTGGAAAACTCGGTCCTGAAGGGCAGGGGAGCCACATGCGTCACCTTGAAAACCCCAGTGGACCACAATGGTTCATCAGAATAGTGTCATCCAGGGAGGCGTAATGAAAGAGTTAGCAACATGCTCAGAAGACCCAGAGATAACTCGGCATCTCACGCAGTCTGATACTTTCTATTAATGCAGTGTTTACAGTTAATCAGAGAAGTCAAGACTCATTTTGTAACAAGCCTGACTCACACAACAGTACACCATTAGTGTTCTCAGGTTTTTAGAATCCATCCATTCTCTTGGGGTAAAAGAAACAAAAACAAAAAACCCAAGTCTGTCAAATCTAAAGTATGCTGTATACTTTATTCTTTGCACAGAGCTAAGCTTCGGTCCAGCCTAAATTACTGTCATAGTATTTCCCATATGTCCTCACAACTGTCCAGAGCATCATGTTTATAGAGAGCTTTCACAGATCTCATATCACTAGGTCCCTACCACTTGTCAGGATAGGCACTATTGCCTTCATTCATGTGTGAAGAAACTGAGCTCAGAGAGGTCCTGTGGCTTGTCAAGTTCATGGAGATAGTAGACTGCAGAGTTAGGATCATCTTCTATTCCGTGTTACATTGTCTGAACTCTATGTGATATTCCTATCTTGCTTCTCTAAAGAATCAGAATGTAATGAGTTAATTTTTCTAGAAGTATTTAACTTAAATATAGAAAGAACTAACTTATCATTCCTGGAATCAAATCATGGAATTCCCAGGGCTCACTGATCTCCCCAGCACCAAAGCAATCCAACCACAGAATGTTCTATCCACAACTGGTAGGAGCAAAGTATGATCTCTCCTCCTCAAAAGAAGTCACACTCCCTGAAAACTCAGTGATAAGCCCCTTTATGTTCTTGCTGTCACACAGGCTGACCATCTCTGGAAGCCTGCAGTGGGAGACATAGGGGAGTGGGCTGTGCACAGGGCCTGCAGAGCCAAGGGGGATGTCCCCAGGCCAATGGCTCAGCCTGTGCTTCATTCCAGCAAGGGGCCCGTATGACTGGAGCTCTGTGGTCAGATGGGACATCAGGGCTGAGCAACCTCTCCCACTGATAAATAATAATGCTCTTTGGGGATTTTTTAGAGGCAAACTGCATAGGGAGAAGAGAAAGAAAACAATGAAGTAGTGACTAATCAGAAATAGATCAGGGAAGGCAGCGGGGAGGGGGAAGGGGGGAAGGGCGTGGGAGGTAAACGACACCAAGCCCGGCAAGAACAATCACCAAATAGAGAGGTAAAGACTATGGAGAAAATCCTGTCACTCAGAGCCACTGTTTAATAGCATCAGCATTTCCCAGGGTCTATGAATAGGTTTCCATTTAAAAAAAATAAAAATAGACTAAGGAGGGTATACAGATGTCAAAGATCATATTCTCCCCAAATTCAAATTGTTAGAACATGGAATGCGTTTTCCGTGGAATACGTATGAACATTCAGTGAAACATTCAGAATCTAGCAGACGACTATGGAAAACAACACTCCTAGTCCCTCAAAGAGCTACCAAGAGTTCCTCCAAACTCCTCCTTGAGCTTCCCACTCCCACGTTACAGGATCCCCTGGAGACTTACCCATCGAACCAGATGGCCCACAGTCTACATGCAGCCCGCCTCCCGAACCTGCCCAACCCTGGCTGCTTCCAAGGCACCAGCTCCAAGTACAGATTCGGAGCAGCCACCCCCGGGCTGTGCCAGGGGCTCACTGAAGTCTAGCTGGACTCAGACCGGGTTTGAACAGGCCAAGGGCGACATGAGGCCTACTTATGGGGATTTATAAAAATACAGACCTGTGACAGTAAAAATTAAAATATTTTAAAGATACCATTTTAGCATTTTTCATTTGTCATCTCCACAGTGTTTCATCTGCTGCTGGTGGCCTTGGGGGCAAACTGTCAACCTTGGTAATACACCTGCCTGCACCCAACATGCCCTCCTCTGGTCTTTCCCCTTCTCCTGCACCTGCCTATGGCCCCAGAGTGTCGCTGTCTATCCCTGGCTGCTTGGCAGTCCTGGGCCAGCACTCAGGGGTAACCAGCCGCATCCAAGGCCCAAACTAAGCTTTCCAGGTCTGGCTGCAAAAGGGTGCTGGGAATGGCGTGACAAGGAAAGGAAGGACATCGGGGTCCCAATCTTCAGCAGAAACAAGGCCCTCCCTACCAGTTGGCCCAGAACCTACCTGACATTCCACATTGCAGTAAAATGCCTGCTTGCATCTTCCACATTTGGACAATCCTTCTTTCCTTAAAAACAGAAAGGGCACTGTAGTGGCGAGAGGCACAGAAACGTGAAGCCGCACATTTTATCATGCAATAATAAAAGCCATCTGGTCGGGAAGCAGAGCCAAGATTCACCTTACCTTACTCTCCCACTGATAAAGTGGCATTTTCCCAAAGGAGAATTTTGACCAGATTCAGTCCTTGAGTAGGAGTAAGTTAGTACTTGCACCAACGTTTCCCAACCCTGACAGTGGGAAGGGCACCTTCCAAACTGATGAGCGGTGTGCTCTACAACTCGTGAGCCTGGCCTGGGGCACCAGAGCTTCCACATCACCTGTGGTAGTTTTGGGCAAGTCAAAGGCTCTTAGGTCCTATTTTCTCATGTAACAAAGAGGGACAGAGATAAACAAAACCATCTTAGAGGTCTGACCTCATACAGACAGAGGATTGGAGGCCACCTGCACTGGTGAAAATGCAGTGTGAGTGACAACCTTTATTATTTAGAAATGCAAGTAAGGCAGAAGATGGAACAGCATAAGTCAGTAATTACCATGCTGCCCAGAATGCCAAGTTTAAAAATAATGCAACCCTGGGGTGCCTACGTGGCTCAGTTGGTTGAGGTCATGATCTCAGGGTTCTATGATTGAGCCCTGCATCAGGCTCTGCACTTAGCGTGGAGTCTGCTTACGATTTTCTCTCTCCCTCTGCCCCTGCCCCCACTCAAAATACATATATGTGTGTGTGTGTGTGTGTGTATGTATGCATATGTATAATGCAACCCAGCAAGCAGAGACATATTCTTGGATAAAACATTACTGGATGTCGGGGCGCCTGGGTGGCTCAGTGGTTAAATGTCTGCCTTCGGCTCGGGTCATGATCCCAGGGCCCTGGGATCGAGCCCCGCATCGGGCTCCCTGCTCGGTGGGAAGCCTGCTTCTCCCTCTCCCACTCCCCCTGCTTGTGTTCCCTCTCTCACTGTCTTTCTCTCTGTCAAACAAATAAATAAAATCTTAAAAAAAAAATTACTGGATGTGATCGGTATCCGCACCACCTCGTCAGTGTACTGCACTGAGTGATTCTTCTGCCTCTTTGTAATGAGGTCAATACCCCCCTTCCTTGACATATTACCTCCCTGCTTCCCATAAAGGATAGGGACTCGGTTGTTTCCCAACTGTCAGGTGCTAGTGTGTTTGTCGTGTTTGATAAGTCAAAGCTTTTTCAAAAACTCTGAAGCCACCGAATTAAACCCCACCAGACAGAAGCCTTAAACACATTCTTTTTGAGGGGCAGAATAACCGCATGGTTCAATCAGAGCACGGTCTTCCGCCCACTGCCCTGAAGCCGGCCTTCCAACTTAAGGCAATGCCGCCGCCTTGCCACGAGGGGCGCTGTCGCTGCGGCCAGGGTCCGTACTGCAGTGCAGGCCCGCCACCCCACCCCCCAGAGCTCACCGGAGGAGCTGCTATTCTAGAATACACAGGGAATCACGCTGCAGAGTCCTCCTCTGCTCCTTGTCAGCGAGCGGCAGTCACCACACTACTCCCACGGAATCGAGACTGCTCCCAAAATGCTCCTGCTGGAGCTAAACAGACTGCCTTGCAGTTTTCATGACAGCACTTGCATTCCAAGAAGCAGACTGGAGAATGTGTGGGAGAAAAACACATCTTGTGGTTGAGGCATAAATAAATATCCCGAGTTTGCACATCTCAATAGTTTAAAAAGGAACTCACTGATTTGGCGGAGTGGATTCTCTAAAGTACATCCCCTCAGCCCCCTGCCCCAGCCCCGACCCAAGGTGCACCTGAAGGGGTCCTGACTCTGACTTTGCATTTTGCAATAAAAGAGAAACGAGACGAATGGTCCCTGTTCTGTTGCATTTTATAACGAGGAAAAAGGACAGAGAGACTACAGAAACAACTGTGAAGTGACTTGTAAGCAAGTGCTAAGTGGTAGAGACCTTGCAGAACGCCAAGGGGATGGAAAGTAAAGAGGGGCCAAGTCAGGGATGGAACTTTAGAATTCTTTCCAAAAAGAGGTGCATGTGGAAATGGATAATGGATGGGTAGATGCTACCTCATAAAAAATGTCCATCTGAAGCAGTCGTTCATTAATGTTTGTTTTTGCAGGGGGAGAGGTCACAGAAGCTCTTTGAGAATTTGATTGAAGCTATTAATTCTCCCAACAACCCATCTTCTCCCCAGCCCTTCAAAACAACAGGAAATTTTGTGAAATTTCAAGGGCTCTGAGCCACCTAAAGCCCATCCACAGACACTGAACGGCCTCTGAAACTAGAGTTAAGACCCCCTGATATAAAAGATGCAGAAAAGATCACAAAAATATCCTTATTAGCCCTAGATCATACCAAAAAGCAAGGATTCGGTGGCCTGTCCTGCAGAGGCAAACAGTAAAAGTTAATACGAAACCAAGGCTTATTTTTAGCCTCACGGTAACATCCCACCGGAGAGAAAAGGAAAAATTGGGCTCTCGAGAGCTAGGGAAGAACTCTAGTGGGATTTCATCAAAACCATAAATTGCCCAAAAGCCAGGCTTCATTCACCTTTGCCGGCTACCAAGTCCACAAGCCACAAACAACAAGAGACAGAAGGAAACAGCTAACTTTTAAGGATTGGCAATTTGTTGCATAATTTCTAGAGTCTGTCCCAGTGGTTCTCAAATTGTGGTCTGGAGACTTCTAGGATCCTAGGAACCCTTTCCGGAAGTCAGTGGGGTCCAAACTACTTTCAAAGTAACACTACTGTCTTGACAACTCCATTGCAGCAGGTGTAAGGTGTAAAGGAGCCTTGGTACAAATCAAAGTAAATCAAGCTGTCCACGCGTCCCTGTATTCTTGACTTCCACAGGCTGAGTTAAGGGTGTGTGGGGAGGGGAGAACGTGAATTTTACTTAAGAATGTCCCCGATGAAGCAGTAACAAAAAATAATTTTGTTTAGTCTCACGCTTGGGTATGTATCTTCTGACGTTCTGTGATAAGTTGGGAAGAACGCATCAAGTGTTTCTTCCGACCCTGAAGCGTGATGGCAGAAACCACCTGTGTGAGCACTGGAGTCCTAAAGTGAACCATGCCCCCTTCCTCTTGGAATTCCATTTTTACCTGTAAGAACCATGTTACACAAACGGTGGTTATTTAGGCTTGAGGATTTGGCAGATACATGATGGAAATGAATGTCACTTCAAGGAAAACAACTGAAAATATGTGTGGCTCATGATAAAATGTAGGCTTTCAAGCAAATATGAGAATTTTGGAAAATAAGCCTCTGCCCCTGTGAGCTTGACAATCTCTCATGTGATGAGATTGCCAGGGATATTAACAATTGTGGGTTTTTTTCCCCTATGGTTTGATGAGGTAGATCAACTTTTAGAATGCCTATATAATTCAGTGAACCAATGTTTTTCAAATGACAGGTGCATGATATTTTAAAAATAATGCATGGCTAAAAAAGTCATTCAAAGTGCAAGATAGACCAAGAGATTTCAGCATAACAGAGCACATGAAGTTCACATCATGATACAGCTTCAGATTGCACATTAAAGGGCCTACCCTTTAAGACAAATTCATTTACCAAGTTTTAGTGAATCAAAATATATTCACAATTAACTGAAAAGGCTATTAAAATATGCCTCTCTGAAAACGTATCTATTTGAGGCTGGATTTTCTCCACATATTTCAACCAAAACTACATAATACCACAGACTGAATTCAGAAGTGTATTTGAGAATCCAGCTGTCTTCTGGAAATCCAAACATTAAAGAGATTTGTAAAACTGTGGAATACCACCACTATTCTCACTAATTCTTTTGTTCTGTAAAATAGTTCTCAAAAAAAAAACCCACATTATGCTAGCAGTAATAGCTGTTGTCATTTTAAACTGAATACTTTATAATTTTCTGTTTTAATTTCAAGTATGGTAAATATTGATAAACATAACCCATATGAACAAAAGCTCTTTGGAGTGCTCAATTTTTAAGAGTATAGAGGGATCCTTAAGACCAAAAAATATGAAAACTGATCTATCTTAGTAAGTCCATCAGCTCTGTGAGAAAGACATTATTACTATTTTTCAAATGAACATAATGAGGATCCAAAGGTGAAATATCTAACCCAACGTGGTCATTCAGCAAGTAGGTAGCAGAATCAGAATTCACAAGCCGAGGTACAAATTTTGTCTTCATCATGCAAGAATATCCTTCCTTGAGTTATTGTGAGTTATTCAGGAGGATCTACTACATGAAGCAGGAATCCTCTACATGTTTGGATAACCGAATAGTAATAAAATACAAGGCGTTCTTTACTCTGGTTGGCATAACTTCTCAGTTCCAATGAAACCCCATTCATGCCACTTTGCTTCTAAAACCCAATGGGGAGAAGCCAGGATCATTTTTCAAAATGAGATTTCTGGAGAGAACACAAAGTGGGTTTCTCAACCAACAGTGTGACACAGTAACTGGTTCACTTAAAATGCACTGGAATGAAATAAGGATTGATTGTGTGTTTGGTCTGTGCAAACAAAGTCCTTCCCTGTCATTCAGTATAATACATCAAAGTGTTCCTCAGACAGACAGGGCGAGTCCAAGCTGGAGCATGTCCACTGGGAAATGGGTGACAGAATATTATAGTTCTTACAAACTACCAAAAAGCTATGCCTGGCTCTGGGGCAGATTTGACTGTGTGTACGCTCATTTAAGCAACTGCCTGGTTACATATGAATGTTCTTAACATCTTCCTGAGCCAGATTGCCTTCAGAGCAGAGAAGGAGAAAAGCTAAACCAGTTACTGATA
The DNA here is from genome assembly GCF_003265705.2 of Callorhinus ursinus. Classification (NCBI taxonomy): domain Eukaryota; kingdom Metazoa; phylum Chordata; class Mammalia; order Carnivora; family Otariidae; genus Callorhinus; species Callorhinus ursinus. The sequence goes on from NW_027397075.1 coordinate 45,695,860, forward strand.
GTGAAGAGCATACAAATCTACTTTGATCTACTTCAGTATGAGCAACCTTAGATGAGGTGGGGTGGTGGCAGGAGAGGGAGTTCTGTTTCCACTATCTAGATACGTACCTCAGTTCCTTCCATAGCTAGGGAGAGATGTAAACTTTTCAAAGTAAGTCTAATGGTTGAAACTCAAAATTTGCTGAGCTGGTGCCTACATTGTGTGCGTGCTTGTGCGTGTCTGTGTGAGGAAGGAGGACACAGAGATTTTGTGAGTGTTTGACTATTGCTGACCGAGACATTTAGCCAGAGAGGAACCTGGGATATCATATGGGATATCCATTTTCACCGTAGGAACATACAAGGAAGGCGTTTGGAATAAACTCTGTTCCTACAGAAGACGCAGCCATAAATCTTTCATTTGCAATGTAACCTGACCTGAATTGTCCAGGAGGTTTGGGGGAAAGACTGCAAAACAAAGAAAACAAAGTTCCTCTCAGAGAAAGACTAATAAAGGTCACTTGAAGGAATAAACTGAAATAACCCAAAAGGAATGGAACTCAAAGACAGTGAAGAGTGAATGCTACTAACCTCTCAGGGTGTCTCAACCCATCTGGGCCTGGGGGAAGACCCAGCAACTCCTATTTGATTGGCCTGTGCTGGGATTTTTAAAAAGCTCTCCAGGAGATTCTAATCAGCTTTCAGAAGGCAGAACCACCAGCCCAGGCCTATGGTAATCCTTCCGGGCTGCGTGTTTCTTTGGGTGCAGAAGTTGCTGACTAGTGTTGAGGAAATTCTCTGCAATGCAGATTGTTTGCAAGGTAACTCATCTTAAGAATGAGCGGCACATTCTGGATGTATTAGGTTGTTGAGCGACCTTGATGAATGTTAAGGTGAGAATAAAGTGGCTGACACTGTATTTTCTAACTATGCCAAGAAAGTATTTTAGAAGCCAGGTGCAAGCTTTAAAAAAGAGAGCTGAGGCTTTTTTTCCCACCTCCTCCTGATTTGGGCTTCACAATTTAGGGTGAATATGAGGAGTTACTTCCGCATCTCTCTAGCTCAAATCCTTTCCTCCTTCCGGTGCTTGAGGTGCTATGTGATCTTGGGCAAAGCATTAATCCTCTCTGGACCCTTTCCTCCACTGTAAAGATGCAGTTCCTGCCTCATAGGTTTGTTATGAAAATTAAAAGAAAATACAAGCGAAGTGTGCTATCACGCTTCTCATTAGCCTCCACTCTCGTTTTTTTTTTTTAAGTGGTATCAACTACTGAACTGTTTTCAGTACGATCTCATTCAGACTCCTATTTGCAGACTTATGTTTCTGAAGTCTCTGTTTTATGGGCAAATATCTACCCTGCTATGAACGGAAGGACTCTTTGAACTTAAGAAACAATTCCATCCACAAAGGGAGGAAAGAAATGTTACAGGAAAGTGCAACTATTTGATTATCAGTGACTGGAACAGAACGCAGAAGACACGCTCCTGTCATTTTCTACTGAAGGAGACACATGCAGTGATTAATTTTCTTGCTTTTCAAATTTGGAAGCCATGAAGATCAACAAGTTAGAGATGTAATTAACAACTCCGGCTAGTTAATGCCTTGCCGCAGGTGCTGTTGGTCTAGATAAAAAGGATTTGATCCTGTAAGCTCCCCACTTTCTGCTACTGAAATGAATGCTTAGTGGGTTTCACCATGAAAGAAAAGGAGCCTGGCATGGAGGGGGTTTGCAATAACAATTACTTTTAACTAACGGTGACAGAAGAAGTGACAAGTATGCTCTGTTGAACAGAGGCAGCCCCAGCCAAATGAAAAAGAGAAAAGGAAAAAAGCCCAGCGGCGCAATATAACTTCACCATGGGTTGAAATAAGACAATCAGAAACAAAGTTAGCCTCCCACCCAGCGAGAGTGGTTACACTAGCAAATTTTTATTTGAGAGAAATAAAAATTGGAGGAATTGTGGCGGAACCCTATTATAACCCTGGTCAGGGGACAAGGATAATACTAAGGCTATAGGTTTTTGTGTAATCGTGAAAGATGCTCCGCATATCACTTTAATCCACAATGTAACAGTGAAACGGACCCACGTGCAGCGGGGAGCTTCTTCCCAGAGCCGTGCTGAACCTTCCCCTTCGCACTGGGCTTTGTTCTGAGGCTTGTTAAAAGTTAGAGCCCGGGGCCTCTTGGGGAAGCAGGAGATATTTAGGGCAGTAAGGTAGCAACTAATAGGTCTTCCCAACTATTGGAACAGGAGCCATGATTTACAAGGAGGACGCCGGGCTTGGTGGTCAGGGCAAAAAAAGGTTGGCCTTGCTATAAAATGTCACAGGGCAAGGAGGGGTGATGTAAGTCAAAGGGCAGTAATTTTCAGCGGTAAGTTCTGGGGCTCCACAGTGACTACAGTTAGTAACACAGCACTGTACACTTGAACGTTGCTGAGAGTAGATCCAAATGACACAAAAGTAAGTGGGTGAGGTGATATGTTAATTATCCTGACCTTAGTAATCACTCCATAATGTATACCGAATGGTCATGTTGTATACTTTAAATACATAGTTATATTTGTCAATTATTCCTGAATAAAGCTAACAAAATCTTGTAAAATGACTCCACACATCACTGATTCATTAAAAGTCAGCTCAGCAATGAAAAAACAAATGAGAACACTGATTTAGGATTTATTGTAATGCAGGCTCTGGTGGAGATGAAATCTTTGTCTTAGGAAGAAAAAAGAATTCATGAAGCTATGGACAGAGGAGAGAAATATTCAGCCTAAGGTACAGTGAACATGAAATTACTCTGTAGCTGCTGGATGATGCCTACAAGCCAACCTCACCTTGTAGGCCCTGTCAAATCCCCGACAGTTAAACCTGCCCAAAGAAGGCACGCATGGGCTTGCAAAACTTAGCGTTTCCATTTGAAAACATTTTCTATCTTAACTTCTGTGCCAGATCCAGATGACACTTACTTGCTACTTTTATCTTTTACCTCTCTGACGCCCATGGACTGGGAAGTCAAAAGGAAGGAAACAACTCAGGCTTTTCTTGTTCACTCGCTCTCTCATAAAGGAACTGATGATAAATAACATGCACCATTTCCGCCGGTGGCTCAATAAGTGACAGATGTTATTGTTAGTTCTCTGTAATGAATACCAATAATATTGGATTCCCCTATGACTGCTTTTGCCCTAACTTCTCCAACACCCAGGTGAGTCAATATCAAGGAAAAGGACAAAACCAAAGGCATATAAATTTAACTATTTAAAAACTTAAGCTGTTCCTCACAATATTGCTCACGTCAACATTCTGGCTGCAGAGTAAAAAACAAAAACAAAAAACATGTAAAAATACTTTCACAACCTATTGCTAAATGTGAATTCCAGAACAGAGGTCAGGCCCTCTGCAGCCAAACATGAGAATGAACACCTTGCCCAACAAACAGGTGACCTGCTCTGAATCCTATTTACAAGAAAACACACCTTTTAAAACTGCTTACGGAAGAATTTTAATAGGTGACCCTCCCTCATCCCTTTGGCTTTATTTTCCGATAGACAAAAAAATACTGAAATGCCAGTTTGTTGAGGTGAGTGACTCCACTGTGGACTGACTATACCTTGAGAACTTCAACCTTACCAGCTACTGTTTGAAGAGACTTGACAGTTTTCTTTCAATCCTTATTGATTCCATGTGTATTTCTGAATTAAAAAGGACATTTTTTATACCACAAAACTTTGTACATGAAGCAGGAAAGAAATAAGTTAATCTACCTTAGCCAAGTAAGTTCTATTCAAAAAGTATTATTTTCTCTGTGTAAAATATTGTACCAGGTTCTGGAGGAACGATATTTTTATAATAGTTGAGCTATTTGGGGACAAAAACCCTACCTTCCTGCAAATGGTGGTAAATATAAATATCAGGCAAAATGATTCAGCATCCAAATGGCCTAAATGACATAGAATTGAGAGCAGGAAGCTACTCCTAGGATTGAACTCTTTAAGGACACAGAAGTTTGGGTATTGCAGAGAAAGCTGTCTTACTCATCTTTGAAGCCCCAGGGTTAGAACACAATGCCTAGAATAGCAAGAGTGCTCAAAAAATGTAAAAACTACTGTAAATATAAAATAATAACGAAATAAAACGAAGAGATTTGTGGGCTGAAGTATTTAAGAGGAGCTTTATAAAAAAGATGCAATTTGAGCTGGATCTCCCTTGAGAACAAACAGACATAGGGAGGTACAAGATAGGGAAGGGAATCATTCAGAGAAAATGGTTACAAATGAGCAAAAGGAAGAATGAAGAATGACAGAGCACCTTTGTGGGATACTGCAAAGACCATCCAGATTGTGTTTAGGGTGTAACAGAGCAGGGAGGGATAATGCTGGTTAGTGTGGGAAGGACACTTAATATGGAGGAGAACAGTCAAGATTTTGTCCTGAAGAAAATAGGAATCAATGAAGGGTTCTGCGAGTACTTGTAAGCCCTAAGAATGAGCAGAGTTATACATTTAGATATGTGAAGAGGCCTGTCCAAAGAGCCACTAGTAAAATAAGTTGCAGAAATGAGACGATTCACTTAATAATTATTTACCAAGGCAACAGAGACATAGGCCTGGGGCTAAGGGCTGGGGCAACACAGATGAATGAGACCTGGTTCCGGCACTCAGGAGCAAGTGTGCCCAAGGAAGTATTTTACGAGGTGCCCTGGAAGCAAAGACAAAGGGAGCTACTCCAGCCTGCAGAAATCAGGACAGACTTCTGAGAGTTAGCCAGGCAGAGGGACAGCAGGGGAGAATCAGCATGACACGTGCATTTGCCTATGCTCCTGTGTGTGTGTGTGTGAGTGTGTTTCCAGGAGTGAACAGAATCCTGCTGAGCACGTGGGATTCAAACCTCATGCCTGAAGCCTAGCCCTGGGGATTCCTCAGGAGGCAACCTTAACTCTAAGGCGGAGTCCTATTAGGGCATTCTCTGAAGATAGGCAGATAGAGAAGGTGGAGGGGAGCCTCTTGCCATGCTCTGAATCTAGAAAATACTTAGTAACTGGGTGTTTGGAAGGCCTGAACATGTGTGGAAATGAATTAAAAACTGAGTGAAATAAGTAGATTATTTCTAAATTCTAAATTTGTGAACCTCCAAGTTTCTAAGGTGAAAAAACCTGTAAGTTTCCCTTCAAGTGATCTTTAGAAATATTTACTCAGATGTTTGAGTAGACTAAATTTCACTAACTTCCGAAAAATGTCTACCCAAAGCTGCAGCTGTTTTAACACCATGGTGGGGAGGTTACAATTTCATTAGACCTCAGTATTTAATCAAAGCTCGCCCTGAGTTTGCAGAAGTCATGTCTTAGGGTGTGTGGTTAAATATTTTGGTTTGCTGAATTGTCTTTATGACCTACATGGATTATCATTTTTCAACCAAATAAAAGAAAGAAGAAAATACTCAACCTCCAAACCTTACTGCCTTCAACAACAACAAAAATCTGCTGAAACCTCACAAAGTTCAAGGCATTGTGGCTAAAATAAAGATGAAAAAAACCCTGCTAGAATATAAGCTCCGTGATGGTAGGGATTTTTGTTCCTTTTTTTCACAGTCCTTTCCTAGGGACTTAGAATCCAGTGAGTGCTCCACAGATATAAATATTTGTTGACTACATTAAAAATAGAATCCCTGATCTCAAGGAGTTTACCATCTGCTCATAATTAAATGTCTCTTACTGTTGAGGTTTGAAGGCCATGGGAGGCGATCACTGTGAACAGATTTGTGCAATTGATGGATAAGAGCTTTCTCAGGTGTCTGTACTTCTGAAACAAATAATGCAACATATGTTAAGAAAAAAGAAAAAGAAGAAGATAGCAGGAGGGGAAGAATGAAGGGGAGTAAGTTGGAGGGGGAGACGAACCACGAGAGACGATGGAC